>NC_077234.1:104761000-105089437 GCF_027887165.1 Monodelphis domestica | reverse complement strand
TAAGGTAGCAGCATCAGGCCTTAGAGACAGTTAGCCCTGGCAACTCCAGGAGCTATCAAACCACAGGCAGTAAGGGACAGTCAGAGAAGTGGTCAGAAGGATATTATAGGGGATTTTTTGCTTACACTGAGTACAGGACTTTGTCCCATCATCCTGATGTAATTCTAGTGCGGTTCTAGGTTGCAGTCCTATAGCAAAGATGACCACTAGCTCAGTTGCCTTGTAGCCTTAGGGTACAGGGGTGTAGAGATCCTAGTTATAGTACCATTGTGAAGAAAAGTGCTTGTGGTCACTCAAAAGGTAGAACACAAGGTCAGGAGAGCAGTGACCATAAATACTTTTTAGAATTCATTACTTTTGAAGAAATAAAAATATACAGACCCCTGGAGCTAGCTCTGAATACTACACAAGGAAGTCTGAAGCTTGGGGACAGTTCCCATCTATCCCAGGGTCAGAGCACAACTTTAACATTAAGTTATAGGTCAAGAAATAGACTAGAAAAAGGAGCAAGCAATAAAGAAGAACCCTGATCATTAGAAAAATTCAATGGTGATCGGGAAAATCAAGACACAAAGTCAGAAAAATAAAATAAAAAACAATTATACTTAAAGAATCAAAGAAAATATTAATTGCTGACAGACTGAGAAAGAATTGCTGAAAGACTTAAAAAATATTTTCAAAAAAATGAGGAGGAGAGGGGGAAATGGGAATACTGAGAATTGATGTAAGAAAAGTATGATGTAATGTCAACAGCTTGGCAAAGGAAGTAGAAAAAAATAGAAAAAGAGACCTTAAAAACAGAATTGACCAAATGGTAAAAGAGGCACAAAAAAACTACCAAAGGAGAACATGTTCAAAAAATAGATTTGGAGAAATGAGTGGCAAAAATTCACTGAAGAGAAATGCCCGGTATGAAAATGTAGAACTGACCAAAGTGAAAAGAAGGTATAAAACAACTCCTTAAAAAATTGAAATTGGGGAAGTAGTCCTTCCTAAATAGATATTTACTCTGGCCCAATCTGAACCAGGCAGGGCTTAAGAGGCCCCAGCAAAGGGGTTTCTGGAGAGAAATTAAACAAGAGTTTTAGCCAAGAATCCTCCTCTAAGAAGAGGGAACTCTTCAGAGGCTAGTACCTCCAGAAAAGCCAGGAAAGGGAGTTAGCCTTTTTCACTCACCCATGTTCAAAGGGAAAATTCAAGTTTTAAAAAAAAATTTAAAAGACAGAATATGAACTGATTGATGAAATCTGAGGTGAGCTGAACCAAAATACTGTAGATAGCAGTAGAAGCATAGTACAATATTCAACTATGAATGACTTAATTATTCTTAGCAATACAACGTTCGTTCCAAAGGACTTTTGATGAAAAGTTCTATCTACCTCCAGAGAAAGAATTATTAAGGGCTGAATGTAGATCAAACATATTTTAAAATTTAATTTAATTTAATTTTTAAAGTCTGTTTTCTTCCTCAGCATGGCAAACATGGAAACATGTTTTGCACAATTGTACATGTATATTATTTCAAGTTGATTGTTTCCTCAAGGAGAAGGAAAGGGAGGGATGGTAGAAGAGATTTTGAATATCAAAATTTTAGAAAATGCATGTTAAAAATAGTTTTTCAAGATTATTGGAAAAAAAGCAAATAAAAATTGTTATGTCATAAACAGATGTTTGTATAATGTCACATATACATATAACTATCATCTCTAGATAGATATATGCATTTAAGTGTATATGTGAATAAGTATATACATATAGAAATAATACACACATCTATTTTCCCTTCCTATATGACATGCCTCTTGCTGACAGAAACTGTCTCATTTGTACTTTTGTATATCTTTAGCCTGGTGGCCCACAGCCATAAAATTTCAATGTCTATTTACTGTCACCATTCTTGCAATTGCTGCTGCTGCCTTAAGGGCTGAATCAAAAAGTTTCAGGAAGTTGGAAGATATGGTCATTATGCTAAAAGATGTTATATCATAAAGAGGAACTTTGTGTAAATTTGTTAGCACTCCGATTGCCATCATTTTGGCTCTATGTTCTTCATAAGAGGGTTTTATCCATCTCTCTGCTGAGCTATTCTTTAGATTGCCTTCATTTCCTAACTATTCTTCCTAGAGAATGACTTTAACCATCTCCTAGATTTTAGAAATTTAATGATAATAAATAATGAGGATAATTCTAATACTTGGGATAGGAGTCAAAATAACATTAATTCATTCTAGCTAATCTCTAGTTTAATAAAATTTTTTAGAACAATTAATCTTTCTGGGGCAAGATTTATCACAAACAAGCCATTATGTGTTCTGAATTATGTTCATGTTCTTACCAAGATCTAAGCATGTTGGGAAACTGATTCAAACTGCTTAGCCTCTTTGAATATGACATCTTTAGGGGGTATAATGTCCATTTAAGAAACATTTTCTATGTGCCTACAAGATTCAAAGCACTATATATAGCAAGAATATAGAACAAGCTCTCAAAATCTCAAGGCAAAAGAGGGCCTTAGAACCCACGTGGAAATTTATTCCCTGGAACAACCTCCAGGAATTGATGCAGAGTGAGAGGAGCAGAACCAAGAAAACATTGTACACAGATACTGAAACACTGTGGCACAATTGAATGTAATGGACTTCTCCATTAGTGGCAGTGCAGTGATCCTGAGCAACCCAGAGAGATGCTATCCATATCCAGAGGAAACAATGTGGGAGGAAAAACACAGAAGAAAAACAACTGCTTAATTACATGGGTAGAGGGGACATGGCTGGGGATGTAGACTCTAAATGAACATCCTAGTGCAAACATCAACTATATGGAAATAGGTTCTGATCAAGGACACAAGTAATATCCAGTGAAATTGTGCGTCAGCTGCGGGAAGGGTGAGTGGAGGGGTGGGAGAGAAATGAAGTGAGTATTGTAACCAAAAAAATAAAATTATATAAAAAAAGAAATGTATTCCTAAACAAAAACACTTCCTTCAGTATAGTCAACAAGTGTTTATCCACTGCCTAAAGACTTTCATTGAAGACCTTACTTCTTGGTACAGCCCATAACACTTCAAAAACCTCTTATAATATTATTTAAGATTTGGGAATAAAAAGCTTTACATATACTTTGTCTCTTTATACTTGCAACAGCCCTGAGAAAAGCTACTTTTATTCTCATTTTATATCTGAGGAATCTGAAGCAAACAGATGTGATTTACCCAAAGCCACACTGCTAATAAGCATCTGAGGCTGGATTTGTACTGCAGTACCTATTCATTGTGCCACATTTGAACTCAAATGAGCAGTTTTTCTTAATATTAAATTGAAGTTTACCTCTTTACAATTTCAATCCATTGCTACTAGTTCTTCCGTTGGTATCACATAGAAAAATCATTCTGTTATTTTTGTTCTATATGACAGATCTTCATGTGCTTAAAGATTTTTATAATTCTCCTCCCCACTCAAGTCTTCTCTTCTCCAGTTTTAGTTGCTTCAGCTTCGCCTTATTTAGAATGAATTCAAAGCTAATTGTTAGGTCTTATTTGGACACTCAAGTCAAACAATAAGTCCAATAAATCCTCCATATATTTTATCAGACAACCTACTATTTATAGCACTGTCTCCTCCAATGACTCATCACATTTCTATGAATAATTAATATTAGTATTAACTCCTTTTGTATATTGTACTATTATTGTTTTTCTCTATCTTTGTATAAAATATCAATATGCAAAATCTATTTCAATTAACTCAGTCAAAAGGAAATCTGAATATCATGAGGTATCAATTAACTGGAATTTTTTAAAAGTCTTTGAATCTTAACAGAATCATAAGAAATCATAAGAAAGTGAGAACAGAGAAGAGAAAGGTAATTTCAAAGGAAAGTGACATTTCTCATTCAATAAACACTTAACATCATCTCTTAAGTTTTTATCCAAAATTATACCATTAGAATTTAGATTTAAAATGTTAAAAGTCTTCAAAAAGCTCAATATTTGAAGAAAAACTTAGTTTATCATCCAACTTTGGTAAGGAATGCAAGAAAGCTAAAACTTTTAAGAAAAAATAGTATGTTACCATGTTTTTAGCAAAAAGGTATTTTTCTGGCCAGTGCTAACTTGAACACAAACTTTTAGGTCATCTGATTTCCTAGGCATTGCTTTTAATTTGTTAATTGTCATAGCGTAATAATAGTCGTAATTATCTGAATCAAGGATTATCTTCAATTCTCTCTGTTAAATCAACAGACATTGTTCTTAAGGCACTTAAGAGAGTAGCTGGAGAAGACTGGAAAAGGTCAACAATGCTAAGAGATAAGAAGACCTTTCATTCTCTGGAATAAAGGATAGTTCCCTACATAAAATAAGAAACGATACTCATTCCTCTTGCATGGCATTTGATGTTATTCTACTAAAAGCATGGTGTTTAGAGGACCCTTTCTACTTTTGAGCCTATATGATCCAACATTGAAGATTACTCACTTATAAGACTGTAGTCTTAGATTTGGAAAGATACTTAAGTTCTATCAAGTTTATATTTGAGGAAAATGAGTTCCAAAGAAATTAAATAACTTACTCAGAAGACCCAGGTGATAAATGGGAGAGCTGAGATTTAAAGCCAGATACTCCTATGCTAAATTCCATGTTCTGTCCCCTGAATTTGCCTACATGTCATATTGATTTCTGAGTCTATTTAATCTCTTCATAACCTGGATCTTTCCTTCCTTTTCCAATCTTTTCATACCGTACAACCCATTCTGTACTCTGCAATCTAATGACACTGGCTTCCTTGCTGTTCCTTGCACAAAACATTCCATTTCCCAACTTTTCCCTTACTATCCTCTATGCCTGAAAATTTCTATTTTGTGCCTTCTCTGAAAACTTAAATTCTGCCTTCTGCAAAGAGTCACCTCTAAACTCTAAACATCCTTAATGCTAGTGCATTCTGTCTAAGATTACCTCCACTTCATCCTATTTATATCTTGTTTGTACATTGTTGTTTGCAAGTTCTCTCACATTAGACTATGAGCTCCTTGAAAGCAGGTACTATTTTGTGCTTTTCTTAATATCCTCAGAGATTAGAACAAGAGCTCATTTAAGGCATTTTAAAGATACTTGTTGATTTTTCTTGCCTCTAATTGGAGTCTAATTATGATTTTAAAGTCCAAATTAAAAGTCATGTCTGAAGTATTTACTTCATCTAATTACTAGACAAATAGTCAAGAAAGATGGAGATTTCCCAGAGGAGAGGAGTTTCTAACAGAGAAGAGATTTGAAGCTGGTTGGGAGTGAATGAGGTTGAGGAGGGGAAATATATATATATGTATGTATGTATTCTGCCTCTATCTATTTTTCAGGAATAGCTTAGTCTTTGTGGTGGAAGCAAGAGAAATGCAGTATGAGAGCATTTAGAGAATTAAATAAGAGTAATGGTCAGTATGGAGCAAGATATTGAAACATGAGATGGAGAAACAAACAAAGATGATATTCTTCATTAAAAGGAGGTGAATTAACTATGGAATCAAAGGGTTTCAGGCACATTTCACTCCATTCTAAGAAATTTGAATGCCAGAAAAATATAACATTTATGGCAAAAAATAAATATTATACCCTCTCTATTATTCATGAGCAGAATAAAAATCATGTAAGCAGTATTGACACATATTACAGATGCCCAAAGACATTAATCATTTAATCTCTTTGCTCCTCAGTTTCTTTATCTTTAACATTTTATTAAACAATGCAAATTAGCGAACATTTATTAAAAACCCATCTGAGCAAGATTCTAGCATAAGTTTTGTGGAATATAATGACAGAAATTTAATTATGCCTCCCTTTCAAGACCTTACTTTCTACTATTTGAAGAGTTAAAATTGCAAGATAATTTGAGGAAGTAAATAATACAACTACTGTCATAATCAAAAAAGACTTGTTAAGCAAAGGACACAAAATCTCAGCCTTAGAGAACACTAGATATCATAAAAGCTGAAATTAAAGTAGCATAGATAGACCTGTAGATTATAGCCCCAGAGTATTCTGAACTAATCAGATTGCATCTGGAATTGGGGCATAGCTACATAGAGCTAGAGAAGCCTTCAAACATTTCTAGGTCAACACTGTCATTTTTAAAACTGAAAAAAACTAAAAGCTAAGAGCTTAAAGTATTTCTCAAATGTCACATAGGTAATAAGCAGAGGCAGGATCCAAAGAATAGTCTTCCAATTACAGAACTCTTTCTCCTTGGTCCATGTACATTTTAGGAAGAATCCTTACCATCTGGACTGGGTACTGATGAGAGTGACTGGATAAAAAGAGTACAGGATACCAGACCGCATAAGGACCAGTTGAAGGATGCTGGAATATTTAGCATGGAAAAAAGACATAGGGAAGAAATGGAAGTTTGTTAATATAAAATGTTTAGAGTTATTCTGTTTTTCCCAATGTGTAGGTTTATAAATGGAATTCTCATTGATAAAAACATGAATTCAATATAGAAATAATGTATCATTATTTTATCACAAATTTTATTGTAATCTAAGAAAGGTTCTCATAACAGCTATATACTTTGGTTATCACATTAACATGATTATTGAGTCATATTTTCCCAATTTGCAGGAGAAATTTCTTGAGCAAAAGTTGATTTCTACTTACAGTGATCCTCCTTAAACTATTCCAAAGCATTTCTCCTTTGCTCTATTTTATTCTACCTAGCTTCAGGTGTAACATAATATTTTAGTAAAGATGTATAGATTTCTCTTTGTCTATCTGTGTCTGTCTATCTATCTATCCATCTATTTCTATCCATTTTCTATATATATATATATATACATATTTGATATCTAGCTAACTAGCTGGTTTTGTTTTCTTCTAGAAGTTTTTAATTTAGAAGATTGCACAAGAAAATCATTCTTTCCAAAGTGCTGAAGTTTTAGATCAGTTAAAAGAAGAAAAGATATTCATAGTGATCATAAATAGGATGAAACATATTACCAACAAAGAATTATTCAGATGTAAATAATAATCCTGGTTAAGTGTATGCCTAGCAAACGAGATTGGCTGAAGAGAGCAAGGACAAGAAATAACAATTATCTTTTAATGTCATCCATACAAGGCAAGAAAACAACAATAAATCCTCAGCATAGGTAGGCCACCTATGGAGGAAGTTAGGTGGGATATGGATGTAGAGTTACAAGTGAAGAGGATGCTCAGATAGGTTGTGTACTCAGAATAAGTGCCTATATATATGCTATCCCAGATCTACTGAAGTATGGAAATATATAGGCATTTTCACCCATAGAATTAAAACTCCATCTGAGTAAAGACAATTTTATTTTAAAATGTATCCTTAGTGCCTAACCTGACACCACATCTTAGTGTTTAATATTTTCTGAATGTATTTAATAGCATAGATAATGATGCAGCTAAATAATATATTATCAGAAATCATTTGGTATGTTGATTTTTGCTATTGTAACAACCCAAATCTAAAATATATGAAATTTGTTAGCAAAATTATTTGATGAATTGTATCTTACCAATGATTATCCAAGAAAAGAAATTCCTTTTCTTATCTCTTCAATGATCCTGATAATATAGAGAAAATACGAATCACCAGTAGTGACATTTAATCGCCATGGGCATCAGATCACAAGATGGATAAAAGAGCTCGAATTTGAAAAGTACTTCAATGTTTAGCAGCACTTTCTGTCTTTCATAAAATTACTTTATGAATGAAATATGTCTATTGTTTGATGCAGTAATTAAATAAGCTATTTGAGTCTAACAGATTATTTAATGTTTGATCCAAGTCCCTGGATAGAAGATCAGATATGTGTATGGTTGATTCTATACCATTTATCTTCCTTTATATAATTTCCTATTCTAATGTCAGCTCTTTTTCACTAGATGACTTCCTCTGCAATACATATTAAATCAATAAATGATTATATGCATGGATGGTATAAATGATGTACTATACTTAATTCAAAATCTAATAATCCAAAGTGGTTTCCATGTAATTTTTTTAAAAAGATGGATTTTGATATAACATGCCATCCCATTTAGTGTTCACTTAAAAAACAATGATTTTTAGAAACATTTTTAAGAGGACTAGCCATAATAAACATTAGAGTGGATTTTTTTTAGTGATCAAAACCTTCTCTCAAAGAACTCATCATGTTGGGTTTTATCACACCTACTATGTCTATATTAAACACAAGAAACAACAAAAATCAGAAGTTGAACAAATGCTATCGTTAATTTATTTATATTTATAATATAGGGACAAAGTAACTAAGAAGGTAATAAAAATGTTTTTTTCTGTTTTAAACTGTTTAAACAAATTGTCTATATGTATTGGATTCATTATAGATTAAGGATGGTAGAATGGATAGAGTATGGCCTCAATCCCAGGAAGTCCTGAATCTAAGATTTGAATGGAATATGTGACTGAGCAAACAACTTAACCTCTCAGTATACCAGGCATCTCCCCAGTATTATAAGTTTCCAAAAATACATGTTCATTTTTAGATAGTGTGACATTGGATACTTATGGACTTGGCATCAGGAAAACCTGGTTTAAAGTTTTTCTTAGATACTTCATAATTTTGTCAATGGGTACTTTTATGCTCTCAGACTTAGATGCTTTTGTAAAACCAAGACAACTGAATCATCCAACTCACAGGTTTGATATAAAAATCAAGGGAGAAAAAGTATATTTAATCCTTAAAATTCTGAGTTATAAATAAAAGGTGAGTTGTTATTAAATTGATGGTGGTGGTATTCCAACACTTGATGTGGATGATGACATGAGATAATTAAATCATGACAGATTTTTATGTGTCATAACAACAATAGACTAAGAGATTCATTACATAGTTTCATTTGGTATATGTATATGATCTTATCCTAAACTCAAAGTATCCCTGAATATGACTGATCTCATGAATGTATAAGGTGTTTGAGTAAGCAAAAGATAGGTAACATTTGATACAGTTCTAGATGAAAAATCTAGATGAAAAATCTATATGAAAAAGTAAAAGCTAAAATGCAGACTTATAAATTTTCCATTATCAACCTGTGAAATAACTAGCTTTGACAAATCCATGAGTTTTGTAGGTGAATACAAGATATTAGAAACATTTTGTCCATCTTCATTGTAACCCACTACTCTGAATTGTTTTAATCATTGCTTAGATTTTTTTTCTTAGTTATAGCAAATGGCATGGAAAAATGGGTCTATTTAACAGAATTAACATCAAAAAGAAATATTAGAAGGCATCTCATTCAACTCCCTCACTTAATTGTTAAGGAACTCATCAAAATTATGTAACTTTTCCAAGGTTATGCAAATAATTCATATGAAAGGTAGCTTTGAACATAGGTGTTATAACTTCTAAACCAGTGTTTTTGTTCTCTGGGGTTTTTTGTTGTTGTTGTTGTTGTTGTTGTTTGTTTGTTTGTTTTTAAGTTTTTAAATTTTCCCCTGGATTACACATCAGCCTGGGTTTTTTGTTTTTGGGGGTGGGAATGGGTTTCTTTCCCTTTCTCCCCACTACCACTCTTTAATTCAAAAAAAGAATAGAGGAATAAAGTCACCATTGACTTTCTTGAATATTGAGTAATCAATATTGATGTGAAATAACTTTACTTAGGTAAAAAATGGAGGCAACATGGCATGGTGGATAAAGAGCCATGCTCAAAGTCCAAAAGACCTGGATTCATTTCCTACATCTAATATATATTGATAGCATGATGCTAGGAAAACCACTTAAAGAGTTGTTTGGGGAATTGGTTCAATAAGACTATAAGTTAATGACAATCTGTATTAAAATTTCCAAACCAAAATCTCCCTATATCAATAAAATCACAGATCCAATTTCTAAAAAAGATTAAAGAAATCTGTTCTTGTGAAAGAGTTTCTCAATATTGCCATTTTGAATTTCAGTGGGCAGTGGCATGTGATAATTTAGATTATACTTGAAGAACTTATTAATCATGGGAAAATCACTGCATATTAAAATAGTTCACTCCATTTTTGGATAGTTCAAATTTCATTCCTTGATACTGAATAGTGTCAAGTAGTTGTTTTGTTTATTTGTTTTATTTATTTTATTTTTCTTATGAGAATTTCAGTTCTATTTGTTGCTGATTTGTTATATCCTTTTCTGCCAATTTGAGAAATAAATTATCAATAATATATAGTATTATTTATTAAAAGCCTATTATGCACAATGTACTTTGAAAGGTACTGGAGTAATCTAAAGATGGATGAGATCCAATCTTTTCTTCAGGGAACTTGTGATGTAATAGATAGAAAGAAACAAGTATTTATCCATGTAAGTTTCAAAGTGGGGCACATCATAGTCCTCTGTTTTCCTATTTCCTCTATATATAATTCTCATGTGGCTTTTAACACAAAACATAATTTTGCAATTTTTTTTATTTGGTTGGGAGGGTCCTTGCTTTGTTCTTCCTGCATTATATAATCCTAAATATATTTGTGTTTGTTTTTTTTTTTCTAAAATCAAAGTAGCAGTCTTTCTTATGGAATATAGTAAAGCAATGGTTTCCCTAATTATATGTCCAAAATCCCTGTTTTTTCCTCAGTATTTGTGACTGCCACATACCTGATATGTAAAGAAATGACTGTAGGTCTTTAAGTAGCTTTAGTAGTTATATAATATTTTTTAGGTTATGTCATCTAACAATTTTTAAGATTAAAAGAATGTTTGAGATTTGCACTCCATAGATGGATAAAGTACTTTTATTCCTTCAGGTTTCTTTTTATTATCTTATAAATTTAAATATAAAATTCAGAACATAGAGAGATTCAATTCTGTTATTATTTGAAAAATGGGATTTATAACTATGTGCTGTGCAGTGTATGAGGGCCTAACTAAGCTCTACACTAATTTAATATTTTACTGTTGCATATAATAATTATAAGGTTCAAATCATTTTTATGAATAGGAAAAGAAAAAGAAAATTGAAAAATATTTATTTCACAAAATTGTAGATTTCAACAGTTTTATATTTTACTTATAATATGTAGACTTGTCTCTTCTATATTATAATACTAACAGCAAAGTAGGATATGATTTGCCTCTCACATTTCTTCTCATCTAACACTTCAAAATTCCATTTTCCAAAATATCTTTTTTATATGGCATCGAACTTTCATCATGAATATCTTTACTGCCATGGGGGGAGGGGATTGTGGACTACTGTGACCAGGAAATTCTAATATTTATATTCCAGTGGATATAATTGATAGGGCATTGTGAAATGCTCTCATAGTTCTGCCATTGGATCTAAACATATACAATCATTTGGTTTCTATATTTGTCTTTGTAAAGTTGATATCTCTTTTTCTGTAATTATTTGTTCTATGAAAATTTCTGTTTCCATTTTATTTATTTTTCCAGTATATGAATTAATGTATTCTTTCATTATATTTCAGATTTTTAGTCTCCCATCCGTTTTCTCACCTTCCTTACTTCAAATGCCATTTCAAGTTAAATATTTCCCTGAGAATTTTGTGTTAAGTAAAATACTGCCAAAAAGAAAAGAAGCTTGATAACTTCATTGCTTACTAGCTTATTTGGAACATTTTAGTCTTTACTCATTATCTCTTCTATTGTACCTATTTCTACATTTAGAATGTAGACCAAATAGGCAAGGATCAAAATTACTTTGTCTATTACTTTGTCTCTTTAGCTTTAGAAGGTGTGGAGAATCATTCAATGTTAAGAGAGTGCTAAGAATCATATTGTAGACCAATTATAGACACTTATTTAATGGAAGAAACTTTGAATATAATTATCCAATGAAAAATACATTGATGCATTTCCAGAGGAACTAAATTCTGTCTCTATTGACATTCTTACTATAAATGAAACTAGAATATGTAAACAAGTTATAAGCCAATAGAGAAGACAAGAATCAAAATAGTTGGATTCACTCTTTGTCCCTAGTTTAAATACTTGGTTGAACCAGATCATTGATCTCATTGATCCAGGGAACTCTTAATTATCCCCTCTGTAGAGATAATCTGCTTGAAATTTACATTCTTAGAGACTTGTATGGGAGTTGAAATAACTATGTTAGAGTCACAAAACCAGTATATGTCTAACTTAAACCTGTATTTTCTCTAAGCCAAAGTTTCCTTTTTAATGAGTATGCCATGATACTTCATGAAATACAAGCACATACACATTATCACATGAGTGTTTATCTGTGAATGATGAGTTTTTGCCAAAATATTACCCTGAAGGCAATTACAACTTACCCTTTATGATCTGTCAGTAATAGAGGAAAGATGAAGAAAGATATTCTACAAATAATTTGACAAGCTCAATCTAACCAATCTGGTAAACCTGTACCTTAATATTAATATTTGAAGCTTGAATTAAGAATTCAGTGAAAAATTTCTTTTGAAATTAGTATGAACTATGATGGAATAAAAATGGTCAAAGCATTTTAGGCTACTCATAGGCTCCCCTCTTGTATATTATTAATATTTTCTGCAACAGGACAATTGAATGGTATTGACATTGCAGAAACATAAGACCTTTATTTAAAATTAAATTGACAGAAATTTTAAAGAATCCCTATTTAATGTAGAAAGAATCATTTTTTGACGTAGATTCTGTATGGAATCAGATCATCAAATACTTTTTAAAGAATATTCAATATCAAAAAAGAATTTCATGGAAAAAAATGAGAATGAAAATTTTAGAAAAAAAGTGGCTAAAATACATACTCAAAATTACTATTACTACTATTACTATTATTAGCAGTATTTTAATTTGGAGAAGTTTAATCAATAAAAATTATTAGCTGCAATAAGGTGGGGGAATATGCCAAGAAGCTGTATTAGCCTCATTTAAAAAAATATTCTTACTGAACAAAGAGAGTTTATAGTGGCAAGCAAAAACAATTTAGGGTAAAATGTAAATTCCAAAATATTGTGAAAGAAGAAATTGGTAGATTAAAAGCAGTATCACTACAACAATAAGTGAAAGCTAATAAGGATTAAAATCATACCCTAAAACCAGGCCTAATCTGAGACCCAACAAAGCCAGATCTTCCAGAGAGCAAATATAAAATAAACAGAAAATAATTTTACAGAAAATGGAATAGATAAGCTAATATTTTAATAGGAATCTGTCATTTAATGTTTTTTCCAGATTATACGCTGATACAATTTTTTTAATATTAATTTTCTGACATCCTGAAATCCATATTCTCTACCTCTCACCAACCTATCTTCATCCCCAAGAAGGCAAGCAATATGATAGAGCTTGTATATATTATCAAATAATACATATTTCCAAGTTCTTCATGTTGTGAAACAAGACATATTGCTTACAGTAGAGAAAAATCCATGCAGGAAATAAAGTGAAGAATGATATATTTCAATCTGCATCTGTATTCCATCTGTTCCTTCTATGACAGTGGATATCCTTTTTCTTTATGAGTCTTTGAAGTTATCCTGGATCCTTGCCTTGTTGATAATTAGTGTTATCTACAGTGTATCATCATAATTGTAGTTACTGTGTACAATATTCTTTTGGTTCTGCTCACTTCACTTTGCATCATGTAAAGGATGCCATGGATATCCCAAATAACAACAAAAAAAATTTACCCAAGTCAGTCTGGAAATATATGGTGATTTAATTAATATAGTGGAAAGAAATTTAAGAAGAAGGGAGAAGGAAAGGGTGTAGGATTTCTTCCACCTGGCACAAGCCAGGCAGGAAGATTAGAGGCTCTAGAAGGTAAGGTTTTGGAGACAGCCTGAACTCCAAGAGGGCTCAGCCAAGATACCTGAACCTGAATTAGCTCAAGGGCAAACTCACCGCCAAAACCCAGACAAATAGCTGCCATCACACCAAGATGTCAGAATGCTTAGCACGCTGCCAGCCAGAGACACCTCTCAGGGAAAAGAGGACAAAGAGCAGAAGTTATATGCCCTATATAGATGGTTTTACGTCAATTTCCTGTGTCTCATCTGTACCAATGTTAGCTTAGCTTGATTTAGGATGGCCCAGGGGTCTGTCCACTGTTTCTGCACATGTCTGTTGAAGGCCGTTTTCTCAGATACTTAATCCTTGAGTATGGTGCAGACATTCCTGACTTTTTTAAACTAAGTAGGGTGGAGAAATGTAGAGTTCCCAAGACTTGATTCTGTTAGACCAAGTATCTCCATTGTTACTAATCAGGAAATAGCTAAATCAGATCTTCTAAAGTACACACTGAGTAGGGTGGAGTAGTTTTAAAATTCATAATCACTAGTTGTTAGTCAGTGATTTTAATCTACATTTCTAGAATTCATTGTGTTTTTAACATTTTAAATTTGATTAAAGGTACTTTTAATTCCTTCATCTGAAAATTGCCTATTCATATTGTGATGGTAGATATTGATTTTGTTATTGATTGAGGCCAGTTGATATCAGTTGATATAGAGAATATATAAGAGATAATATATAGATAAATAGATAATAGATAATAACAGCTGTTAGGGCCAAGTTGGTTCTGTCGGTAGATGAAACTGGTAGGAGACAAACATTTATTTAAACTATAAGAAGAAGCAGGGACAGGATACGGGATTTTGAAATATATTAGGATAGGAATTGTAAAATCTATTTATCCCTAAACTAATCAATACTAAATAATACCCATAACCCTTCTGTCCTGCAAAGGACTACTTGTTGGAAAGTCAAATCTAATGACTCCCTTATTATCTAATAAATATATCTAACTTACAAAGCTAGCTAATTCTAATTCTTCTACAATTCCTTTATTTATATAATAGATTTACAGCTTGACTGTATCTCTGTATCTGCCCAGCCTCAGAGATTCCACTCAATTCCTGACAGGTTACACAGAGGCTGCTCTTTGTGGTCCTCTACTGCCCCCTATGGTGTTCCAAGGAGCAGCTTCACACTCTCTTTAGCTGAAATGCTCTCAAAATCTTCCCACATATAAAAATGTTTACCAAAGATTATCTACCACCAAATCCTAAGGTTATTCAGAGCCTACACCCTACACACCCACTCTCTCACAAGCAAGCTCCAGAGTGTCAGTTTTCCCAACTGCCCTTTCCTACTGGGTACTGGGAATTCTTTACCCATGACCTACTGAAAATTCTGCTATTTGGCTTAAAGGAGCCCAGGTAAAACTTAAAACTATTTTTCTAGCCTACTTCTTACTTCTAACTATCCAGAATACCTGATTACTAGCTAATTAACAAATTAATCATTAAAATATCCTTTGACCATTTCACAATTGGAAAATGCTTTGTATTCCTGTAAATTTGATTCAGTTCTATATATATTTGAGAAAGGAACCCTTTATTAGTGTTGCTTGCTTTAGATTGTATTGGCAGGTAGACTCCCATGAATTTTATGTTGTTTACAGTTATTTCAAAGAGGATTTCATTTTCTATCTCTTCCTCTTGGGCTTTATGGTTGTTTAGAGACATGTTGATGATTTTTTTGGGTTTATTTTTTATTCTGCAACTATCCTAAAATTGTTAATTGTCTTAATTAGATTTTTAGTTGGTTCTTTAGTTGTACCATCATATTATATGCAAGGAGTGATAATTTACTTTCTTCATTGCTTATTCTAATTCTTTCAAGTTCATTTTCTCTTTTTTCTGTACCTCTCATTTCTAGAACAATGTAGAATAGTAGTGGTAATAATGAGTATCCTTGTTTCACTTCTGATGGTATTAGAAAGGCATCTTGCTTGTTCCCATTACAGATGATGTTTCTGATGGCTTTAGATAGATGCTATTTATCATTTTGAGTTATGTTCTATTTATTTCAATCTACTCTAGTGTCTTTAATAAAAATGGGTGTTGTGTTTTCTCAAAAGCTTTTGTTGCATCAAATAAAAAATTTTGTTATTGATATGGCTAATAATGCTGATATTTTCCCTGATATTGAACTATCTCTGAATTCCAAATATAAAACCTACTTAGTGCAAGATCCTTGTGAAATATTGCTGTAATCTCTTTGCTAATATTGTCTTTAATACTTTTGCATCAATATTCTTTAAGGAAATTGATCTATAATTTTATTCCTCTTTTTTTGTTCAGCCTGATTTAGGTATCAATATCATATTTTCATCATAAAAGGGATTTTCTAGCTCTATAAAATAGCTCTATTTAAAATGTCTATTTTATATATATGTATATATAATCTATATAAAATAGCTCTATAAAATAAGTTTTCAATAGTTTGAGAAGTATGGCAATGAATAAATTAATTTAGGCAGAATCATCATTTTTTTTATTATATTGGTCCACACTCTCCTTGCTTAGTATTTTTCTGACTCTTCGTGAACCTACATGGAGTTTTCTTGCCAAAAACACTAGAATGGTTCTCCATTTCCTTCTCTGGCTCATTTTTCAGATAAGGAAATTAAGACAAAGAGGATTAAGTGATTTACCTGTGGTCACAAAACTGGTAAATGTATGAGAACAGATCTGAATTGAAGTCTTCCTGCTTCTGGGCTTGGAGTGTTATCTACTTGTCTTGACTTAATCTACCCATGTGAAATTAATGTGTTTTTTTTTTCCAATTCTTTCAATCTGAACTTATTTGTTTGAAAAACGTTTGGAATTATGTTCATTCAGTTCTTGGCTTTTTCTTGGCAGGTAGACTTCCAAGTATTATTTTAACTATAGTTCCCCCCCCCAGTGGAATTTATGTTTCTATCTCTTCTTGCTAAAATTGTCAGTAATATATAGACAGCTTGATGATTTATGTGGGTTTATTTTATAGAATGCAACTTTATTAAAGTTTCCTAATTATATCAATCAGTTTTTTATTTGATTTTTTTAGGATTCTCTAAATATACCATTATGTCATCTGCAAAGAAGGAAAGTTTAATTTCCTCATTGCCTGTTATAAATCATTTAATTTCTTTTTTAAAAATTGTTATTGCTATAATAGCATTTCTAATACAATAATGAATAATAGTGATGGTTATGGGCATTCTTGCTTCACCCCTGGTTTTATTGGGAAGACTTCTAGTTTATCCTCATTACAGATGTTTGCTGATCTATTCCTGCATCTATTTAGATAATCATATGATTTCTATTATTTATTTGATGTGGTTGGTTATTCTATAAGTTCTCTTAAAACTGAATCAATCCTGAATTCCTGATATAAATATTCTAATAGTTATGAATTTTGTGATTATTATAATTCCTTGCTTGCATTTTAGATAACATTTTTCTATCAATTTCCATTAGGGAAATTGATCTATACTGTTCATTCTCTGTTTTAGCTCTTCCTGGTTTATTAGCATGATATTTTTATTTGATATATATATATATATAAACTATTTAGGAAAATAGAGGAGTATATATATATTTATATATATATTTGGAATCAATTCTTTAAATGTTTCACAGAATTCACTCATCAATCCATATGGTCTTGAAGTTTTTTTTTTTTTCCATAGGAAGCTCATTGAAGACTGCTCCAATTATTTTTTCTAAGATAGTGTTACTTAAGTATTATATATATATATATATATATATATATATATATATCCTCTTCTTTTTATCTGGGCAACTTTTATAGTTACTGTAAATATTCATCCACTCCACTTTCATTGTCAGATTTATTGGCATTTAATTGTGCAAAATAGCTAAATAGTCCCTAAAATTACTTTAATTTCTTCTATGGTAGTAATTCACCCTTTTCATTTTTGAACCTGGTAATTTGTTTTTATTCTTTTTTTAATCAAATCAACTAACACCTTATTTATTTCATTGGCATTTTAATAAAACCAGGTTCTAGTTTTATTTATTAGTTCTATTTTTACTTGCTATTTCATTCATTTTGCCTTTGATTTTCAGGATTTCCAATTTAGTGTTTAATTGGGGATTTTAATTTGTTCTTTTTCTAGTTTGCTTAATTGCATGCCCAATTAATTAATCAGCTCTTTCCCTGTTTTATTGTATTAAATTTTCAGAGCCATAAACTTTCCCTTAAATACTATTTTCAACTGCATCTCATAAATTTTGATATTGTCTCATTGTTATCATTCTCTTTAATAAAATAACTAATTGTTCCTATGACTTGTTCTTCAATTTAATTTTTAATCTATAGTTCCATATCCCATTATTAAATGCATTTTAATTGTATTTTGATCCCAAATGGATAAATTAATGTTTCTGCTTTTCCACATTTGGATAAAGGATTTTATGTCCTAACACATGGTAAATTTTTGTGGAGGTTCTATGTGTATCATTGAGAATCAAAATATATGTCTTTCTATTCACATTCAATTTTCTACTTAGGTCTATTATATCTAACTTTTCTAAAACTCTATTCCTCTCCTTTTCCCTTGTTTATTTTTGGGGGTTATATTTATCTAGTTCTGAAAGGGAAAATTTGAGGTCCCTCAATAGGATAGCTTTATTATATTCTCCTGTAACTCATATAAATTTTCCATGAAGAATTTGAATGACACAGCATTGATGCATATATGTATAGTATTGGTATTATTTCATTAATATTATTTCATATCATATATTAATTCATATATGTGCAGTATTGATATTATAGTATTGATATTATTTCATTCCTCACTTTTTCTTTTAAGATCCATTTTTGTTTTTTCCTTGTCTGAGCTCATGATTGCTAATCCAGTTTTTATTTTACTTTAGCTGAAGTATAATAGTTTATGCTCCAATCCCTTATTATTTTACTCTGTGTGTTTATCTATTTCAAGTGGGTTTTTTATAAACAACATAATATAGGATTCCAGGTTTTTTTTAATTTTCATTATGCTCTCCACTTTTGTTTCATAGATGAGTTCATTCCATTCATGTTCACAGTTATGATTAGTACCTGTATATTTCAGTCCATCCTGCTTCCCCCACACACTGCCTCTGTCTCTTTCGTCCTCTCTCTCTCCCTCTTTCTCCTACCTCATTTTTTCTTCTATCTCTCCAAATGTTCCCCTCCTTCATTTTGCTCCACTCCCATTCACTTGTCTTATCTTCCTTCCCTTCTGTTTTCCTTGTAGGCAAAGATAAACTTTTATATACTATTGAGTGGATGTTATTCCTTTTTTGAATCAGTTCCAAAGAAAATAAGGTTCAAAAGTCAACCAACAGTCTCCAACTTCCTCTTCGTTAGTCTTTTTTATATGAGATAATTTACCCCATTCTTTCTCTTCCTTTCCTCTTGTCCTTGTGCATCCCTCTTTTTTACTCCTTGATTTTCAGTTCTTTAATTTGATCCCACAATATTTATATCATACTTGTGCTCTTTGTCTATGCATACTCCTTCTAACCCCCTGCCCTAATAATGATATGATTCTTAGGAGTTACAAGTAATGTCTTCTCATATAGGAAAGTAAACAGTTTAATTTTATAAAGTCCTTAATGATTTCTTTTTCCTATTCACCTATATATGCTTCAGCCTTTTTATTTTATTTTTTACATGCTGATATAATTTTTAAATCATTTGCTGACATATAGTGATAAAGCTTCTTTACTTTTTCCCCCATTCCTCCATACTCCCCAAGAAGGCAGATAATGTGGTATATATTATAAATGTTATTATATAACACATATTTCCATGTTCATCACATTATGAAAGAAGCTATATATCACTTATACTGAGGAAAAAATTCATAGAGGACATATAGTGAATAATGGAATGTTTCAATTTTTATATTCAAACTCCATCAATTCCTTCTAATGCAGAGAATAGTCTTTTTCATAAGATGTCTCTTGGGGTTGTCCTGGATCCTTTCATTACTGATAATAGATAATTTATTCTCAGTTGATCATAGATTATTATTGTTGCTCTATTCTGTGTTCTCCTGCTTCTGCTCACTTCACTTCTATTACTTCATATAAGTCATTCCTTGTCGTTTTATGACTGTTTCATTTGTTATTGCTTATGAAACAGTAGCATTCCATTACAATCATTACAACAACTTTTCCAGCCATTCCCAAATTGAAAGACATCCTTTCAATTCCCCCCCCCCCTTTATTTTGGCCAACACCAAAAGAACTGTTATAAATGTTATTGTACAAGTAGGTCTTTTTCTCCTATCTTTGATCTCTTGGTATTACTGAGTCAAAAGGTATACACAATTTTATGACTCTTTGGCCTAGGTTCCAGATTGCACACCAAAATTGTATCACTTCAGAGGTCCACCAACACAATATTAGTGTCTGAGTTTTACCGCATACTGTCCTGTCTGTCTCATAGGTATAAAGTAATACCTCAGAGTTGTTTTAGCATTGCTCTAATATTTTGAGCAATTTAGCATTGCTCTACATGTTTCTTTTGAGTCTTGACTTGGGGAGTATTTTTTTTAATCAGCTCTGATCTTTTCTTCATAATGATTGAAAATCCATCGACTTCAGTAATTATTCAAAGATAGGCATATGATAGGAACTGTCAGTTCCTTTTTTTTCAAATTGACTTCTTCTTAGAGTCTTTTTCCTCAGTAACTTAAAATGAAATTACCATTTTACATCTTCTCTTTTTAAACTGGGAGCCAAATGTCCTGAAGTATCTACAAAACCCCAGGAAACTTAAATACTCAAAGAGACTTGAAAACAATTGAAGACAATAAAGGGAATTGCATGAAGCCTTTTTCTCTCTTCTCATCAACTGTGATCCACCTCTCACTCAGGCTAATCATATAAGAATGGAATTTGGTACATGGGTTTCATTTTTTTAACTTGATATTCTGTTTTATATCATCTTAATTTCCCTCAGTATATATTCTCCTCCCTTTCCCAAAGTGCTAATTTTTATAAGAAATAATTTTTAAAGTATAAAATGACAAGGAAAGAAAAGCAAAAAAAAATAGCTTTACCAATGAATATATCAAGAATATTTGAAATATAGGAATACATAAAATGTTTAATTCCCACGGACTTCTGACCTATGCAAAGTAGTAATGTTAGATTATATGATATCTCTTGTCAGAGCCATGTTTCATCTTTATAATTTCATGACATTTTAAAAATTATTTTTTGCTTGTTGCTCTTTCTATTTACATTTTTGTATTTGTCATATATATTGTTCTCTTCTAAACCTATTGGAATTTTTTTCATTAATTGTTTTTCTATTTTATTTTAATATGCACAAAACAGAACTCATTATATTTACCCCTAAATTTATTCTGAAATGTCCTGTTCTCTCAGGGTACTACCATTCCACCAGTTACTTAGACCTACAACCTCAGTGTCATCATCAATCCATCTCACTGCCCAAAGGTAGACAATGAATTGTCACATGTTGAAATTACTTTTTTTTCTTCTCTCATACACATGTGCTTCTCTGCATTCACACTATCAGCTTATTTAGGACCCATGTCACCTCTAACTTGGACAATAACAACTGACTTGGAATTTATCTTCTAGTCTCCCAATACAAACTTATTGAAGATTTTCCCCTAAATTTTAAATCTAACTGTTATGTGATCCTTTGTTTCCCCTGACACCCCAACCCTAGAGGCATTTCAGATTAAACAGAAAACAGGAAATCCCTTTCCTTCCTTGCATCCTTGTTAATGCTGAGGAAAATATGACCCAGGGCAACAAAAACTCACAATAAGGAAAGACCACTGAGAGAAATATTCTCCTTAGACTCTTCCCTAGATTCCATGATGGACACTGATGCCATCAGGTTGTATCTGAGACATCCCCTACTCCTGCCCAACCTCATCTCATTACCTCATCATTTGTCACATAGACCCCTGTTATCATAAAACTATACAAATTCCAGAATACATTTCCTTGAGGAATCAGTATCAACACCTGCATGCTGTCCTCCCAGGCAAATTCAACATGACTTCTAAATTAATACATTTATTTATTTATTTCTAAGCTGTTATGAATTCTTGCATTCTTGCAAAGGGTACCCATCCCAAACAAAAGGGATTCACCTCCAATCTCCCCACAACATAACCATTTCATCCATCTCTTGCTCAGAATTCTAGTTATTAATACTACCAAGATTGAATACAAAGTCCTTTGTGTACTGTTGCGTACTGGCCCATTATTTTATTTAGAATCTTTGTATATTCTGCTATTCCCCCAAAACTCTATGATTCAGTCATATTGGTTTTCTTGCCATTGAACTAAATTTCATGACCTCTCTCTTTCATATTAGCTGTCTCCCATTCCTGGAATGTAATTTTTTGTTGCTGCTGTTGCTTTTGTTTCCATGTTTTCCTTTATCTCATATTCTATCTTCACCAGTATTCATTTTCCATTCTCTACTTTTCTTTCCCTATTTCTAATGTCCTCTTTCAGGTTTTTCTTTTAATTTTCTCTATATGTATCTCTGATGGGTAAGGTCTCATCCATTTAAAAACAAGCTTCTAAAGGAGGGAATGGTTTTGTCTTCAGCTCCTCTGTGTGTGTGTGTGTGTGTGTGTGTGTGTGTGTGTGTGTGTGTCTTGGTGTGTTTATTTATATCATTTAGGAATTTCCTGACTGATTGATTAATTGACTAAAGCCAAGGCAGATATGCTGGCCCCTTAAGACTTCTCATCTCCAGAGTCAATGGCCTCAGTTCCTTGAAATTTTCTTCTCTCCAGGCCCTTCACTATTATGCTTTCTCTCCTCATATCCAATATAATATCTGATGTGTCCATAGTATATAGCATATTTGTCACCTTTCTATATCTAGAAAATATTTTTTCATTGAACTTTAAAATTATTTTAACTTTTTTTACTATCATATTCTACTGTTTACTCATCTTGAGATTGCATTCCACTAAAAATCATTAGAACTGCTCTCCAACAAGTTTTTTTATAGTCATTTTGAACTTGTGAGGTTGATTTGTTTGACCTCCAACATTGAATCATTGCCCAACTTATATTTATTTAAGGCCTGATAGATGCTGCTCACAGCATGAATGATAGATCACCTTTTCAAAGAGAGTACAAAGAATTATAAGTAATTTTTTCACACCACAAGGTGGGAAAGAGGGACATCCAGCTTTAGAGAATCATTATGCTTACCTTCCTATTAAAGAGAATAGCAAATGATATATGTGCTCAAGGTAAGAAAGTCTTCCTACTAAAAAGAAAGATGAAATTTAAATACTCTTTATTGCATAGTTTATTAGAAATAACAAATAATTTCTATTTCTATTGATTAAAACAATCAAAGAAGAAAGTCAGAAAATAAACTATCCTAAGGAGAAAGAGGAAATCTAGGACAAAGGTTAAGAGTTTTCTGAGGGAAAGAAAGTAATGGAGTAGAACGTGCAACAGAATAATCCAGCTAGGGAATAAAAAAAAAAAGAGAGCACTCTTGATTGAGACAAATTAAAAATTAAACTTTTTATAACATTAATGGATCAGAGAGACAAAGAAGAACCATCAGATACCTATTCTATTCGTTTTCTCAACTAAATAATATTCACATAAGAAATCTGGAATAAAATTTATATAAATATTTAAATAACATTTAATTTTACCAGTGAGTCTGGCCAAGCCAGGATAACACAACTATTTGGGTTATTGTCCAGAACTGAATTCAGATTTTTCTGATTTTTACTCCAGCACCCTTTCCATTTTGTCACCCAGCTTCTTTGAATTACTAAACAGACATATTTTTAGCATTTAAAAATTGTAAGCACTGAGTATCATGAAACAGTATAGATTCATATTACAACTGATGTTATACTTTATTTATTTCTGATTATCTATTCTTATTTGTTAAAACACAGTAATAATTGTTGAGTTCATATGGCCTCAAAATCCTTAGGATCTGTGTGAGGACATAATAAAGATAATGAACTAAATGAAATAAGAAAGACTAAATATAGAAGAGATCTGTACTAGTGGGTACTCAATTTTAAAAGTACTCAAGGATAAATTATATATATATATATATATATGTATTTATATATATGTGTGTGTACGTGTGTGTGTAATCATACAGAGGGAAATTCTTGAAAGAATGGAAAAAATCCCAAATTTTACTCTTTCTGAAACCAAAAACAATGTACATTAAATACTGAGCTTTGAAAAGACAGCAAAGGGAAGTAATTAATTTTGGAGGGGATGTGGCAAAATTAGGACAGTAATTCACTGATGGTGGAGTTGTGAATTAATCTAACAATTTTAGAGCGCAATTTGGAATTTTGTGCAAAGGGTTTAAAAGATTACCTGACCTTTGACCCAGCCATACCACTGCTGGGTTTATACTCCAAAGAGATAATAAGGAAAAACACTTATACAAAAATATTTATAATTGAGCTCTTTGTGGTGGCAAAAAAAAAAATTGAAAATGAGGGGAAGTTCATTAATTGGGGAACGGCTGCACAAATTATGGTATGGGTTAGTGATGGAATACTATTGTCCTGAAAGGAATAATGAAATGGAGGGATTCCATGTGAACTGGAACGAACTCTAGGAATTAATGCAGAGTGAAATGAGTAGAACCAGGAGAACATTGTACACAAAGACTGATACACTGTGGCACAATAAAATGTAATAGATTTTTCTACTAGCAGCAATGCAATGATTCCAGGACAATCCAAAGGAATTTATGAGAAAGAAAGCTCTCCACATCCAGAGAAATGACTGTGGGAGTAGAAGTACAGAAGAAAGACATGTGATTGATCACATGATTCAATGGGCATTAAAAGATCACTCTACTACAAATATGAATCACATGAAAATAGGTTTTGAACAAAGATGCTTGTATAACCCAATGGAATTCCTTGTTAGCTCCTGAATGGGGGAGTGAAGAGGGGAGGGGAAGAACTTGAATCATATAACCATGGAAAAACATTCTAAATTATTTAATTAATTTAAAAGAACATGAATTTATCAATGGAATTTTATCCTTCATGAAAATATGAAAAAAAACTGTTTTCATATGATGAATATTGACATTTTAATGTGTTGTTTTATAATCACACAATGGCATGAAATATTTACATAACATAAGATTTGCACATCCATACTTACAAAGAAAATTTAAAATGTTTTGATTAAATTAAACAGCTTAAAAAGATGGTTTTCTCACATGCATGTTAAGAAGGCTTCATCTGTGAATGATAGAGCTTCAGATATGTAAATAGGAAACAGAAAGAAAAGGCTTGCAAACAGAGAGTTTGCAAAGAGGGACTTGCCCCACACCCCAGAAGTATTAGGACCCTTAGACCAAGGTCCAGAAATATCAGAGAAAGGGTTTATTGTTATTCAAAATATAGCAGGAAGGTAGGATCAGGAATTAGGAATCCCTAAACTCTGAATTCTAAAAAAACCCTCCCTTCTTACTAAGGGTCCTGCAGTGGACAGACTTCCTGTCTTTTTTTAAACCCTTACCTTTAGACTTGGAATTAATATTGTGTATAGATTCCAAGGCAGAAAAGTGGTAAGGTCTAGTCAATGGGGGTTATGTGACTTGCCCACAGTGGGAAGTGTCCGAGGTCAGTTTTGAACCTGGGACCTCCCATCTCTAGGTCTGGCTCTTCATCCACTAAGCTACCCAGCTGCTCCCTGCCTTCCTCTCTTGATTCTGCCTATTTACTACACTCTCCCAAGCTGTATAACTTCCTGACCTAACTAATCCTCCTAATTGATGTTTGGATAAGTTTATATTTCCTCAAAGTAGATGCTTGATGGGTTCAATCCTCTTCAGCCTGGTTCCAAGATGGCTTCAGGACTTCCCCAGAGTCAGGTTTACTGGCTTGCCAGCAGAACTCTTGATAGCAGTCAGGACACACCTCAGGATTCAAGAACATGATTAGTTAAGAAATTGGAAGACAGAGTGGGTAGGATCTCAACAACAGGATATTAGGACAACAGGACAGGTAGTCTGGGCTCCACAGGGAAAAGGCTGGCCAATTCCCACTTGGCTCACACAGAAACTAGCCACAAGAAGTGGCCAGTCCAAGCTCTCCCAGGGACAGGAAGCCAGGACCTCAACTGTCCCACTGTGTCTTTTTTATATCTTCCCAGCACTCTGGAACAGGGTCCTTAGAGTTCTGGGGCATGTGGCAAGGCTCTGTTTGCAAGACTTTTCTTTCCTTTTCCTCCTTACAGATAATAGGGACTGGACTTGTAATTCCTTTGGTAGAGGACATTCCCAGATAAGAAAACTCCCTCACTCACCATGTTATTCCTTTTTATTTAAGTCTAATTGATGTCTTTTGCTTCTCATCCCATAATCATTTGTTTACATACCCACTTACTCCTAGAGTACTCTCAGATAACAAAGAAAAATGATCAGCAAAAGCAACTAAAACATCGTTGACAAAATCTTCCACATTTGTTATTCAGTCTCACACCAAGATGAATTAAATGCTTTCATTTTGTATTCTTTGGGGCAACAATTAATCTTTAATCTAAAATCTGCTGCCTTTTACTGAGATTGCCATTTTGCTTTCTTCACTCTGCCTCTATTTATAACAATATTATCATTTTTTTCTGAATTTTTTTGTATTCATATTATATAATTTTTGTATCACAATCTATTCAGTCATCCTTTGGTTGATCAGCCTCAATCTTATTTTCTAATTTTTTATTGTTACCAAAGTGTTATTTTGGACATTTGGACACCTATAGGGACTTTATTTCATTCTTTGATTTCCTTAATTCTAGTTTACTAGTTCTGGATTACTAGCTCAGAAGATATGAACAATTTAGTAAATTTTCATACATAATTTCAAAATGTTTTCCTAAGGAATAGGATAAATTCTGAAATCAATCAAGAATTTAGTAGTGTGTATGTTCTCCCCTAGACTTTCCATCATTATTGACTATTTCCAAATAGTATCATCTATGCATATACAGTGTTTGATGTAAAACCACAGTTGTTTTTAACTTCATTTTCTCAAATTAGTGATATTTGTTGCTTACTTTGCTTTTATGTAACTTTTCTTTCCTAGGATATATCCTCCATGATATGAGCCATTCTTTGCTTTATAAAAAGAAAAATGAAAAGCAATTCAAAGAACTAACCAATAACTCAAGTCTGATAACATTATCTACTTTCTTATTCCCCAACCTTTGCAAAAACTGTATGTTCTAATTCCATCTTTGAAGTTGGGTTTGGTTATTATAATAAGGCAGCATTGAGTTTCTTTTCTTTATTCTTTTTGTCCTTAACATGAAAGTAGCTGTTAATATAGAGGGTAGAACAATGGTCTTGGAGTTAGGAAGACAGTTTAAATCTAGTCTTAAGTGTTTACCAGCTGTATGAATTTGTGAGTCAATTAATCTCTGGATGCTTATTTCCTGGATTATAATATAAAAAATAATAATAGCACTTACTTTCTAGGGTTGTGATGTTGAATGGAATAATATTTCTAATGTGCTTAATATAATGCCTCACATACTGAGATGTTACATAAAACTGCCTTTGTTTTTGTTGTTGTTGCTATTTACATGTCATATTTACATTGCATGTTTTCTTAACTTTGAATCATTTTATATAAAACGACTTCTCAGAGTTCTTCATACTGACTTTTTTTAGCGTAATATTTCATTACATTCAAGTACCATATTTGTTCAGGCATTCTTTAATTAATGGACATCTAAATTGTTTTTTTTCTTTGTTACTCTGAAAGTGTTGCCATGAATGATTTATTATAAATGAGTCCTTTACTTCTATCGTTGATCTCCTTGTTATATCTTCATCTATCAGTGGATAACTTGGAGAAGAGATATGGGCTTTTTACTCCATCCCCCCTCCTTTTTTAATGTGATAAAAAGTTTCCAAGAATAGTTCAATCAATTTGTGTCACCCCCATTAAGATGCTAATATATCTCTGGAGTTTTTTCTTTCAATGATTTTATACATTTTCCATACCATTGTTGACAGTTTTAATTTATTCTTCTTTTTTGAGTTTTTTTTCTTTTCTTGGCTTAAATTTATTTTTGTTCCTATTCTTCAAGAGCTTCTATTGGATAATGATTTTAGGTAATACATGTGTATGGCAATGCCTTATTTCTTGAATATCAGACTTTTAAAGATTTGATTCAACTAAGTTTTTCAATTTAACAGTTAATCTTCTTACTGTATTTGAATTAAAACTAACATTTTAACACCAATATTTTCTTAGCAATGACATGTGGCTTCATTTCATGGAGAAAACTTGTGGCCTAATTATGGTAGTTGAATAGTATTGAAAAGTAAAGAGTGATACATAGGGAGTTTTAAATTATTTCTAGGAGTAATATAAAACTATTACAGTGGAGATGCACAACAAGAATAGGAGGTGGCTCTATCATACATTGAAATAAATAAGTAAAATAGAGGCAACCTACCACTACTAGACTTGACATTCCAAAAAAACCATAGAGTGGCATTGTATGCATTGCTTATATGTTCTACAGGAGTAATATGTGTCTGAATAAAATGTTAGAATGTAATATTAAAGGAGAAATCTTCTGATAATCAAAAAGATGTTATTTATATAGTATGCTCGGATTTCATCAAGACATTTTACAAACTCTTAGAAAATTTTTGTTCATGAATAATACCACATAGGAGAATTCATAACTATTTGAATGACCTTATCAAAAGACATTGATAAGTAGATCAAAGTTCATTGAAAGGAAGCATTCTAATAACATATTTTTAAGAAACTTCAATGTTCTGGCCATATTTTATTAATAATTTATTTCAATATACTTGGAAAATTTTTGGATGAAAATCTCTGGAGGTATAATTAGCATGTTTAAAGATAACATGTTCTGCTCATTTCCTAGTTTGGTTGGATTAGCAATAATTATCACTAGTGGGGCTAATAGACAACATGAAATTTAGCAGGTTTTGGGTTATGGATCATTTTTGCAAAACAGGCTAGAACACTTAAATGTTCAATTACTTGAGCCAAATGGGCAAATGCAAAGCTCTAATTAGCAATATACATTTTTGTCTTCAGTAATATAAAGGAATACTGAGAGGAGGCAACCAAACTAATTAACAACAAAATATCACTTGAATGCTTCAAAAATGACTCAAAAATATTAGAAATTATTATAGCCTGGCTTTTAAACATGAGTCTTTCTTAAGTCATCTTATTTTCCCACTTAGTAGACCAGTTCTTTCACTGTACCCAATAAGATGAAATCAGAACAGAATGAAGCAAAACTGAGAGGAGTACCTAATAGAGGATGAGAGGAAGATGGATATAGTAGGAACCACCTAAGGAAAAAAGCAAAATCCTGCACTTATTCATAAAACAAATACAAGTTTAAGACTTAAAAGAAATTATTAGACAGCAGTTTGTTGCCAAAAACTCAAGGTTTTCATTAACTTAATAATATGATTCAGATGATGAAGGAAGGAAGAAAGGAAATAAGTGAGAAAGAAAAATATTTTTTATTTTGGGTTGTATTCACCAATCAGATAGATTTTAGAGGAATATCATTATCTTCAAATGCCTGAAGGTTAGTTTATGAAAAGAGTTCACAAAAACCAAAGGATCTCCTAATTGTAGCAGCATTATAGTATAATTTATCATTATATAGGGACCATGTCCACCACATGGTAATAAAGCCTTTAATATAGGACTTCTAGTGAGAACTGAACTCTTTCCCAAGGCAGATAACTCCACTTTCACACACTTTTCCTTGTTAAACATTTTAAAAATAAACATTTAAGCAAACTTTTCTCTGTGGCTATCAACTATTACTTTTAGTTCTCTTTCAGAGAATGGTTGGAAAAATTTTCATTATTATTACATAGACAATATTTTCAAATTTGTTTATTTTCTTTGCTAATCATTCCCACTTTCTTCAATTGATTTTCATATGTGTGAGAGAGAAAGAAAGAAAAAAAAGACTTTGCATAAGAGACTAAATGCAAGCCTTTGCAAAGAGGGACTGGTTGCATGCAAGGAATGGAAAGGGCTCTTCTAGAACCTGGGGAAGGCTTAAAACCAAAAGAACTATTGTTCTTGTACTTCAGGGAGATCAGAGAGGTTACTTCCTGTGGCTTGGATTTGTCTGAGCCTAGGGAGAGTTGGTCTACCTGTTCAGTGAGAGCCGAAGATTCCTGCTTTCCTGTTTATCCAGTTATCGTGAGATCCTGAGAGTCTTGTGGGAGATCCTGTCAGTCCCTGTCTCCAATTTCCATCTACCTGAGTTCCTGGGAGATCCTGTGTCCTGAGTGTTTCCTGATTGCTGAGAGAAAACTTCCAGTACTCAGTAAAGCCTGTCTGTGGGGAAAACCCAGGGCCATCTTGGTCTTTGGCCTATGAGGGTGAATTCACCAAGAGTTCAAGTTATCATATATTTGATGAACTTTAAACTTGTGTACCATTAATTTGGAGGACCAGTGAGTTTAGATAAGTTAGATAGTGTGGGTTTTTAGATAGAGAGAATAGTGAAAGGCAGCCAGAAGATATTTAAAGATGGTTTCTCCTGCAACCAGTAGAACTAAGAGGGGGAGGATCCAGAGTTTAGAGCTAGGGACTCCTTGGTTCCTGGTCCTTCTTTCTTCATCTATGTGAAGATTAATAAATCTCCTCTTTAATGTTTTTACCAATTTGTCAACTAGTTAGATCATGTTTTGGTCTACATAGGCCCTATTGGGCCCACCCTCTGAGTGGTGTATCCAAATTTGATATATCACATCTATAAATCTTACCATCTATATTACCCGCCTATTTCATATGGCATCATCTCTAAGTGTCTCATCATGCTAATGCTAATGCATTTTTGAAAATGTGGCAAAATAAACTCCAAAATTGTATAGAATACATTAATATTATCACATCCCTTTTGTTGAATACTATTCCTTTCTTAATGTGACCTAAAAGCACATTAATTTTTTGGGTGTTCTGATTGAAATGTTGATTCACATTCATCCTAAAGGCACTTAAAATCCACAGATCTCTGAAAAGCTCTCAAAAAACAAATGTAAGAAAATGGAAAGGCAAAGGGAAGCTCAATGTAAAGAATGCCTTCTTCCTAACACTCCCATTATTTCAAAGATGAAGAAGGATGAGGAGAATGAGGAGAAAGAGGAGGAGGAGAAGGAGGAGGAAGAGGAGGAGAAGGAAGAGGAAGAGGAGGAGGAGGAGGAGGAGGTGAAGAAGAAAGATGACTCCTATCCCTCTCAATTCTAGTTTTTACCCACTCTTTCTTATTTCCTATTTATCTTTTATACAATTTGCTCTATATACATTTGTTTGTATGTATGTGTGTGTGCCCATTATGCTTTATCTTCCTCAATAAAATCCTGAAGTTCAAAAAAAAGAGAAGCTTTAAATAAGAGAGATTGTTACCATTTTTCTATTAATTCTCTATGCCTGCTATAAGACACAACAGAAAAGCTTAAACTGACATATAATCTGTTCAGCTGAAGCTTCACCTAAGCATCATTAATTATTGGAAGTGACCATCAGAGGTCTTCTCAATATAAAACACTTTTCAAAACTACTGCAAAGAGCTAATGACAAAATGCCTAAGAATGACACAACATCTATGGGGTATCCCAGATGCAAAGAAGAATGTGGGCTTTGTGGCTATTTGCAATGTCTGAATATGCAATAGAGACCCTGATGCCTTCATTAGATTGCAGGCTCCTTGAGGTCAGGGTCTGTCTTTTGCCCTTTTTTGTGTCTCTAACATTTAGCACAGTATCTGGTTCAGAGAAACTGTTCAATTAATATTTGTGGACTGGTTGCTTGTTACTTCTTGGAGAAAAATGTTCAGCTCCTTTGATTGAGATTTAAAATCAGCGAGAATAAGATACCACCTTATATTTCCATCTATATCTCATTATAATTCCCTCCAAATACTATATCCTAGTCTAATTCACCTATTCATTGTTTCTTTTTCCCTCCTTCAAAATCCTTACCTTCTGTCTTCTAAGAGAGAAGAATAGCAAAGGCTAGACAATCAGAGTTAAGTGATTTGACCAGGGTCACATAGATAGGAAGCCATATTTGAAACTGGGTCCTCCAGACCCCCAGCCCAGTGCTCTATCCACTTTGCTACCTAGTTGCCCATTTATTCAGTTCTTTAAAAAAACCCAAACACTCCTTACCTTCCAACTTAGAATCAGTACAGTGTATGGGTTGTAAGGCAGAAGAGTGGTAAGGGCTGAATCATGGGTCTGGTCCAATGGCTAGAAAGTATCTAAAATCCAGATGTGAACCCAAGACCTCCCATCTCTGGACCTGACTCTCACTCGTCTGACCCACCTAACTGACCATATCTTTGCTTCTTAAACATACCCTGATTTCCTTCACAACCAGAATGTTTATTTTGGAACCCTCCTTTATTTGTATATTTCAATTTTGGTTATATTGTGAAATATTCATATATTAAAACTAAAACCACATAAATACACACAACGTTGAAGTGAAAAAAAGTATGCTTCAATCTGTATTTTGATTCCATCGGTTCTTTTCTCTGGTGGTGTCTGGTATTTTTTCATCAAAAATACTTCAGAATTTTCTTAGATCTTTAGAATGCAGAGAATAGCTGCCTGTTAACGAACATACACGATTTCCAGTAGAGCCCAATACACATGCGACCACCTTGAAGCATCCCCAAATTCACAAGTCAGTAATGACTTTTGCCCTTGATCTCACATACTAGTATGTTTTGAATTTTTCCATGGTACTTATCACACAAATCACATATTATTTTCTGTATTTCTATTTTATCCACCTACTTGATTATAAAATTTAATAGAATTACAGCTGTTGTTAATCTAAACTTTTAACTCTTGCCCCCAGACTCAACGAACTGGGAAAGTCAGGGGGAATGAAACCTGATATAAATGGCTTTTCTAAAAGTTAAGAGACACTGATGTTAGTTTATATGAAATTCTTGGGTTAAAAGATTCTATAAGGTTTACATCATAAAATGGTAAGACTACTAGACTAGAAAACAGAAGTTGCATTTCAGCCTCATTTCTAAACATATTAGTAAAATCTCTTACCTTTCTAAGCTTCTGTTTCCTCAGCTAGATGGTTCAGTGAAGAGAGGGCTAAGATTTGAGTGAGAAAGACCCGAGTCCTAATGTAGCTTCAGACTTACTCTTTGTCTTAACTTAGGCAAGTCTCAATTTGCCCCAGTTTCTTAATTTGCAAAATGGGAATTATAATAGAAACTATCCTTTAGGGTTTTGTGAGATTCAAAAGAGATAATAATTGTAAAGCACTTAGTACAATGTCTCTCACAAAGTGCTACATAAATGTTAGCTATTATTATTATGATTATCCTAATTAAAACTTGCATAATACCACTTGTACACACTACCTTAGAATCCCATGAGCATCAAAATAATATATAAATATGAACTATAAAAACTAGAATGTTCTATTGGGAAAACCCCAAAACACAAGTCTGATGGATTTGGGTAGCATATTATGATGAAGAAGAGTCAAGATCCCTTATAAATACCTCAGAAAAACTAAAATTTCATTTAAAAGTGGAATAAGTAAATTAACTATAGCCTACATATAGATTAGGATTCTACAGAGCTATTGCCAGAATCTAGCAGAAATCCTGAACAAACGAAAATGTTTGGAGGTGCAACATGAAGCAGTCCTATGAAAATAGAAATAAAATCCTAAAGGTATAAAAATGAACCTTTAAAGAAAAACAAGATGTCTAAACATTACTGGTGAAAAAGCTAGAACTCAGGAGATCATTTTAAGTGGAAAAGAAGGACCCAAGAAAGACTTAAGAAGGCACACTCATGTGTAGAGTTGGAAGGACTGTATGGGGCTAAATTGTTTATATGCTCATCAGGATAAGAAAGGTTTTCTAAAGTTATAGAAAAAAAAAAAAGTTAATGTAACATCCAATGGATGTTCAGGGATTATTTTATCAATTTTCCTGGTCTCATTTAAGACATAAATGAGAAGGACAAAGGATTCTACTGAAAAGGAAAAGAAATAGAAAGGGAAGGAAAATTGTCCCATAACAGAGGTATTTAATATGAAGAAGAATCAAATATAAGGTAAAGAGTGGACAAACAATTTTGAAAAAATCCTCACAATTTCTGGACCAATCATAATTTTAGTATACCAATGATGAAGCATGCTACCTATGTCACAGAGAAAAAAACTGAAGATGCAGAATAAGACACCATCACCATCACAATAGCCCTATTGAGTATTTTTGTTTTAAACATACATGTGTATATGTGTATATATATATATGTACAGAGTGATATGTATATGTGCATATATCCATAGATATTTATATATGTATATGTAGCATATAAAATTATACTTACATGTGCATATGAATATGTATGTTTACACACATTTATATATACATATTCACATATATATGTATATAAAGAAGATATATCCTTTACCTTCTCAATATTCCAAAGAGGGAGTTACTATAATTATCCTCTATCTACAGTTGAAGTTGAGACTAAGAAGGATTAAGTCAAAAATGTCTGAGACAAGATTTTAACTGAGGTCTCCTCCTCACTCCATCCAGTACTCTATTAAGTGTGCCTTCTATTTTATAAAATATTTGTATCAATTCACTATTTCATCAAACACTGTTTATCTGCCTTTCTTTTTAAAGTCTGGCCAATTTTTCCATGTTTTCCAGGTTAATAAGCATAATATGAACCCTTTTCTATCTTTTACATTCATTTTCTTGAAAAAGAAAAATAAATATTACCATATGAAATATAGATTGCCCAGCAAAACAAACTCACATTGGCCATGCTGCAAAAAAGTATGCAGTTATGTTCTTTTTTTTTTCTTTTTAATCTGACTATGTATTGGTTCTAAGGCAGAAGAGTGATAAGGGCTAGGCAATGGGAGTTAATTGTCTTGCCCAGGGTCACATGGCTAGGAAGTGTCTGAGGGCAAATTTGAACCCAGGACCTCCCATCTCTAGGCCTGGCTTTCAATCTACTGAACCATCCAGCTGCTCCTGAGTCATGTTCTTATGAGAGAAATTGGGCTTTCTCAATTATTTTCAACAGTTTCAAATCTGTTAATCAAAGTCAATTCAATGCATGGACAAAAGATGGCAGCTACAAAGAGACAAACTTAGGTTTGATATTAGAAAAACATTTTTAACAATTAGAAGTGCCCAAAATGGAATGAATTGCCTTGAGAAGTAATGAGTTCTTCCTCTTGGAGCTCTTCAAGTCAAAGCTGCAAAACCATTTGCTGGATGTTTTATCACAGAGATATTTCCTAGGGATATAAATTATATTAGATGGAGGCTAAAGTCCCACATCTCAAAATCTGTGATCTCTCTTGTCAGGAGATCTAATTCTTCCACTTACACCTGGCATGATCTTAAGCACTTTACTGTCCCATACTGGGCTTCATTTTCTTCATCATTAAATTGAAAGGGTCACACCAGATGCTTTCTAGAGTACCATTTGGTTCCTAGTCTCATGATACTAATAGATAATAGAAACTCCAGTTTATTTAGATTATAGTTCAAGTGTAAGGCAGGGCTGTAAAAGATTAGTGTCAGATAAAGGATTAATGAGAAAAAATATTTTTGGAATGGAAGGATAACTACCCATTCCATATTTCTACCATTTAATACAGCAGAGTATATAACTTAATCTCCTTTAAATAAAAAAAATAGAGTTGATTTGAATGTAGAACATTATTATACACTCATTTATGTATTTCCCCCAAGGAACTCAAAGCACTATTAAGGGATAGCTGAAATCTTTATTTGTGGTTAAACTATAGAAGTAATGAATATAATTATATTTGCAAATGATCAAGTTTTTATTTAACTAATGCAATGGAAGAGCTAATGAAGTGCAAAGATTGCATTTACATGTTATTTTAAGTATTTTGTAGTGAGCTTGAAAGCTGCCAGAAATGTAGTATTGACTGAAGACTGTTTCAGATGATTCCTGGTAGCAGAATATATTTGCCAATGTGACATGACAGTCTTATGTATGGGGAAGTACCTCTAACCCAATATGAATTATATGAAAAATATCCAGTCTTCCCTACCATGACTTATTTAAATATTCTTTTCTAGTACTCATGAAAAAGACTAAATTCCTGAAAGATTTTGCTGGTATCTGGGAGTCAAGGTACTCCAAGATATTTTCTGCTTATCTGATTTTCTGTTCATGTAGATGTGGTGAATTATTTCATACACAACATACAGTTCACAGACAGAAATATTGCCATACAACCAAACTTTCTTGCTATTTTTGGATTAAATAAAGGAACCCTTCATATTGAAGAATGATCAACTGTGATAAACTTAGCAACTATCAGCAATAAAATGATCTAGGACAATTCTGAGGGGCTTATGATGAAGAACAAAAAAAGTTTAAGGACTGGGACTTCATTGAGGGAGATTTGATTCCATCCTATTCAATATTTTCTGAATGCATAGTCTATGCCAATTCTTTGGCTAGTCTTCTGTTGTCTATATAGAATTTAAAGAATATTTTATCTGTGCCCAGTTGGAGCTGTTTAGCCTTGTTAGGTGAATAGGGTTGAGAAACATAACCTAATATACAAATAATACAAAATACTGAAATGGTTAATTAATGCATTAGGGAGGTACAAAAAATTCAATGAAATTACAAAGTATAAGGAAATATGATAAAGGTAAGGAATCATAAATAATTTTAAGGGCATGGGGGAGCAGTTAGGAATAATGCTTAGAAATGGTGATATTTGAGCTAGAATTTAAAGGCATTGGGCAATAGCTTCACATTTCTGTGTCTTGATAACATTACTTAAAATATGGGCATCAATTAAATAATCTTTTAAAATTTGTGATTCTATTTTTTATTTAATTGGTATTGATGATTTTCCATGTGGAAATTATTTTCACCAGTGTAGAATTAGAATTCATCTATAACTACTCTTATTTAGAAAGTACTGTGAGTGACATGCCCATGGTCATGCAGCTGATATATGTCAGAGGCAAGATTTTAACCCAGGTGAACCCATTTATTCCTGACTATAATGCTAGCTTATTAACTATACAATGTTTCATCTTTTTATTAACATTGTCAAAAGGAAATATATTAAATATTAATATTAATTCAGTGTTCGTGGTACCAATTGGCAAGATATAGTTTCCCTATTTATCATTTTAATTAAAATATTATTGTTGTTGTCTTCTCTGAAGTCATAAGATCTACCATTGGCTTTTAAAAATTCATCTAATATATAATAGATTTTGCTCTAGTTTTTAGATTCAAAGGCATTTCTTATAATCATGTTAGATTCTATTTTCTAATTCATTTAGCTATTTTCTCTTTTTATGGGTGAGTTCATTACATTCACATTCACAGTTCTAATCAATTTTTTTAATAGAGGGAAGGTGAGAGTAACATAAAATAAATGATTGTTAATTGGAAGAAATGTTTTAAATTAATGGCAGCCAGATTTTATTAGCATCAACAAAAAGAAGCATCCAAGCAGATCATTCCAACAAACATATCATTTTTTACAACTCATTTGGATTTGATAAAATATATTTTTCAGCAGTTACAGATTCACCCTCTAATTTTTTTTTAGACTGACATTAAAGAACAAAAATCACTGAATTTTAGAACTAAAAGAGATATTATTGACTATCTGGTTCAATGCATGCTCAGAGATAAATCTTCAATATAGAAAACCCATTGGTCATCAAGCCTCTACTTGCATTCCAACTGTTGTAAGAGATTTTAGCAGGAGATCCTGCAGGTCAACATTCTGGAGCTTTTAGGAGCTGAGGGACTGATCACATAGAAAGTTTCTGGGAGTAGTTGGAATTTTTCTGTGGAGGAGAAAGGGAAACTTGAAGCTGCCAAGACTGGACCTCCCTACAATCAAAATTATCTTAAGGAAGTGGTAGAGATAGTGAATAACATTACAACTGTGGACGGTGTGTGTTAATCCATCATTCGCCTTCTGATCCTGATTCCTGCTGTGCTACTCTCCATACTGAAACTGCTGTTTTACCCAAAGTGGACTCCAGTTGTGTGAGATTAACTTTGACCCTTATTCTTGCTCCTACCAAACCCTCCCCAATATTAATTAATAATTAAGGAGTTAGTTTAGAATAGTTATAAAAGGTTGTTAGGGTTTTAGTCACTGATTTGGGTGTAAAGTTAGATATTCTCTGATTCTCTTTCCCTTTTCCCTTTAGTTAAATAAATCTGTTCTTTTTTATATATATTTAGTTTGAACCTCTGTTTAACCCACGTATTTCACTACAAGAAGAGCAAAACAACTCAAGAACTCCATTTTCTTTCTCCATAATTCTAATTAATAGGATATTTTCGCTGAAATCAAGCATCAGTTTTTCCCGTTTCCAACTTCAACCCACTGATCTTGCTTTTTCCTCTGGATCCAAATAGAACAACTCTAATCTTCCTGATGTAAGCTCTTCATATACTTCAAAATGATCATTCTGCCTAGTCTTTTCCAGGGTAAAATTCCTACCATTAAAAATTATTTCATAGTTCCTAAGCAAATGCTTGTTGATGTTAGACAAAAGTACCAAATCAATAACTCAATGACAGAGAAAATCAAGCTTACAGTTAAATATTTGACATGCATACCCTAAAAGGGATAATCAATTGGGAAATATTTGAGCATATTCTTCCACAAGGAAAACTGAAGAGTTGTAGAAATTCATTCCTAACATAGCTGATTCTAGATATTTTGGAACCCAAGATAGCTTATCCCTTTGAATCTATAATGGCTGTATTTAAATTCTCCAAGATAGGCAGTTGAATTTATGTCTATATAAATATATATTTTACATATGTACTTATGCACACACACATATATACCTTTATATTACATGTTTGCTATCTACATATATATAAACATAAGAATATAAACATATAATATACACCAATGTTTATTGAATGAGTGTGTGGATATATATATATATACTGAGATATATAGATATATATACCACATACATATATCATATTTACATATATATGGATATAATGTTAAGACCTTACAAAATTGAAATATAGAATTGGGAGTATCAACACTATATCCTAATGCTAATAAAATTTGGTTGACTTAGAAAAGATTTAATTCTTCTTATCTAACCATGAAAGGCATCTTTATGTAGAACTAACTTTGGAATAATAAAGAACAGACTTTGACCTGTTTCTGAGATAGTCTATGTGATACTAGACAAGTTGCTCAAGCTCTTTGAATAGCAGATAAGTTTTTAAGGAAAGAAGTTACAGAAGAGATGGAAGTTGTATTGGTAAAAGGATATTCTACCCTGGGAACTCCCCCAACTAATAAAATCTCAGGTAGATTCCTAAGACAAGTGCGATATTATTTCTTATCAAAATAATTATTTACCAAGATTATAAGGAGAAAAAAAACAGTCCCCTTAAGCAGTGTAAAATGATCAAGGGAACTTCTATTGGGCTAGATTCCACATTCTAACAACAACCTTTGACCAAATATAGTCTTTTCAATTTTTGCATTCTTGTATTTGCATTATGGTGGGCACCAGAGTATAATATGTAAGTGATTTACTTTTACAGATAAGAACCACAAATGTTCTATTGGCTCACATCAGTCTTTTAATGTCAAGCTGCTTAAAGCCTAGCAACTAGAGGAGGTTGATTAATACAGCTGAGATAAATTGTCATTTGGTCAAATGGGAACCAATTCTGCCTACTCAAGGATTTTGTAATCCTGTATCTTTGAATGTCTTACAAGAGTAAATAATATTAAAATTTAAAATGTTCAGATTGGTCCATCATATTAGATTCAGGGATTTGAATAAAGTATCTTTTTTGGGGGGGATACAATATTGTCTTTTTAAAGGTCATTTTTAATGGCCTCAGAAACCAATACAAGGATCTTGTTTTGATCTTTGATGACATGACTGGTAATCTACAAGCACACTTCTTCAGCAGTTGTCCTGAGCATCTGCTCCTTTCACCCTTTGCCTGAACAGATTTCACATATCACTGCTACAACATGAAAAAAAAAATGGCATTTCAAACAGCTATTCAAATTGAGTGATAATCAATAGTGCTACTGTCATCTAATGTAAGTAAAAAAAATGACATGCATAACTTATGACAGCATCCCACGGTGCAGATTGTTTCAGAAATATATTACAATAGTAGAGGCACGATAAAAGACAGAGATCACCACATTTCAGAGGTGTCTAAAATGGTAAATATGGTAAGAAAAATTAAGTCCATTTTCTTTGAAGATAGAATTCAGACAAAAGTATCTGTTAGTCAACTAAATTAAGAGTAATGTTGAAATGCTTCATTCATTGTAATATATTAAAATGGAGACTGTGGCCAAAATTAATAAAAATTTTATCAAAGGGAGATTAATTAATACAGAACCAGTTCTTGTTTTAATGATAAGGGTAATTTGTAAATAAATCATCACTATATTATTATTAATTAACCAAATCTATCATTTTATAGTCAGTTAGGTTTTGTCTTTTTTCCCAGACATTTTTTACATAATTTGATAGATATCAATGAATCAATCACGATTGGTTATGATACATGGATATAATACATGGATATCCTCTAACATTACATCTTATTGCCTTAATCAATTATCACAGTATACTTATGAACCACTGAGTTTAGATACAATTAGTTTATGTGCCATACCTGCCTAGATCCAAGCCCCTGTTGTCCAACAGGAAGTATAAAAATAGTCAGAGAATATATATCCCCCACCCTATAATCAGGTCATATGTATGATGTCCAGTACAAAATCACAGTGTTCTCAGAATTGGAAGAAAACTCAGTGGGCATTTAGATTGCCTGAAAAATTACACATCTGACAGTTGGTTATCTAGTCTTTACAGGAATTCTTACAGTGAGAAAGAACTCATTACCTTTTAAGTTAGCCCATTCCATTTTGAGCAACCTCTAAATATTAGGCCATTTTCCCAAATACCCAAACTAAATTTATCATTTTGAAAATTCAGTCTATTTTTTCTCATTCTGACTACTGGGAATAAGCAGAAGTCTAATCATCTTTCTTCCATTTGACAGCTTTTCCAATACTCAAAGATAGTTCACATATTCCCTCATTCATCTTCTCCAAGTTAAACATTTCCAGTTCCTTTAAACCAATTTTCTGATGCACATCTCAACTTGGATGTAAATTGGGGAACTCCTTATCACCACATCTCTGACAGAGTTCATAATCTTCTTTCTTAAACTCACCTCTCTTCCATACTTCCCTATTCTTGTTATAGAGCCACTATGTCACTATTGACACAAGTTTGTAATCTAGGAGACATCATCAACTGCTTACTTTTCCTTATTCCATATCCAACCAGTTGATAAGTCTTTTTTATTCTATCTCTATAAGTTTTTCTCAACTCACATTGGTACCATCTAAGTTCATATTCATATCACCTCATATTCAGATTTCTGTAATATTCTCCTTATTGTGTCCATCCTCTCACCTTTCTAATCCATACTTTATATATCTAAGGAGCTGACATTCTTCATGCACAGATTTGGTTTTCTTGCTCAAGAAATCACAGTAGGCTGGGTTTATGCCCTAGAGATAATAAGTAAAACGACATGTACAAGAATATTCATAGCTGTGCTCTTTGTGGTGGCAAAAAATTGGAAAATGAGGGGATGCCCTTCAATTGGGGAATGGCTGAACAAATTGTGGTATATGTTGGTGATAGAATACTATTGTGCTCAAAGGAATAATAAAGTGGAGGAATTCCATGGGGACTGGAACAGCCTCCAGGAATTGATGCAGAGTGAGAGGAGCAGAACCAGGAGAACAATGTACACAGAGACTGACACACTGTGGTACAATCTAATGTAATGGACTTCTCTACTAGCAGCAATGCAATGATCCAGGACAATTATAAGGGACTTAATAGGAAGAACACTATCCACATCTAGAGAAAGAACTGTGGGAGAAGAAGCACAGAAGAAAAACAATTGCTTGATCACATGGGTTGATGAGGAAATGACTACTCTAAATCTGGGGGTGGGGGTGGGGGAAAGAGGTGAGAGGAAAAAACATGAATCATGTAACCATGAAAAATATTATTAATTAATTAATTAAACAAAAATTTTCTATTAAAAAGAAAGAAAACAACAACAAAAAGAAATCACAGTGACTCCTGATTATTTAACCTAGAAGATGCAAATTCTCCCATCTGTCATTTAAAAACCTTTACAACCTGGCTATGACTTATCTTTCCAGATAAATTTCACATTATTCCCTATTATGTATTTTATGCTTTCAAAAAATTATCTAGCATATATATTATGTATGTGTGTGTGTATGTGTGTGGAAATGGATATAAACAACCCCATATCAGAAAAAGAAATTAAACAAGCCATCACAGAACTCCCTAAGAAAAAATCCCCAGATCCAGATGGATTCACAAATGAATTCTATCATTCAAAGAACAACTAATCCCAATATTATACAAACTATTTGACAGAATAGGCCAAGAAGGAGTTCTACCAAATTCATTCTACGACACAAACATGGTACTGATCCCAAAGCCAGGCAGGTCAAAAACAGAGAAAGAAAACTATAGACCAATCTCCCTAATGAATATAGATGCAAAAATCTTAAATAGGATACTAGCAAAAAGACTCCAGCAAGTCATCACAAGGGTCATTCACTATGACCAGGCAGGATTCATACCAGGAATGCAAGGATGGTTCAATATTAGGAAAACCATCCACATAATTGACCATATTAACAAGCAAACTGACAAAAATCACATGATTATCTCAATAGATGCAGAAAAAATAACATTGATAAAATACAACACCCATTCCTATTGAAAACACTAAAAGTATAGAATAGAAGGGCTTTTCCTAAGAAAAATAAACACTATATATCTAAAACCATCAGCAAACATCATCTGCAATGGGAATAATCTAGAAGCCTTCCCAATAAGATCAGGAGTGAAACAAGGATACCCATTATCATCCCTATTATTTAACATTGTACTAGAAACACTAGCAGTAGCAATTAGAGAAGAAAAAGAAATTGAAGTTGGCAATGAGGAGACCATCTTTGCAGATGATATGATGGTTTACTTAAAGAATCCTAGAGAATCAACCAAAAAGTTGGTTGAAACAATCAACAATTTTAGCAAAGTTGCAGGATACAAAATAAACCCACATAAGTCATCAGCATTTCTATATATCTCCAAGACATCTCAGCAGCAAGAATTAGAAAGAGAAATTCCATTCAAAATCACCCTAGACAATGTAAAATACTTAGGAATCTATCTGCCAAGACAAACACAGGAACTATATGAACACAACTACAAAACACTTTCCACACAATTAAAACTAGATCTAAACAATTGGAAAAACATTGATTGCTCATGGGTGGGATGAGCTAACATAATAAAAATGACAATCCTACCCAAATTAAACTACTTATTTAGTGCCATACCCATTGAACTACCAAAGAAACTTTTTTACTAAATTAGAAAACAAATAACAAAGTTCATGTGGAAGAACCAAAGATCAAGGATATCCACGGAAATCATGAAAAAAAAATGCAAAGGAAGAAGGATTTGCAGTCCCATATCTCAAAATATACTATAAAGCAGAGGTTATCAAAACAATTTGGTACTGGCTAAGAGACAGAAAAGAGGATCAGTGGAATAGACTTTGGGTAAATGACCTCAGCAAAACAGTCTATGATAAACCCAAAGAGCCCAGGTTTTGGGACCAAAACCCACTTTTTGATAATAACTGCTGGGAAAATTGGAAGACAGTATGTGAGAGATTAGGTTTGGATCAACAACTCACACCCTACACCAAGATAAACTCAGAATGGGTGAATGACCTGAATATAAAGAAGGCAACTATAAGCAAATTAGGCGAACACAGAATAGTATACTTGTCAGATCTTTGGGAAAAGAAAGACTTTAAAATCAAGCAAGAGCTAGAAAAAACCACAAAATGCAAAATCAATAATTTTGATTACATCAAATTAAAAAGGTTTTATACAAAACAAAACTAATGCATCCAAAATTAGAAAGGAAGGAACAAATTGGGAAACAATCTTCATTACAAGAACCTCTAACAAAGGTCTAATTTCTCAAATTTATAAAGAGCTAAACCAGTTGTACAAAAAAATCAAACCATTCTCCAAATGAAAAATGGGCAAGGGACATGAATAGGCAATTTTCAGTTAAAGAAATCACAACTATTAATAAGCACATGAAAAAGTGTTCTAAATCTCTTATAATCAGAAAGATGCAAATCAAAACAACTCTGAGGTATCATTTCACACCTAGCAGATTAGCTAACATGACAGCAAAGGAAAATAATTAATGCTGGAGGGGATGTGGCAAAGTTGGGACATAAATGCATTGCTGGTGACGTTGTGAATTGATCCAACCATTCTGGAGGGCAATTTGGAACTATGGCCAAAGGGCACTAAAAGACTGTCTGCCCTTTGATCGATTCATAGCACTGCTTGGTCTGTACCCCAAAGAGATAATAAGGAAAAAGACTTGTACAAGAATATTCATAGCTGCGCTCTTTGTGGTGGCAAAAAAACAGGAAAATGAGGGGATGCCCTTCAATTGGGGAATGGCTGAACAAATTGTGGTATACATTGGTGATGGAATACTATTGTGCTAAAAGGAATAATAAAGTGGAGGAATTCTATGGGACCTGGAACAACCTCCAGGAAGTGATGCAGAGCGAGAGGAGCAGAACCAGGAGAACCTTAATCACAGAGACTGACACATTGTGGTACAATCGAATGTAATGGACTTCTCCATTAGTGGCAATGCAATGATCCTGAACAACTTGGAGGAATCTACGAGAAAAACCACTATCCACATCCAGAGGAAACACTGTGGGAGTAAAAACACCGAAGAAAAACAACTTCTTGAATACATGGGTTGAAGGCATATTGTTGGGGATGTAGACTCTAAATGAACATCCTAATGCAAACAACAACATGGAAATAGGTTCTGATTAAGGACACATGTAATACCCAATGAAATTGCAGGTTGGCTGTGGGAAGAGTGGGTAGAGATGAGGGAGGGAAATAATGTGATTATTTTAACCAAGGAATAATGTTCTAATTTGACTAAATTAACTTATTCAAATTTTTAAAAAAGAACAAAAAATTATCTAGCATATATATTATGTATATATGTGTGGATATGAATGGATGCATATTATCCAAATATATTTATATATCTATACATATATCTGGATATATATATTTTAATGTATATCTACACACATATATATGTATGTATGTATGTATGTGTATATATGTAAGATGATGTCACCCATATGGAAGATGCTGAGGAACTTGCTTAAGAGAAAAAAAATGGTCACATGCATTGGCATTCTACACTGTCTTATCATATAGTTAGGAGCAGACTTCATCCATTAACTCTATAACTGTCTAACTCTAGAACTGTCTATATATCTTTAAAATTCCTGCACCAAGCGGATCAGATGTTTTCTTACATTCATATTCATTTTCTCATTTGAGGGTAAACAGCAACTTCATCCTAATGGATAACACCACGTGATTAAGGAGAAGACCTAGAGTTTAGGCCTTTTTCATTTTCTCCTTTAGTTTCATTCCATTGCTTAGTCTTCTGAGTGAAAAATTTCTTTCACCTAAACACTGAAAAGGAAGAATAAAAAAGTTTATGGCTCATACAAGTTTGCTTTGCAAAGCTATGAAAATAGAACAACAAATTGTCACAACCAGAGAGGGAAAAAATCACAGCCTCCTTCACAATACTAACTTTAGAGAAAACAAATTCCTTTGTCCTGCATGCACGCATAATGAAAATTTGAAAAATAATTTGTTTTTCTGAAAGTGTAAAAATCTGGTTACCAGGACATTTTGTGAGTGGTGGGGTAGGATGATGGATTCTTCTTTAAAATAATTCTCAGTTCTTTGTGTTTGAATAAGCTTTGTCCTGACCTATTATTAACCCGAATTTTATTGTTACATTGTGTGTTTTTACCCCAATATAACCATCCTCAACTCTTGCCTGTCTTGGTCACAAAGCAGCAATGACACTACACAAGACTATTGACCTTCGAATTACTAGAAGTTTTTCTTGAACTTGCCCTTGATGAATCTTTGATCCCTTTCACCCCAAATTCGACCTTATTTTAGTATCTGCAATACTTGAATAATTAAGGTACTGACACCTCCTTGAACCTTCCCTAATTCAATAATCTTGTATATAAAGCTCTATCTCGAATTTTTTCTTCATTGAAAATATTATAAATTGGTCTTGAATAGAAATCCCATGAACCTTCCTGGCTATTGCTCCATTTTTTCTGGAATGCGTTTCCATCAGAGATGCTAATTACCTCGTGCCTCATGTTGATCTCTAGACCTAAAGAGTAAGAAGCACTATTTCTAACATAATTATTGGAAGTACAAGATATTCAACATACTCCTTAAACAAGACCACTTGATTTTCATATCATTGACTTTAGGATCATAATTCTTAAATCTATATCAGGGCCATTCATAATTGGCTTTTCCCTCAATTAGATCTAATGATATTGACATTGCCTAATTAGAAATGCTAATTTCTCCATCATTTAAATAATAAGAGATAGACATATGTTTTTTGTATGTATGGCAAAATTTCACTTTACAATATAAGTTCTTTAATTATTTCATTTTTATCACCTATGGACAACAGAAAATGGCAAACAAGTACTTAATAAATAATGTTGATTATTTAATTGCTACTAATTTCAATATAAAATGAGAATATTCTAGATCTCACTCTCTAGGGTAAGAAAAATTTTAAGAATTCATGTCTTTTGAAATACAAATAAATCTTTCAAAAAAGAAAAATTATGGTCCTATCAGGATAACCTCTGATACTAAGTCCTAAACTAGTAGTTCCTACTGGATAACTCAGAATTATTCCAAGTTATTTAGTCATGCACATGCTTCAAAGTCTGAGATGCACTGTCACTACCTTATATTCTTATCTCATGAACACTCAATTCCTTAGGTCCAGGCTCCATCATATTATATTGTATTTAAATATAGCTAGAAAGATATATAACTAAAGAAGGACATTAGATTTCATCTAATCCAACACTGTCATTTTGTAAATGAGAAAACCAAGGCACAGAGATTATATTTAAAAAATGCCAACTAATAAGTTACATGAGATCATAGTAAACACTAGTCTTCCTGACTTTAAGTCCAAAATTCTATTGGCTCATTCTTAAATGTAGCCTGACCCAGATTAAAATGTCACTGGGAACTATTTAACAAAATAAATAAAAATGCAATAGCATACAGATAAAATTAATATGGAGTTTTCTAAATATGTGACTAACAGGAGCCTTTTGCCCAATAGCATTACACCATGCTTTTTCTCATTACATATATTCATATATGCATTAATATACTTAATACTGACCATAAAAGTTCATTGATACTGGATTCATTTCAAGTTTTCAAAGGGCTAAAAAACCATGTACATTCATAACCGTACTTATCAATGTGCCTTCACATAGTAGCGTTCAGGAGTTCATTGAATGAATGAATCTTTAAATCTGAAGAATTTAATGGATAGCAACTTTGTGAGGATTTGATGCATCCCCATTCATCCTAAGGATTCTTCTGTTCTGATAGAAAGATTTAATATGGCCAATTGGTTTTCTTAAGAAGTTGTCCTACCTTTGGTCATCACTTATAATATATAGATGATTTGTATATTTGTAGAATGGATGTAATTTAAATGTTACAACCCTCCATGATCCTTTGGCTGTGCACATAACAACTTTTGGATTAAAAATCAAGACTTTATTCTAGTCTTTGTTACAAAATAAACTGCTTTACAAACTATGCAAAGGAGGTACAGTGAGGCAAGGAGGAAAAAATCCTAGTTCTATACACAGAGGATCTAGGATCAAATCTTGCTTTTCACATTTACGAATTATACAATTTTGCACAAATCATTTAGCCTCACCTGGACTTAATTGGGATTAAATATCTTCTAAATTTCCTTCCAGATTTATAATTCTGTGATTCTTAGTGGTCAAAGAAGCAAAAGGATGAATCAGGAGTTTAGTGGGGAAAAGGAGTAGACTAGAAAAGGAGACATAATTGTATTTAATTAGATGGTAGCTTGATGGTAATTGAATTCCTGTTTGAGAATCTCATGCAGTAAGATCAATCAACAAGCATTTATTACGTGCTTACTATGTGCAAAGTAATGTGAGAGGCACTGGCAATACAAAGACAAGAATCAAAGCCTGCTCTGAGGAAGATACATTCCATCAGGGGACACAGGTAAATGTTGAATAAATGCATAATAAATATACAAGAAATACATTATAGTTTAAGGAGAATACACACACATATGTATGAACTGATTAACCCTGTCACACAACTTGATAGTCTAGAAAGAATGTAGTGGCCACAAACTATTTTGTATTTTGTTTTGTTTTTACAATCTCTGAGATAAACATTCTACTTTTTCAAGACTGAATTGATAGTTTAGCAAATGTAGCTTCAGAATTGCTGAAGAGAAGTATTCAAATATTCTTTTAATTTGCAGTTTCAGGATATAAACCTTTAGAAGTAAATGTGTAATTTAAAGACATATTTGAAACTTTTAAGATCCTAAAACAATTATCCTGTGATCTCAGAAGAAGCATTTAAAAGATACTTATACATTTAAATTTGGAAATTTTGAGGGAAGCATAACTCTGCCATTTTCCTAGATATTTCTTTGTCTTGATTCATTCAAATGTCATTTGAATGACAGGTATATAGTATGATCCTACCAGATCCTTTAAAAAGGGAACAGCTTGAATCTCTTAACATAAACTGAATTAGAGCACTTTTTTTAAAATAATATTTCCACTTGCCTGCTTTAAGACACTGGTTATTGATTGCTCTGAAAGGTACATTGTCTCTTATGTCAAAGATTTCAATAGTCTATGGAAAAGTCAGAAATGATCAAAGTCCAATCTTGAATGAAGGGCTATGTAATTATTTACAGAAAGTGATATTCAGTAATGCTTTTAATATTTATTGGGGGCACAGAAATACTTCTTATATCTGTTTTAATGGGAAAAATGGTAACACTGTTGAATTGTTTCCTGAATATTGAAGGCTGGATATAGGGCCCTGAATTAACTATATTAGGTAAATATTTCTCTATAAATTTTCTAATTGAGTCCTTAGATTAATATAAAAATATCCATGTAGGTATATATATATATGTATATATATTTGTATGTTACATATGTACATGTGTATATATTATTTCTTTAAATTCATGTCTCTAATACTCCTCCAGGGTATCATGACTGGCAATCTCCTATAATTTTTTTTTTTAAGATAAAAGTGCCCAAAAAACTTTTATTCCCATTTTTCTTGTACTTCTGTGATTGATAGAAACAGTGGTGGTAGCAAATTATTTGCTGAACTGAAATTCAGAGACTAGGTCACTTTCCTCAATTGCTTCATATAATTGGGCAATTTTCTTGGAGTAATGTTATTTAGTAGCTGTAAAAAATCTGTTTCATCATGAATATACTATAATTACTAGGAAAACTGGCTACTGTGCTGGGCCACTGCTTATACTAAGAGAGGGCCTCAAAAATAAAAAAGGTCTTATGGATGTTGGAGTTCCCATTGAAAGGATATTGACTTTATTCCACTTAATCATGGACAGCTTATGGAAATTATTTCCTCTGGAGTGTTAGAGTTTTTTTTTAATATATAAATATATAATTTTAATGTGGCAAAAACACTTTACTTGATTTCACTGTCATGCATTAGAATAAAAAGTGCAGATTATTATACCTTATACTTCACCAACAACTTCCACTCTGAACTCACAGTTTAATGCCATCATTAAATTGTGTGTGCAAAATCAGGCATGTAATTGAATTACACCTGTAACTAGTTAATTGATGGCACAATCAGGTGACTGTGTCATCTTAGGGGAACAGGAAGCTGAATGAGCACTCTGTAGAGAAAATGATGGACATTTCATAATGTGAGCTTTTTATACTTCCCTAGGAACTGGACTAATGTAGAGGTCTGGTACAATCAACTTAAGGTCCATTATGCAAAACCATTCCTTGGGGTAGTGTGTCAGGTACAATACTCTTACTTACCATGAAAGCGAACAATTAATATGCAGAGGAGAACTTTAGAAAATAAAGCAAATTTGTGAGCAGAAGACCTGGGATCAAATATTACTTGGGCAAGTCTCAGCTTCTCTGGCTCTCTGAGTTTTAGCCTATGTAAAGAGAGGTTGTATTAGATGATCTCTGATTTTTTTAAGTTTTATGCTCATATCTGCCTAATTATGTACCTATCGAGTGTGTGTGTGTGTGTGTGTGTGTATGTGTGTGTGTGTGTGTGTGTACAGGTTACCTTGAGATCTCCAGTATTTCTGGCAGTAATTATAGCAACAATGATGATAATGATGATAATGATGATAGCTAGCATTTGAATAGGACTTGAATTTGCAAAAATTTTACAGAAGTTCTCTCATTTGGATTTCACAACAACTCTTTAAAATAGGTGCTATTAGTATTGCTATTTTGCAAATGAGGAAATTCAAACTGAAAGACTTTGGTCAGAGTTACTCAAGTAGTGAGCAAGTGAGACAGGATTGAAAACTTGGGTCTCTGATACTTTGCATTGTGTCCCCTAAATGCTTAAGCAGGAACTAGCAGAACTCAGTGATATCAAATATATCTAGTTAGAAAGTGTTCAAGTAGAAGCAGGTACTGTTGTGGACTACATCAGTCATCTCTCCTACTTAATTGATTCATGTGGATTCATGTCTCTAATGAGAGAGAGAGAGATAGACATAGTCAGAGAGGAAGAGATTGGGAGGGAAGGAGAGAGAGGGAGAGAGAGAGAAGAAGAAAAAGAAGAAAAAGAGAGGAAGAGGAAGAGAGAGACAGAGACAGAGAGAGAGAAGAACAAGAAGAACAAGAAGAAGAGAAATAGGAAGAGGAAAAGAGACAGCGACAGAGAGACCCAGAGAGAGACAGAAACAGAAACAGAAACAGAAACAGAGACCGAGATGGGCGGGGGAGAAGGAAAAAAATGAAATTAGGAACTCTCCTTTGACCTTCTTTGCCTCCTCAGTACATGCCCAGGATATACCCAGCTAATGAGAATTCATTATGAATCTATCCTGTGCCAGGCACTGGTGTAAGTGCTGGGGATGCAAATCAAAGCAAAAGGACATTTCATGCTCTCAAGGAATGTATAGTCTAATGCAAAAGATAACCTGGAAACAACTATGTACAAAAAAGTTACAAGAAGAAAAAATTGGAGAAAATCATAGGAAGAGAGGTACTACTAGCATTAAAAGAGGATAAAAAAAAAGGTTTTCTTGCAGAAAATAGGATTTTAAACTGAAGATTAAAGTTCCTCTATTTAGCTCTTAAATCTCTGCCTAAACTGGCTCCAACCCATCTCCAAAAGGTCACAGAGCATAATGTCCCCTTTTCTCTAGAGTCCAAACAAACTGGTGATATCTCTTTGTTCTTTTTACAGGACATTTCATTCCCCATACTTTCACTATCTCTCCCACATGCCTGGAATACCCTCTTTCTTTGCCTCTATTTCATAAAGTTCCGTTATTTTAAAATGGGATGTTCAATCACCATTCCTTGCACAGAATTTTTAAAGATCTGTTCCACTGTTAAGATCTCCCCACTGTGTATTAACTGCTTTGCACATAATTTTATTTATTTGTTTTACTTATGTTATAGCCATGCATGGTTTTAAATGTGCATATTTGTATAAGTGAATATATGTTAGGTACATCTTTCATTAATGGATGTGTATGTACACACATTCACACAGATAGGATTCTGCTGGAGCCAGTTCTTATTGGGGTTATAGAATGTTTAAGTTTCAGAACTGACAACGATTTGTATTTTTGTAGTAGTTGTTATTCAGGCATTTTCAGTTGTGTCCTACTCTTTGTGATCCCTTAAGGGGTTTTCTTAGCAGAGAGATACTGGAGGGGTTCACCATTATTTTTCTACAGATTATTTTACAGATAAAGAAACTGAAGTGAACAGTGTTAAAGGACTTATACAGGGTCATGCAACTAGTAAATAATTGCCTGATTTTAAGTTAGGAAGTCTTCATGACCTGCCATTCTATTCACTGAGACACCTTACTGCCCTAAAAAGTCAAAGGATCTATAGAGAACATCTACTTCCATGTCTAACTTTAAAAATTCTGAATCTTCACTGATTCCTCTGTGTAAAATGTGGGAAATATTAGAGCTCATTTCTATTACTCTTAGCCAGTCTCCTTAGAGATTATCTACTTTAACATCCAAAAATTAACTATTCTATATATGTACTCGTTCTTAACTATAAAACGTGGAAAACACATTAAGCAAGCATCTTGATATTAACACCCTTTATCTGTAAGCCTTATGCCATCTGCCCCCCAAACCCCATCATCCATATCCTAGGTACCTCCAACAGAATGACAATCTGTGAGCTTGGCAATTGGACTTTCTCTTCTTTCTTTAGTATACAGAGACTTAGAAATGGATGCAGTGGGACCTCAGCATTCTATTGAAGCCAATTTAAAATAATATATTCTGAATTCTTTCCCCAATTTGAAAAATTAGGTTTCAGCAAAACTCTATATATTGAGTTGCCTTATGACAATGGATTCCAGTTCAGGTTTGGGCAACCGATGACAGATGGCAAAGTTCATTTAAATGAGAACCTGAAATAAATGGGAAATGATGACAGGAATAGGTGTATGCAGTGCCTCAATCAAGATAAATCTGGCATGCTGGCGAAACCAGCTACATGAATAAAAACTGATTGTGACAAATGATTGGCTACTTATGCAGCAAAATTGATAAATCTTTTGCTTAACAGGCTTTCAGAATGCTCGAGCCTACACAGCATGTTCAGGGTAAGTATTCTCTCAACCTAGAAATTGTGTTTAACAAGGGTACAGCAATGGAGCACAATGACTTCGATACCACTAAGAAAAATGCAATCCCAATGTGGTGAACCAGAGCAAGTTGTCACTTTTAGTGGTCATGTTTCCATAACTTTTGATTATCATAAATGGATGCAACTTGGCAGCAAAAACTAGCAAAACATATCAGGACAGCTGGTAAATTCATATGTCTACTATTGTCTCCATTACAGATTTAAGTGCTTTAATTTGCATGTGTTTGCATTGTCATTGCCTGCAGGTGTGGGCAACTTAAGGCAGACATGTGCTGGAAATTTCTAGGAGGATATTCTAGAGAAAATATTCCTGCTTGGAAAAAAAATGTTAGAAAATAATTCAATTTGATAAACAATTATTAAGTCCCTACTGTGTGCTGTAAGGATAATTTTATGGTTGTGACCTAAATCTAAATTATTTATTGGTTGCCAGGGGATATCCCAAATAAAATACCCAAGTCAGCTTGAAATTTATGGTGATTTTAATTAATATAGAGGAAAGAAATTAAGGAGAAGGGAGAGGGAAAGGGTGTAGGATTTCTCCCGCATGGCCTGCAACAGGGGGAAAGATTAGAGGCTTTTAAGAGGATAGTGTTGTAAGGTAAAGGAGAAAGGAATAAGCCTAAAACTCTAAGAGGGCTCAACTAAGATGCCTGAACCTGAACTAGCTTGTCCCAGTATAGTATCAAGGGAAAACTCACCACCAAACCGGACAATAGCTGCCACCACACCAAGATGTTGGAACGCTTAGCAAGCTGCCAGCCAGAGCCACCTCTCTGGGGAAAGAGAGCAAAAAGAGGAAGTGACGCACCCTATATCAATGGTTTTATATCACTCTCCTGCGTCTCATCTGTGCCAATGGTAGCTTAAGCTTGACTTAGAACATCCAGGTCTGCCAGCTGTTTCTGCACATGTATGTTGAAGGTCATCCTCCTAAATACTTAATCCTTAAGTATGGGTATAGACATTCCTGATTTTGTTAGACTAAGTAGGGTGGAGTAATGTAAAGTTCCCAAGACATTCCTGATTTTGTTAGATTAAATATCTTCATTGTTACAATCAGGAGATAGCTAAATCCAATCTTCACAGTGCCAAGCATTATGTTAAGCACTAGGCAAAAAGAGAGAGAGAAAGTGAAAGAGAAAGAGAGAGAGAGAGAGAGAGAGAGAGAGAGAGAGAGAGAGAGAGAGAGAGAGAGAGAGAGAGAGAGAGAATCTCTGTCTTTTAGGAGTTTAAAGTTTAATGAAGGAAGAAAATAAAAAGGAAGATGACAAATAGATTGCCAAGAAGTACCAAGAACCAAGAAGGTACAGGTGCATTATGTTCCACAGAATTAAAACCTAGCAAAGCTGCAGATGAAAAAAGTAGACTTATCTGGAAAATTCAGAAAGTTCTGAGCTCTCTAAATGAGGACTTTGGTAGGAATTTATTGTTTAACTTTCCAGAACTCCAAACAAAGAGGAGAGGCAACTGAAGAAGTAGAAAAGATTTTGATTATCAACAACTGAGTCAATTTACCTTGTGATGAGATTGTAGTTCATCAACTTAATTAGGGTAAAGGGGAGACATCATGATCTGTGGAGTCTTGACAAAGGGGAACTACTAATAGAAAGTAGTTACCTGGAGAGTTATTCAAACATATTTTTCCATGCAACAAATAATTGCTTTTTGCTGATTTATGGAACTTAATTTGGGAGACAAAAACTTTAAGTCCTGGTCCTGTCATCTAAGAAGCTTACCACTTAACAGAAATGGCATGATCACAAGAAAATCTAATTCTCCATTGAATGTGATAAACATGAGAAAAGGTAATTAATAAGTTATTTGAGAGCCCTAATTCAGTGTAGCGTCTGGCACGTCACAGTTTAAAAATTCTTGAATGACCAACAAGTGCTCTGACTTTGAGAAAAGAGAGAGGACATAATCAGGAAAGTTTATTTTAATGAGAAGTTTTCTAAGTTCCTTGAAACATGAGTGGTGTTTTTGTAAAGAGAGATGGGCACATCCAGGAATAGGTTCGGTGGTGGTAAAGGTAATGTATGCTTGAGTTATGATAAACAGAGTACCTAGTTAGAAGAAAGAAAATCTTGAGGGAATGAGTAGAAGATAATTCTCCAAAAGGTCTATTGGGGATAGATTAAAGATGTTTTTAAATGCCAGATTAAATTTAGAATTTTATGTTAGGCAATAATGATAATTTTAAGTTTTTTGAGCAAGTTATGGTTAAAAGTAATCTGATGGGGACAGCTAGGGAGCATAGTGGATAGAAAGCCAGGCCTGTAGTCAGAAGGACCTGGGCTTAAATCTGTCCCCAAATACTTCCTAGTTATGTGACCCAGGGCAAATCACTTAACTCCATTGGCTAGCCCTTGCCCTTCTGTCTTAGAGCTGTTAGGACAGAATATAAAGATTAAAAAAAAAAAGATAAATCTGATGGCTATGTATGAGAAAGATTGGGGGAGGGAATACTAGTAAATATTGCAAAAGAGGAATGTATAGATTGAATAATAATGTGGAATCCTAAGAAGAAACTAAAGGGAATCATTTTTTTTACAAGCTAGGATCATTAATTTGGACCACAGGCAAGTAACCATCGCAAAAAGTATGGAAAAGGGGTGAGTATGGAGCTCTTTTCCTCTGAACCCATAGTGATATTGTAGATAATTCCTGGTTGTAAGACTTGGAGTAGGTCTGCAGCATGGATACTCTCTCCCTGGAGTTATTACTAAGACTTGGTTCAGGGGCTAGTGACTAGAATAAAACACTAAAAAATCTTTCCAACTATGGTACAGGGTTTGGGGCCATCAACTGCCTACTGCAGCTCCAAGCAAGTTCAATATGTAATTGTGCTACCTAGACCAAAATGTCAATCTAGAATAAGGAAAGTGCAAGAGGTCAGGAATTTTATCAGAGTATGCCTGAAGTCATAGATGCCAAACACATGGCTCATAAAACTCTCAAATGTGACCTGAAACAAATTAAAATGAAATTGGGAAATAGTTAATGAAATGAATATAATATAATAGGTACTGTTAACTTTTTTAAGTTTTTAAAAATTTAAATTTAAGTTTATACAAAACCCAAAGGGGTCCTTTTCTGTTTTAAGTTGATACATGCTGCCCTAGATCATATTGATTAGGGAACGTTGAAAGTTAAAGCTACCTAGCCTGAGCTATCACTGTGATCCTAAAAGAACACAAAATTTAAAACCTAGAGAAGAAATCTTCAAGATCCCTGATAATACAGAGTTGTTTCTCAGTCATGTCCAACCCTTCATGATCTCATTTGGTGTTTTGATTTTTTTGCGGATCTGTTTTTGCATCAAAGATACTAGAGTGGTTTGCCATTCCTTCTCCAGTTTATTTTATGATTAAAGAAGAGAGGGAAACAGAGTTAAGTGACTATATCAGGGTCAGACAGATATTAAAGGTCAAAGGCCACATTTGAATCCAAGAAGATGAACACTTTTGACTCCAGGCCCCATAGTCTATCCACTATGGCCCCTAAATGCCCTGATAATACAAAGTCAGACTATACAAAGTTCTGATATTCACTCCAGAAGTCCAAAGGACCTGTACCTAACACAAAATCTCAATCCAGGAAGCAAGACTGCCTGAATAAGTATATAAGAGAAAACTCTCAAAATAGTGAAGTTATTATGATTCCAGGATAACAAAAACACCACATGAAGATAGAATAACCACCAAACACTTACAAGGAAAGTCTCAAAGGAAAATATTTCCTACCTATTATATTTAGAATTTCTAGAAGAAATAAAGCAAGGAGTGTTTTTAATGAGTTTAAAAACATATTATGATATGCCCAAAGGGCGATAAAAGCCTTTTGATCCAGCCATAGAACTGCTGGGTCTGTACCCCAAAGAGATAATAAGGAAAAAGACTTGTACAAGAATATTCATAGTTGCGCTCTTTGTGGTGGCAAAAAATTGGAAAATGAGGGGATGCCCATCAATTGGGGAATGGCTGAACAAATTGTGGTACATGTTGGTGATGGGATACCATTGTGCTAAAAGGAATAATAAAGTGGAGGAATTCCATGGAGACTGGAACAGCCTCCAGGAAGTGATGCAGAGTGAGAGGAGCAGAACCAGGAAAATATTGTACACAGAGACTCATACACATCGAAGGTAATGGACTTCTCCATTAGTGACAATGTGATGTCCCTGAACAATCTGCAGGGATCTAGGAGAAAAACACTATCCACAAGCAGAGGACAAACTGTGGGAGTAAAAACACTGAGGAAAAGCAACTGCTTGACTATAGGGGTTGAGGGGATATGTCTGAGGAGAGACTCTAAATGAACACTCTAATGCAAATACCAATAACATGGAAATGGGTTCGAATCAAGAACACATGTGATAACCAGTGGAATCGCATGTCAGCTATGGGAGAGGTGGGGGCGTGGGAGAGGAAAAGAAAATGATCTTTGTCTCCAGTGAGTAATGTTTGGAAATGCTCAAATAAAAAATAAAAAATTTAAAAAATTTAAAAAAAGCATTTTATGACAGCAAAACAAACCAAATAAAACATATTATGAAAGAAATGAGAGCAATAGTTGAATGAAAAAACAAATGAGAGATTTTAAGGGAAGAAATGGAAATTGAATTAACAGCTTAGATCCAGTAAAAAAAAAAGGTAAAAAAAGACTGCTTGAAAATTAAAATGGACCAAAATGAGATTAATGACTCCAGCACTGGAGAAGAAATATTGAATTAATGTCAAAAAACTTAAAATAGAAAAAAGTATATAAGCTGACTTATCAACAATTGACCTAGAAAACAAACCAAGGAGACACAATCTAAAAATCATTGAACTGAAAGTCATAAACAAAAAAGAGAAGACTCGAGATATCATATTTTAAGAAATAATAAAAGAAAACTACCTAGATCTATTAAACTAAAAAAAAGTGAAAATAGAATCTAATGGTAACTTTCTGAAAGAAATTCTAAAATGTAATCTCTCAGGAACAATATAACCAGAATATAAGCCTTCTAGTTAATAAACAAAATAAAAAGAATACTTCAAGCAACCAAAAGAAAAAGAGCTTAAGAACAAAAGATGCACAGTCAGAATCACAGAAGATATAGCAACTATTACTATAAAAGAAAGGGAAAATTGAATATGATATTTCAGAAGGCAAAAAGATAAAAGATATAGAAATATCTTAGCCAGCAAAATTGATTGTAATACTGTGAAGGATTGAGAGAAGGAATGGAAGATGGAATGACTCTTCAATGAAATAGTGGACTTCCAATCAATTTGGATAAAAAGACTAGAGAGGAATGGAAATTTGGAAATTGTAACACAGAAGTTGAAAGAAATACGAAAAGCAAATAAATGCAAGTGTAACAACCAAAAAGGATTATATAAGAATTAAATAGTTATACTCTTGTGCAAGGAAGATGATACAAATGCATTCTTAGAACCTTAATGTGATCAGAGATCATAGGAGGATTTTTTACTTTTTTAATTTTTTAATTACATGGAGAAACATTTTTGACATTTTCTTCTATTTATATGATTCAGTTTTTATCTGTCCCTCCTTCTAACCTTCCCCAAGGTGGTAAATAGTCTGATATAGATTATACCAGTACTTTAATGAATTATATATTTCTTTATTGCTCATGCCATGACAAAGACACATGGCATACATACAATAAAAACTCATGAAGGAATGGCATGCTTTGATTTGCAGTAAGACTTCCAACAGTTCTTTGACTGTAGATAGAATTTTTCATCATGGATCTCTTGTGGTTATCATGGAAACTTGCTTTGCTGATAATAGATTATTACTCTTTCACAGTTGATTAATGTACAACATTACTGCAACATACTCCTTATTTTTTTCACTTTTCTTTGCATCAGTTCATGTAAGTCTTTTCAAATTTTTCTGAACTCATTCTATTTAATTTTGTATGGCACAATAGTATTCTATTGCAAGCAAATACTACAAATTGTTCAACCATTCCCTCAATGATGGATCACTTCACAAAAGTGTATTTAGTGTCCCAATTTTCCCACATCCCCTGTGACTTGCTTTCCTTTTTGACATATCAACCAATCAAATATGGTGAAGATTTGAATCTGAGTTGTTTTAATCTGCCATAGGATTTAAGAACTCAGATCAATGCATTGACAAACCATAATTCTAGAGGACTGATAGTAAAAAGTGCTACCATTGCCTAAAAAGAAGGGGTACAAAACACAGAATAGAATATACATTTTTGGCCATAGCCAATGTAGACATGACCACATCTTTGGTTATGTATATTTGTAATTGGAAGTTTCTTTTTTTCTTTTATAATGGAGGTGGAGGTGGTAGAAAGAAAAAAATAAATGGGGTTGCTAAATGAAAAAAAAAATCTGGCAAATAAAAATTATGAAAGGGACCTACATGTACCTGATATGTTCTCTTCCAAAAAAAAAAAAGACAACTTGGAATATGAATCTCTGTAGGTAAATGGAAACTAATTGGGATGCTATCAAAATAGTTCAACTATGTGATTAAATATCTAAACTATACCAATAGTTTAGATATAGAAAATAGATAGGTTTAGAAGCAAGCAGCACTAAAAGGAGTCATAATCATTATTATCATCATTATTTTCAGCATGATTTTCCTGGTCTCCCTAGCAGTTAGAAAAGAAGCTTTTCATTCAAGGTTAACTTGTGTCCGTTTTTCATGGAACTCATACATAGCTAGATGGGCACATATTTTTCCTACATTATAATATGCTTCTTGAAATTACAGAATGATTACTTTTGCTCTTGTATCACCATCATTTAGCTCAATATCTAGCAGATAATCCTTAATAAATGTTTATTTAAATTAATAGGGCTTTGATCAATCATTCCTTGCATGTATAAAGCATTTTATAGTTCCCAGACTTTTCCACATGTATCAGTTAATTTGATCTTCATAACCACTCTGAAATAGGTAGTGAACATATTATTATCTAAGATGAGATAATTGAGGTTTAGAGAAATTATATGATTTGAAATCAGTTAATTTTTACTTTTAAAAAGGACCTTAGAGAACATTATAGGTATTAGTTGTATAAGTTTGATGATTGGACAAGAACAGCACAATCTAGTCCAATCTACTAGATGGTTGGCCCACATCTAAAAGTGGAAGTGGTGATTACAAAGTATCATCAGAGTTTCATCCAGAACAAGTCATGCCAGACTCATTTCCTTTAAAAAAATTCTAAACTAGTATATGAAACAAATGTAATAAATAGTTTACTTAGATAGGTGGAAATTTTTTGATAAAATATCTCTTGTTCTTCTTGTGGAAAAGATGGAGAGATCTGAATTATATTATAGTGTGACCCAATGGATTCAGAAATAGCTGATTTGCCAGAAATCAAAGAGGAACTATTGTTGATTCAGCGTGGAAATGGAATGAGAATAGATCTTCAAGATTGGTTTTAAAAAGAGGAAAAAAAGAAAAAGTAAGAATGTGATTAATGACAAAGAAAGGGGAAGAGAAAAAGAACAGGAAAGCACAACTATATTGTGATATTTGGGACTTTTTTGGTGTCAGGAGCTTGTATGCATCTTCTTAAATTCAATTAGCTTATCAATTTTATAAAGGCATTTATGTAAACTCCCAAGATATTGATATTTCAATAATAAATAAACTAACTGTTCCTAAGATGATTATTTTTTAAACTCTTACTTTCCATCTTCAAATAAATATATGGGTAATATTTCTAAGGCAGAAGAGTGGTTAGGGCTAGGCAATGAGGACTGAGTGACTAGCCTAGAATCACACAGCTGGGAAGTGTCTGAGATCACATTTGAATTCAGGACCTCTCATCTCTTAGCTATCCACTGAGATATTTCTAATAGAAAAAAAAAAAACAAATATTGGTTTATATTAGATATATTAGATTCAACCAGCCTCTCAGAGTAAACTCTCACTCCAAGAGTGGCTGGCAGTTGGATACCAACAGACTCTAAGGCTCCTCAGAATTCCCTTTAGGAACTCTCCCCAAGATTAAAGCTGGGGTTTAAGCTAAAACTACACTATATTTAGCCTATTCTTATTTACCCAATATTTAATTAATCCCATTACCTACAAATAATGATTTACTTTGGAGTTATACTTTTAGTGGTATCCTTATAAAGGACTTGACTTTATTATACAAAAAGTTTCCTTTTAATGATAATGCTTACTATATATCAGTAAATATACTAAATATTTAGAATACAAATAACAGCAAGAAAGACAGTTCTTGTACTCAAAAAGCAAATGAGTTTATAAGAAAATCAAGGGACAGGGATGGTAAAGAACATGTGGAGAGATGGAAGTTTAGCCAACAGTAGAATCATGATATGGTTGGCCTGGGCATCCTCCTTAAAATGGAAGATCTGGAAGGAATCATCCCATCAGAAGATTGGGGCAGAGGTTACATCCAATATGAGAAGTCCAGGACCAAAATGAACTTTAGGTTAAAGAGGTATTTTTGGTATGGTAGGGAAAAAAAATTCAGGAATGCAACCTGGAGAGAAATGTACTATACATTTTTACTCATATCACTGATGTTAAACAACTTCCACTCTATTTTGGGGACAGCTAGATGGCTCAGCAGCTGGCTTAGAATCAGGAAGATCCACATTAAAATCTGACCTCAGACATTTCCTAACTTGGATGACGCTAGGCAAATTATATGACCCCACTTGCCTCCGTTCTTCATCTATGAAATGAACTACAGAAGGAAATGGCAAGCTACTCCAGTGTTTTTCCCAAGACAACTCAAAATAGTGTCATGAAGAGCTGGCTACCACTCAACAAGAACAACAAAACTATTTCTCTGGTGAAGATTAGTTCTAGTGTAAAGAAAACCAAAGCACTGTCAAATAAAATTCCCTTACCCCTTTAGAAGTCTGAGTTTTTATATGATATACAACTATTATGATTTTTAAATTAGCTTTGCAAAATGAGACAAGTCTTAGGGAAGAGGAAAAGCAATTCTGTGAAAATTGGTTTTGAGGTAAAGGGGATTAGGATATGAGTGTAGGATAGACACCTAGAAAAAGCAAAGGTGTTTTTTTTTTTCAGGAAAATAATAGGATACTGCAACCAGAGTGTTGATATTTCTAATATCTCCAGGGTGAGACTTCTGGGAACAGAAAAAGGGAATCTAGTGAAGGTTTTTAAGTACAATCTTTGAGACACTGAGTATGTAAGTGGATATGTCAATGTGATATATTTAAATAGTAGGCCAAAATTCAAATATTCACTATGTCTTAGAATGGTAATTATGAAATGACACTTCCTTAAGTCCTCAATTAGAGAGCAGCACTTTCTAACAATGGGATAGATGGATGTAGAGCTCCTAGCCCTAATCTAGGAAAAATCTCTCCTCTGTGTGGCTCCCATTGAGCCTTCATGCTATCAGCACAGAGACACCTAACAAAATAAAGTCAAATTTACCAAATTTGTTTACACAAATTAATATTAAATCTGGCAAATGAATTTTTTAACAGAATAATTTTAAGAAAACTCAGAAGTAAGGCTAAGGCAGGATTGGGCTAGCCCACTGTTCTCTTCTGAGCTCTTTTCTCTCTGAGCTTCTGCTGCAGAATTCAGATACTCAAGAAGTATCTGAGCTAAAACACAAGCAATCCCTTGTACCTCCAACTTTGTCCATTCAAGCTGAGGTCATCTCTCACGGTCCTACAGAAGAGAACTACACATGTGGCAGGCACCAGCCGCTACTCTGGTCACACCATAGTGTGGGATGATCCCTTCTGCTGCTATCTTCCTTTTGGGATGCCCCTAACTCCTCGCTGTGCATGAAAACCTCTGCCCTACACTCTTTTGAGGGCTGAACTCTTGTTAGTTTCTTCTCTTCTCAAACCAGGGAGAAATATGAATTCTAGAAGATTTTGTGTACATGCTAGTTCTGTGATCATGAGTGTCTCTTATCTTTTCTGAGTATTAGTTTCCTCCCTTGTAAAACAGGCATAAATGTATCTGGTGTAAAGTATTTTATTTTATACCAATGTTTGGAGAGGCAATTAATATTATGGACCAATATGTACATGGAGAAAATGTTTTGTGAACCTTAAAGAATTCAATAAATAGGAGCTATCAATGTCATTAACCCTTATCTTCTGTCTTAGTATCAATTCCAAGACAGAAGATTGGCAAGAGGCAGGCAATTGGGGTGGAGTGATTTGTTCAGGGTTGCACAGCAAGGAAGTATCTGAGGTCAGTTTTGAACCCAGAACTTTCTTATTCTAGTCCTGGTGCTCTCTCCACTGTTACTTAGCTAGCCTGGAGTGATATTATTAATGAACGTCAAAATATTTTGCTCCAGTGGTAACAAATTAAAATTGCTATATATTAATTACCTTGCCTTTCCCCCCCCATCACTGCAGATGGCTAATCCTGATTAATATCACCCAAAGAAAGCATGGGTAACAACATAAATATTTCATATATTCTCAAATTATCATTTAAGTTGCACTCCTCTCTTCCTAAGTAAACTCAGCACATTGTTAATATTTACGCCCTAATGGTTGTTATAATATCTGCTGAGTAAATCTAATTGAAATATACTTTATCATTTCTAAGGAGGCATGGAGGTACTATAAAAAAACATTAAATTCTCCTTACTTTTTGCTTATTCAATGATACTCCAGGAGATATGAGGGGTGAAGTCATTAAGTACTCGTTACTTTTATATGATTTATTAAGTAGCATAGTAAGAAAGATTATTCAAATCAAGCTTTGCAAATAAACAAGCATCATTTTGCCTTTAGCAATAAAATCAGGTCTGACTACAGAAAGTTCTTACTTTATGTAAATTCTCATTACATAAATTTGACTATGTAAAGAATTCTGAGAGAAATCTTCATTCTAAAAAAGCATGTATATTAACTTTAATATATGGTATTGTCCTCATTCTCTTCTGCTTCCATCCTTCAGTTTATTCTGAAGCCTCCCACCCAATCTAACAAAAATCTGAGTGAAAGCAGCTTCCTCTGGAGCCTTGGCTTGAGATCTCAGCTATGCAGAGAGGACACCTTTCTCAAACTCTGTCCACCATCCTGTCCACCCCAGTTTTGCCTGTCTTCAATTGTGTCTATCATATGCCAGCCCTCTCCTATCTGTGTCCATTTCCAGCCACCATGGCTCTGCCCTGCCCTCTTCTTCCTCTAGGTTCAGGCCAGGCCCCTTAGTGGTTGGCCACTCCTTCCCTGTTGTTCTTCCTGCTCTCCCTCTCTGTCCCCAGTCTCTCATCTGTCCTTGAAACATTTTCAGCCCCCCCCTCAACAAATGGAATCCTAATCTTTAACCTTCCCTCACTTTCTTTCCCTTGTCCACTGGTAAATTACCATTACATAAATTTTACATATAGGCCAACTGAAGGTTCCACTTAAAGCAAGAATTATCTATTCATGTAAACTAGATTAAAAATGGAAATTATGACCATTCAGTTCAATTCAAGATATATTCATTAAGAATGAGTTTCCAAGTCTATAAGTAAGATCTATTTAATAAGTTTATTAAAACTAGCGTGCTGATTACCTACTTTTCTCCTTAGTGAGATCTTTGATCATGTTGTTTAATGTGTGATTTACATTTATATATCAGTGAAAAAATAAAAGACATATCTTTTCATATTCTGTGGAGAAGATAACTCAAGAAAATTTTTTTCTAGAAAAAGAAAGAAAGAAAGAAAGAAAGAAAGAAAGAAAGAAAGAAAGAAAGAAAGAAAGAAAGAAAGAAAGAAAGAAAGAAAGAAAGAAAGAAAGAAAGAAAGAAAGAAAGAAAGAAAGAAAGAAAGAAAGAAAGAAAGAAAGAAAGAAAAGAAAGAAAGAAAGAAAGAAAGAAAGAAAGAAGAAAGAAAGAAAGAAAGGAAGGAAGGAAGGAAGGAAGGAAGAGAGAGAGAGAGAGAGAGAGAGAGAGAGAGAGAGAAAGAAAGAAGAAAGAAAGAAAGAAAGAAAGAAAGAAAGAAAGAAAGAAAGAAAGAAAGAAAGAAGAAAGAAAGAAAGAAAGAAAGAAAGAAGAAAGAAAGAAAGAAAGAAAGAAAGAAAGAAAGAAAGAAAGAAAGAAAGAAAGAAAGAAGAAAGGAAGGAAGGAAGGAAGGAAGGAAGGAAGGAAGGAAGGAAGGAAGGAAGGAAGGAAGGAAGAGAGAGAGAGAAAGAAAGAAAGAAAGAGAGAGAGAGAGAGAGAGAAAGAAAGAAAGAAAGAAAGAAAGAAAGAAAGAAAGAAAGAAAGAAAGAAGAAGAAAGAAAGAAAGAAAGAAAGAAAAGAAGAAAGAAAGAAAGAAAGAAAGAAAGAAAGAAAGAAAGAAAGAAGAAAGAAAGAGAAGAAAGAAAGAAAGAAAGAAAAGAAAGAGAAAGAAAGAAAGAAGAAAAGAAAGAAGAAAGAAAGGAAGGGAAGGAAGGAAGGAAGGAGAAGGAAGGAAGGAAGGAAGGAAGGAAGAAAGGAAGGAAGGAAGGAAGGAAGGAAGGAAGGAAGGAAGGAAGGAAGGAAGGAAGGAAGGAAGGAAGGAAGGGAAGGAAGGAAGGAAGGAAGGAAGGAAGGAAGGAAGGAAGGAAGGAAAGAAGAAACTAAAACACAACAAAAACAAAAACTGCTTATTAATATAGTAATAGATGAAAGGAGTATCTCTTAGATAGAGATGGGACGACACAAGAGATGAAGTTTTCTGCCTCCCTTTCCTTATAGTATCTGCTCCTACTTTACATATTTACATACTTTACATACATAATACATTTGTATTAGATTTCAATGTCATTAATGACAATTTATTCAAACAATTAAGAAATGACAAAAAATTTCATTTAGCACTCACTGTATGCCAGGTACTGTACTACTCACTGAGCATAGAGAAATAAATATTAAACTTTCTTTGCTCAAGGAGCTTATATTTTCTTAAAGGAGACAAAACATGTACACATATAAAAAATTTTCATGTAATACATAGTAGGTCCTAATTCAGTCTCCCAGTCCCCCTTATCCAAGTGATGTCTCTTGTTCTAAACAAGGTTACTCCTTGAACTGAGAGCTCTAGGAATATCCAAGGATGCATCTTTGTTCTACTGCTATCACTCTCAAGTCTTCATATGAAGTATTTCTTCCAAAATCATTACCAGTCTCTCTCTCCCCAATATCAATACCAGTTATTTCTTCATTAGTATCTCTTCCAAACTTTTGATGCTCATAAGATTCAGATTTGGTTTATTCAATCTCTATTTGTCGATCAATTAATAAGAAAGAATAAGTAAAAACAAAAATAATAGATATAGTTTTCATTCAATGTCACAAGGGAGTCATAGGAGAAAGTATAGAGTTCTTGTTACCTTTATCCCTACCCAGAAGCTTAGGTCTTTCTGTTTCCTTTTCATTAAGAGGGAATAAGAACTCTCTCCTATGCACATTCAATTCTGGATGAGCAGTCAATTAAAAAGGCTTTTTTATCACTACCTAGGAATGAGACCTGAGACAATCACAGAATACTCTGTAAATACTCTAGAGTACAGAGCAAAGTCTAAGCCACCCAATACATTTCTCCATATATTTTCAGTAGCAGGCTCTCTCAGTCTTCACATGCATAAGCAGCAAGCAAAAAAACACTGAACATACTCTGAAGACAGGTCTCCCATTGATCAGTTCCCCTCCTTAATATAAAATAAGTTCATATATGCTAAATACAGAAGTTTATTATTATTTTTCAAAGGAATACTAATAGCTGCAGAACATGGGAAGAGCTGATATAGAAGGTGGCATCTGAACTTAGCTTTAAAGAGAATTAGGTATTCTAAGATGCACAGGTAAATAGGGAACATTTTCCAGGAATGCGTTATAGCCTCAGAAAAGATACAGAAATAGGAGTTGGATATGTTGCTTATGAGGAACAAGAAGATGGTTTGGTTAAACTGAAGAGAGTGCATAGGAATTGACTCATACAAAGCCATTAGGGAAGGTTGGAGCTAGATGTGAAGGGAATTAATGTCAAATAATGGGATCTGTATTTGATTCTAAAATATGGAACCAAGGAATTTATTGAACAAGGTAGTAACATGGTCAGAATTATCACTATGGCAACTGTTCCAAGAATGAATGAGAGAGAAGACAAAGTTGAGAAAGCAAAAGCTGTAGGAATATGAGTAACATTAATGCTGGTTGGGGAAATAAACTTTCAGGACTATACTGATTTGTGTTGAAAATGGTAAAAAAGAAAGGATGAATTTGTGATTAGTGATGTGAAATTTTCTCCTTTCTCCCAGCATCATGAGAGTACTAGGGTATATATTGTCCTTCATCATATCTCCCACTCATACAATTACCTATAGGCATCTTTTTTTTTGCTTTCTTCTCTTCTAAGTTCTTCTCTTCTTAGAGAAGAGAGAAACTCTTCTTAATTTCTCATTGCTTACATCATAGCAAGTATGTTCTAATATCAGTCATTTGGAAACCAAAAATGATTATTATATTTTACCTAAATTTTATTGTCTTTTAGTATTTAGCTTTACTAAAAGTTTGTGGTAAAGACTATTGTTTAGATGTTTTAAGCCAGATATTTAATACTATCAATTTTCAGGAAACAAAAAAATTAGAATAAGAAAAATTTATGTCTTAAACACTAACCAGATATTTAGTGAAATGTAATTGTATTTGGTTTATTTTCCTTTGTTTTTTTCCTTTCATGACTCAACAATTTCCAAATCTTCTGCCCTCCCACTATCAAGGAGTTTATACTTGTGAAACTCCACTGCCTTAATTTGGACACTTTGTTAAGTTCCTACTGATTCTTCTTAGGTACTGACCTTAAAGACCCTGTCCAGAATCAGGCACTAGGCACTGATACTGGAATATCAGCATACACAGTGGACTCAGGGATCTCAGAGGAAACATAATTGCTTCTGCTTGACAAGACAGCTAAAGGTCAGCTCTTCACATGTTATCTCAGAGTCCAGAGAAGTAGGCTTGCTGACTTAAAGTACCATTTTCAATATTTAGACAAATCTTTTAATAAAAGGAGTCAATCTGATTTTGAATGTATTCATTTATTTGTTTTTCTACACTCTCAGTTTTATGGATGGATTTTGTTTTAACATTAAAAACATTTACATATATCTCTTATAAATATAAAACAGTTAAGTAAAACTAATAATACAGTATTCTCCTCTGATAGTTTATGCACCATTTCAAACCTCTAGCACTCATTTACCTGTCCACTAAAAAAATAGTTTCATTCCCTTTAAAAGAAGTAGAGATTAAAAAGGGAAAGTATCTAAATTTTATTTAAAAGAAAATGAAAACTGAAGTAATTTTTCAAAAAAAGTATGCCCATTAAGGCAAAATGAATTCTTCTCAGTGTCTATATGTTTAATCATTAGCTCTTCAAAATTATAAATAATCATTTTTGTAGTTCAAAAATCTAAGAGTTATAAGTAATTTAATTTGATGATATTATATTAATTTCTTTCCTGGTCCCACCCCTTTTATTTTCCTTTTTTTTTAAAGAAGTTCAAAATTGTTAATTTTTTTTCAATATTGCTACTAGTTTAAATTGTTCTATTTGTGTTCATTTCATTCTGCATCAGTTCATAAAAGTCTTTCTAGAAGTCGTTTAAAGTCATGTTTCTTCAATTCTTATAGAAAGACAGCATTTCACCATAGTCATAAACCCTTACTTTTTAGCTATTCCTCAAGTGTTAGACATCCTATTAGTTTCCAGGTTTTATTTTTGCTAAGGCAAAAAAAGTTGCTATGAATATTTTTGTACCTAAAGGACATTTCTTCCTTTGATCTCATTCATTCACTTCTCTCTCCATTCATTCAACCATTTCTTAGTTTTGCTTTCCTCTAAATGATTTCCTACAAGGCAATTTGAGACAGACTTTTATTTGCTAGAGTTTTTTTCTTCTCCAAATTGTCGATTGGTTCAGTAATCTAAATAAGTTGATGGTCTTAATATTGCTTGGGCATCACCATTGTAATACACCCAGAGGCCAAAACACTGTGATGACATGATTCAATTTGGTTAAATTCAATTGAACAAATATTTATTAAATATTTTTTATGTAGCAGGCGTAACACTCAGCTTTGAGGAGCCCAATGAAAAACAGTCATTTCGAAGCTGACAAATTAGCATAGGAGATTGCACTTGTACATAAAAACTATGATATGAATTAGAATTTGATAGAAGGAAAATGAGCTATCCATATGAAGTGTTTTAAGATTTGAAAAGTGAGAGATTATTCTCATGCAGTTTTCTTCTCTTCTTTAAAAGCTTAACTTTCAGAGGATTCTAGAGAACAATACCTTCAGTTAGCAAGACTGAATGAGTCTGTAAAGATTTAACTGCACTCAGGTTCATTTCCATCTTCTAGATCAGCAGTTCTTAACCCCCAAGTGGTCCATGGACATGGAATCTATGAACTTTGAAAGGGAAAAAAATACATTTTTTTCAATAACCTCTAACTGAAACAGCATTTTTTCTATTTAAAAATATTCTTCTCGGTAGGGATCCATAGTATTCACCAGTCTGCCATAAAACATGTATGACATGAAAACGATGAAGAACCCCTAGACCAGATAGATTTTAAACTCAAGCTCCACCCCCATTATTTTATCTTCATCTTTTCCTGATGCAAAAATTAGGAATGTGTATCAACTTAGAACACATACATGTTATATTTAAATCAAACAAAGACTAATATTCTTAGCAAACAATTAATTAGGAGTCTCTTTGTAGTTCTATTGTGAAGATTAATGCTTTGTTACTTAAATAAGATCCCGTGCTTTGATTATCACTGTCACCATCTGCAAATATTAAGTAAATTTGGTGTCCCTGCTGGGAAGAATAAGGCTGAAATTCACACATAATAGCAGAACTTAAGTGTACCCTCCCTTAATGACATATTTTGAAGACTAAAATTAAATAAAGATGTTTCGATTCAAACAAACAAATTATTATAATTGTTGATTTAGTTGAAAATTATAGCAATTAATTATTCTGCTAATACTTCTAACTTATTGTTAGAGCCCAAATTCTCCAGATTTAGCATACATATCTTACATGACATATAGCATTCATTATCAAGACTGTGCTACACTCTGATCAAGGAAACAAAAGTAATAAAATATGTAATCTCTTCCTTCAAGTAATTTATGGTCTAGTTGAGGATCCACATCCTCACCGATGAAAGAGGAGCAAAAAACAGAATACAAATTATTAACTGCTTAATTATATGATAGAAATCAGTGGTAAATATATATTATATGTGATATATTATATATATATAAATCATCTTTTATAGGCTCTTCCCAAGGCATACCTACTATATATATATATATATATATATATATATACATATATGTATATATGTGTGTGTATAATTAGAAATCTTGTACCTTTGAACTACATTACCCAGCATCCCACTCTCCTTTTGTTGTTACATACTGACGTAGCCAGGATATAAATTCTCCCTTTTTTCTGTCAGTCTTCCTCTTGTTCTTCTGTCCCAGCTTTGGTAGAGTGGGCCTTTTGAGCAGGCCAATTAGCTTAAGCATGTGGTTTTATTTTTTTAGATAATTACATTTTTTCCTTTACTCCTATTGATTATTAATAAGCTTTATAAATATAATACTTGAAATATTGGATATTAATTTAACTCCTAAATTTATATATGTGTTATCTGGATAGATAGATAGATAGATAGATAGATAGATAGATAGATAGATAGATAGATAGACAGACAGGCAGACAGATAGATAGATAGATAGATAGATAGATAGATAGATAGATAGATAGATAGATAGACAGACAGACAGGCAGGCAGACAGACAGACAGACACAGATAGATAGATAGATAGATAGATAGATAGATAGATAGATAGATAGATAGATAGACAGACAAGCAGATAGACAGACACAGATAGATAGATAGATAGATAGATAGATAGATAGATAGATAGATAGATAGACACAGATAGATAGATAGATAGGTAGATAGATAGATAGATAGATAGATAGATAGATAGATAGATAGACAGACAGGCAGGCAGACAGACAGACAGACACAGATAGATAGATAGATAGATAGATAGATAGATAGATAGATAGATAGACAGACAAGCAGATAGACAGACACAGATAGATAGATAGATAGATAGATAGATAGATAGATAGATAGATAGATAGATAGACACAGATAGATAGATAGATAGGTAGATAGATAGATAGATAGATAGATAGATAGACAGACAGGCAGGCAGACAGACACCGATAAATAGATAGATACATGCATACATACATACATACATAGGTGTAATGGGCATAGATTATAATCGTGTATTAGTACTTTAGAAGACAAAGTTTAAAGTAACTATAGAAGGCCTCATGGTGATAGAGGTATTTATTTTGTCCTGAAAAGATTAATATAATTTTGGGCAGCATTTTGGATGAGAGAAACATCAAGAACAACAGCAAATGAGGCAAATGGAACAGTAGCACAAATACTGACTTCAAAGTTGAAGGACTTGGGTTCACATGCCATCTTGGATGTTTATTCCTTGTTTGACCTTGCAAAAATCACTTTACTTACTCTGGCCTTTATTTCCTCCTATCTAAAATGAAGTGGTTGGGGTGGATGTTTTCTGAGGTCCTTTTTAGCTTTAGAACAATTATCCAATACATTAAATGCACATCAGTTTCTGGTTCCAAAAATCTCTCAGGAAAGTCATTGTATCTTGGCTTTTTATTGCTTTTGATGTCACCTGAAACTTAAGAAAGCTTACTGGGGCCTTAAGAAACGTTTTTTTTAATTCATGGTCACAGAATTGTTATGTGTCAGATGTAAGAAATGAATGTAGCCCTTCTGATTTTGGTCAGTGGTTTTTTCCACAAAACTATGACGACTTTGTAGCCACTGCTGAATCTTTCCTCCCATTCCTTGAGAATAATCCTTAATATAAGTATATTATTCCACAGACCTCTAGACAAGCCACATCCAGGCAAAGAGGGAACATACTCAGGGTTCAAGGACACAGAGTAGGAGCCAGACAGTCAAGAACAGGAGGAAAACTACTTTGGAGGTGAGATCAACCATGTTGGGGTGTAGCCAGAAGCAAAAGGAAGAACATAGGGATGGGCGAAGGAAGACATGTGGGAGCTGAATCAGAACATTAAAGAGAAGGGACAGGCATAAGGTTTTGAGAGTAAATGGACTGGACTGAGGACAGACATGCTTGGGCCAGACTTGGATTGTAGGACAGAGTAGGACAAAGATCTCTTCTCTTGGTGCCATGATCTCACTCTGACAGTAGAATCAGGTTTCTCCAAGGTCCACTTCTGCTTTTATTGGAAGAATTTGATTTTCTTTTTTTTTTTTTGGTAAGTGGTGGAAGGCTGCAGGGCGTAGAGCAAAGGGACAAAATCAGAGAGCGGTCACAGTACACAGTACTGTACCATAAAGTTAGCCTTTTTTATGTGAATTTATTTCACAATTCTTTGTGGAAAGTTGAATTTACCAATGTCAATTTATATTAAATAAGAACTGTCTATATACAATTTGCATTTTCATTAAGGTAAAACTGGAAGAAATAGAATTTTGTTTTATACTATATTTTACAATTTGAAAACACTCAGTAATCAATTTCATGCAAATCTATAATTCTCTTTGTTTACATATAAAAGCACAGTCCAAAAGTTCCTATGCAAGTACAAGATCACATACGAGTACTAAGAGCTAAGGATAAAACCACAAAGAAATGTTTTGAGAACAATGGATATCTTTGCAATCTGCTTTTTTAAATTAACACATTTAATATATATACAAGGAATGGACAGAAGGTAAAAGAAAGTTCTCAGAGTTAAATGTTTACAATTCACGTCCTGTCAGTGAATCTTACATTCTAAAGACATTTAAAATAACTGGTTAGGGAGAGAGAGGCAGCAAACTTTTATTCATTTTTAAAATGTGTTATTTTGAGTCAAATCATGCAGAATTCTCTAGAATAAAAGATGAAGCTGTCTTTTTTCTTGAAATCTCACTTATTTTTATCAAGAAAGAAATGAATTCAAATTGATTGGAAAACAGAAGACGGTGAAATTTTACTGCCCAGCTGGAAATTAAGGGAAGTTAAGTAAAAATTTGTACTAAAGTATTTTTTAATTCTTGTATCATTTTAAATATAAATAGTCATAGGCGATATTTTTTCATTTTTTCTTTATTTGTCCCTTGTGAACTCTTACCACCTTGTATCATTTTAAATATAAATAGTCATAGGCAATATTTTTTCATTTTTTCTTTATTTGTCCCTTGTGAACTCTTTAATAATCTACCAAAAGATAGGCCTCCAAGCAAATGATCATATCACAAAAGGTATGAATGTACCATGTACTGCAAAAAAAATCAATGCTTATGAAATAAAACATCATAAGATTTGAATAACTGAATTTAACCTCATAAAATATGACCATTATTTAAAATCTTAGATTCTCAGAAGGAGGAGAGAGATCAACAATACATAAAATGTCCCTTTTCTCCTTGAAGCCAGTTTTATTCTCTTTCCATAGCATATGGTTTTTTAGAAGAAATGAATAAGTTCTCTTGATTCCCTTTATGTGGAGCTAATTGAAAGAAATATATGCTATCAGCTGAAAAGATTCTTTATAACCTCCTGAAAGGACTAATGACTTTTTTCCCCAAAAAAGACATACAAATGTGCATAAGCTGCTTCTGTTTTCTGGCTATAGTTACTATTTTCAGAGTCCAGCACTGCTTGCCATGTTGGCTCTCCGATTCATTCTGTTAAATCCTTGGATAAGGAGCCACCCCTTTTATGCACTGTAATCTAGCTTCAAGCTTTCTGGCCCAGGGCCATTGTGGAGACTCCCTGCTGCTGGATGAGAAACTTTCTGCATCTTAACTTATTTTCCTACCACTATCTGCCACTACCAAAGAGCACTATCAAATATGAGTTGGTTTTCATCTCCTATTTTAAGAGAGAAAATGAGCCTAAACAACCAAAGGAAAGACATATAAAAATTAGGTCTCCTTTGCCCCAGAAAGGGGTTTATAATCACATTTGGAGGAGGGGAAATTATATCTTGCTATCTATTACACTAGCTACAAAGTGACTGCCCTACTTTGATGCTGCAAAGGAGAAAGGGCTCTTTAAAATGTGGAAAATTGCCATGAAATGGTTGAATGGCCAAACCACTTCTGCAGTTTTAGCTTTTCCTTGCTATATATTTTTTAATATCTGCCCATCACAGGTATTGCAAAGAGGAGCAGCATTGTAGTTGTGATGATCATCATTTTGTTCAAATACCCCTCTGCGTGTTTGGGGGGAAGGGTCATTCTTGGCTGTTGTTCATCATGGCATCTCCTGTTTTTTTTTTTGTTTTTTTTTTTCAGAATTAGAGTGGCAGATGACAGTCCTACATTTTCTTCTTTGGTTTCTATTGTATGTGTAATTTTAGTCCATTATAGTAGTGAGTAGGAAATGTGTACCCTGCCATCTGGCTGACTACTGAGTACATAATTCACGTTTCATTTTAGCTATTGGGGGGGGGGGGACCCTGGAGGTTATTAAATAATCTTTCTGTCTTTTCAGAATGATGCTACATACCCTGATTACTTACTCAAAGAAAGAATATTACTGGATTTTCTATTTAAGTTTCATGTTCCATTATGTCATGAATTTTCATATTAAAAAAATAAAAATAAATCCAAAACATGGTCATTTACCAATGCAAATTTTTCAATTTATTTTTCCTCATTTCCTTAAATACACACACACACACACACACACACACACACACACACACACACACCTGCTTACTACTACCACCCACAATCTAGAACATAGAACATAATATCACTCAAGAACAAAAAAATGAAAAGTTAGATTTCCATCATATTCAAAAACTCGAGGTTTTCAGCTATGATTATTAGAGATGCTTATACCTTGGAAGAAATTTGATTTTTTTCATAAAATACCACTGTGTGTCTAGTACCTTAATTCTTTTTTAGCTGTAGATGGCATTATGAGAAGTTTGCTACTGAAACTAAAAGAAACTGAACAAGGAAAAATCTATAGGCCCATTAATGTCACTTATAAATAAAAATCTGCTGTGAGCTTTTAAAGGATTAGAATGTCAGTAACTCTGATTAGACCCTGGAGTTACTTATTTATCTTTGTTTTCTATAAGCTATGTTCTTCATTAGTGTGAGTAACAACTGATTATGTCATCATATTTTTCTTTACCTAAAAAGTAAAAATGCATAACATTTATATATGGAAAAACTTGTAAAGGTATAGGTAATGCATATAGGTAATGCATAATTAATATATTCTTAGGGAAAGGTGAATTTTCATTTCAAAATATCATTTCTCAAGACAATTTCAATTCAATAAATTTTTTTATTCTATAAATTCAGATTCTAGTTCCTTAGTGTGGGATAGAGGAGATTGTGGCTTCTCAAACTTATGATACCAGAGTATATGGTTTAAAAGTTTTTTATCATTTGGGAAAAGCTTTGAGTTTCAGCAATAAGTGGTTAGTTCTCCAAAAAACACTCTATCTAAATGTAGGAAAATTCAGAATAAGGCAGTTGGTGATTTGGTGACAATTTCCTTTGGCCATGGCAATCCATGAAACAAAGAAAAATACTAAATGTCCTTTAAGACCTTTCTTGTCACATTCCATTCATGATGTCATTGTGGTAGAATATTTCTAGACATTAACTAAACTATTGATATTCCAAGTGTGAAGTTCCTATCTAAGTAGAAACAATACAGAAAAAATATGAATCATATCAGTCTTGAACTTCTCATTGTTTATTAATACAGAAAGGGCAAAAAGATATTATAATTAAATGGAAGGATGAGCCTTCTTCGAGAAGTAAATAAAGGTAGTGGTAGAATTCAATTTTATCAATCATACAATAGCAAGAAATAGCTTTATTTCTTGGAATACTTGGTTATCTAGAGAAAAAATATGTATATTTAATGTTTGCAAATAGGCAGACAAACCCCAAAGGCTGGTAACATTTGCATAAACATACACTACCAACTATATAGAAGTGAAATACTTTTGTAAAAAAATGGAAAAATTTCATAAAATCTAATATGTGACATTTGAATATTCAATGACATTAATACAAAGGTTGACATGAAGACAAAACTTTTTTGATAATGTAACCTAGAAATAAGAAATTGGAAATCAAAGGCTTTTAAACTAAGTAGAAGCTTTACATTTATCAGTAGTATTTTATTCAAAAAGAGAGACTTAAGTCCCTGAATGTACTATATAACATTATGAAAAAGTAATTGATCATAGTCTAAAGAACAAGGTATGACTAGTTACTGATTCAGAACTTAATAAAGAATAATTTCTTTGAGTACAGCTACTCTGATGACTTATAGGTCAAATATTTGATTAGATATTTAGAACAAATAAAATGAAAAGATAAAAGCTTCAACAGGAACTACAGTCTGAATTGTCTAAACAAGAAACATGGCAAATTTGGTGATTACAGATGTGAATTAAAAAAGCTAGTCTAGGTCTGCTTAAATGCAAAATAATAATCTGAGCATTTCTAATAGTAATCTAATGATTCCAAATTCCTTACTTTAAACTTAACATCCATACTTATGTAGAACTCTAACACAAAATAGTATCAGCACCTAATATCAATAGTTAGAATTCAAAAATGCAAAAGAGTATCAATATTTAAGAGTCAACGAATCAAAAAATAGAATATTTACAAAGTTAAATCAATGGAAATGAATACTAACACGGAATTTGTAATACAAAATGTCTCAGTACTTAATAGTCAAAAACAATCACAAATGAAATGTTTGAAAAAATACACCCTTGAAACTAACTCGAGAGGGAATGGACCACTCACCAAGAAAAAATCAATTGTATATTTGCAACCTAATGCCAATTTCTTTAGTATATCACAATAAAAAGTATCTAATTTTTTTTAAATGCTCTACAGATTCTTCCCAAGGTTCCCTACATAAACAAAGGGCCTAAAGAGAGGGATAGCAAGGGGAAAAAAAACCCTTCACCTCTCACCAGTTCAGTATATGGTCATATGCTGAAGATTAACTGTAATCTTCCCCTTCTGGATCCTACAGTAAAGAAGGTAAGCCAGAAAAAGACACCAAAAAGAGATCAACCATTTCAGTCTCTATACTTTTGAAGATGCAACCCCTCCAAGGAAGCTAATTCCACCCAAAGGTTACAGGTTGAATAGTGCTTCCATTTTAGGATATCTTGGTGTGCCCCAACAAGCCTGAGCTAAACACACAAACACATACACACTTATTTTTTTTTTCTTTTATAGGAAGCTTTTGGTCAGTAAAAGACCTTTATATTTCCACATTAATGATCCAACTTACTCTCATTATCCTTCTCAATTCTGGACCCAGCTCATTATATATTTACAATATCTGTCCCAGACATATGTTTTAAACTTATTTCACTATTTTATAATTCTACACTTAATGCTTCAGCCAGATTGGCCTCATTGTCATCTCACTATAACATTCCATTGCCAATTTCGGCACATTTGAATACACTCTCGTGCTTGAATCATACTCCCCTCATCCCTACCCCCACTGAAGTCTCTCTTTCAAGCCTTTGCCTGGGTGCCATCTACTCTCTGATGCTCTTGCTACCCTTACACTCCAGTCATTACCGAGATCAGTGTTTCATTGACAAAGACTGGACATAGATCAGAATCAACATGCTCCATCGCATGCCATGGGATGCTGGTCCATAGTCTTCCAACAATTCTCCACAAAGAAAATGCACAGAAATCTGGGAGCCTTCTCTTAAGTTTTGTAAATTTTAGTGGTTACTCTTCAACCTTTAGACTTTCTCTTTTCTATTACTTTTGCAATAAGTCACATCCACAGACTTCTATGATCCAATATTTCTTTGATAATATCTTTGTGGAAGTCTTTTGTTAATTTTATACTATAGCCTGCTCATGCACACCATGGATCTTTTTATTGTTATAGTAACTTTTTCATTAACTGTATTCTTAAAAATACATTTGACAGTACATACAATCTTTAAATTACCAACATTTGACAAGTTATTTTGATAAAGATGAACAATGATTCTGATTACACTTTTATTTTAGATCCTATATTTACTTAAAGATTTTAATGTGCAACCACAGAAAATATCTTACACAGTTGTTTTCAGTGAAGCAAAAATGTAGTCATTGATCTGGAAAAAATAAAATTATAAGTGATAAGAAAATAACCCTTAATTTTTTTAGAATAAATGTAGTTGTTCATGCTCTTTTGGTTCTCAAATGATCATTTATTTATTTATGAGTAGAGATAAATGTTTTAATCTCCTCACTACCAAAAGACTATAATTTCCTTGATATCAGGTATTTGTAAACTCAGTATAATAAGAGCCTTACCCTAATCATTCCCAACTCAAATACCACTTCCTGTTTGAGGACAAAGCTCCCATGATGAGTTTCAAGAACATTCTGATGCTTGGTTGGCAGATCAAGATGGTAAACTCAGGCAAGGGAGCTTTGATCAAATGAATCAACTTTTGATCATTAAATTCTATTAGTATTGTGTGGCTCATTTGAAATAAATTTTGCTAGTAATTTGAGGTATTATTAACTTCTTGTTCTTGTGTTGCTAATAAATGCCAAGTGTAAAAACGATTAAAAGGCCTTTTGTAAAGTTCGTTTCATATTTGGTTTACTATCTAACTAGTCCCTGAACATGCTTCACATTCATTCATGCCTGGTTTCTTGGAAGGACAGAAGAAAGAAAGGAAAGAGGGAACAAAGGAATAAATAGGAATAGGCATTCTTTAAGAAATTATTTAATAAATGTGCCAGAAATTGTGCTACACAATAAACAAACAATATATCATTTGATTCTCATAATAACCCTAGAGGGAATTACTATTATCTCCATTTTATTGTTGAAGAACTTGAGGCATACATTTGGTAATTTATTTGTCTAGTGCAGCAATGGGGAACCTTTTAGAGACCAAGTCCCCAAACTGCAACTCTCACATTGCAGGTGAGTCCCCCCTTATCACAGACAGGGAAAGGAGAAAGCTCTCCCATTGGGCTGCTGGGCAGAGGGGCTGGTCATGTGAAAAATATACTCAGTCTATTGGAGGAGAGGGGAGTAATACCCTCAGGCACTCTCTAGCATGGGTGCCATAGGTTCACCAACAAGGATCTAGGATAATATGGTCATTTAAGAAACTGAGATCAAATTTGAGCTCATTGTTCACACTCCAAGTCCTACTCTCCATCCACCATTCCACCTAACTACTTTTTGGTACAAATCAATATCTCTCTTATCTTGCTGGTAGATTCTCCTACCTGGCTAAGTTCACCTGGAACAGCATACTGGAGACCAGACATGTCTTCTTGGTTGACTTAATTCACTTACCTTAGAATCACACCATTGGCCTGAGCTAACATTATAAAGAGATGAACCTATATTGTGCTTCATATAAATCCACAAAGTACATCTTGGAGCATCTTTCTGTCCTCAATAACAAGCCGCTTTTACTTCCTTCTATCCAAATCTTTGACACTCGCATTTCTTTCTCTAGGAATTGTATTCACATGAAAATTGTCATTCTGGAAAGGCCATAAAATTAACTTCTCTAATAATTTTGTATTATGATTTTCCTCACTATTCCTGTAAAACCCCAAAACAACAACAAACAAAACTTTTCCTCCTTTGGCATGAGTTTTTATCTCACCCTATTTGAATTCATTTACCTTGAGAAAAGGGACTATCTAACTTTGATCTTTGTATCCCCAGGATTATTATAGTGCGTGAAAACTAATAGGAGCTTAATTAGCGCCTTTCCTTTTTTCATCCATTCATTTATTTATGCAAATTTTTCCTTGAAGCCTTTGGAATATTGGCTCATACAAGATTTATAAATCACTCATACCATTCTTTATTAGGTCTTATTTGGAAAAGAGGATTCAAAGGGCCACAGTTTCTATATAGCATTAATCACATTCAGATGATGAACAGAAATGAATATTTTACACAGACAACTCAATGGGATATAGAGGTTGAAATATTTGAGTTGTTTGTCTACAATTACTCAAATAAATTCCATAATTTACTTCTTTGCCAAATTAAGCTACATATGTTCATATCTATATGACTACCAAACTATAATGTTAATTTTTTAAAACTGTATTCATCTATGAAATCAATCACATGCTATATGGTTCTTTAGATAATTATAATGACTTCCATAATTATTTACATAATGTAGACATGAAAACATTATTCAAATGTCATCCCTTTCACAGTTGTGCCATTACCATTAGATCATAAACTCATTGCAAGGAAAACTATCTTATTTCATCTTTTTTTTCTACAGACCCTGAAAAAAATGTATATGGTACTCTCTTGTGGCAAAAAGAATTCCTCAGTCTTTTAAGACAACTTAGCTTTATAGTATCTTCAAAGACTACATCATAATTTTATAATTTCTGGGGGAAAATAGATAAGAAGAATCAGAAAATAACAGAATGATAACAGATAGAGTAATAATTTTATAGTATAAGGACATTGCCTGAGACTATTTAGAGAGTCATGCTTTCCCAAGAGAATGGAGCATAATTAGACTTGTTTAAGTAATGGAATTCAGACACAAAACTGTATGTGTTTCAATGCCTTCAGTAATCTGAAGCCCAAGTTTTGTTCTACTATTAGTTCCATGCTAATGCACATTCATGAAGACATCATTTTTTAGACATACTATGTAACTGTTTTTCTGGCGATTGATAATTTTATAATAAATCAGTGAATGAACATTTATTAAGCACCTACTATGTTCCAGGAAAATATGAATGATAACTGAAATTTATATTTTTCTGGCTTCCTAAGGATTAAATTCTATCACTATTGGATACTAAGGTGGAATAGCTTTTATTAAGCATCTAATACTGGCCAGGTACTGTTCTAAGTGCTTTGCAAACATTATGTCATTTGATAAATGAAACAAATCTGGAACATAGATTCAATTATTACTCCCATTTTGCAATTGAGGAAACTACAGCTTACAGAAGTTAAGTGATTTGTCTTAGATCACACAACTAGAAATGTCTGAGGTCAAATTTGAACTCAGGTCTTCCTGACTCTGAATCCAAAGCTCTATCCAGTACACCCATGATTAGCTGCCTTTAGTTGCTAGTCTAGATTCCAAAAAGACTAGAATTCAAATTCCACTTCTGGAACTCATTGCCTGGCTAACTTTGGGCAAGTCACATAAGGTCTCAGTGTCTCAGGCTATATTCTTAGGCTATAAACTATAGAGTTAATAGTGATCTAAATTGTGACAGGGAGTTTTTCCATTGAGCAGTTCTTTCTACACTGCTTAACATTACTAATTTTTCAAAATCTATGTCAGCATCAACCTTCTTCTGACCATTCTATTCAGGAAAGATCTCTTTCCTCTGCATTCTCATATCATTTTGAGTCTTTCCCATTACATAATATAATATAATTATTCATACTGATATCTCTTCTTTTAGAATTCAAGATCTATAAGTGTAAAGCCATGGTATAATTCTTTTATTTTCTCCCTTCCCTTCCCACAATACCTAGAAAATGCATTATACATCCATCTCTAATAATTATTTGTTGAATGATTGAATGAATGTTGTAGATACCTCTTGGGCCCATTTGCCCTGTTTTTTTTTATAGTCTCCAATGTGTGATTCCTTTAAAAGTAACATAACACCAGAGAAATTACAGATCTGTTCCCCTCTAAAAAACTGAATAAATATTGTGTGTTTGGAAAATGTCCAAGAAATTGTCTACCACTTGTAAGTATTTCTTAAGGGCTTAAGAATGTATTAAGTTGTTTACTGAATGACTTAGTTGACCTACTACATGTCCTTGTAATCTTCAGGCTTTCAAAGCTTCCAGCTATTTGAAGTTTTCAAACATTCTGCATCTCCAGGTGCTCCATGTCCCACCCTTCGGCATTCCATCCAGAATGCCACAACTAACAAGAAACCAGGTTGGTAACGTACATGGGAGTAATCCAACTGATCATATTCAAGGCTCCTTCCAACCAATTTGAAAGGGAGTTATGCAGAAATAATGAATCTACATATTTAAAATGAATAAACTAAAGTAACCTCATTTTTTTTAGAAAAGTATTTATTGCATATAGCAATATGGTTTATTTAATAGAATTCAACTGAATTGATTTATACCAGTAATGAAGATGACTATCAAAAAATCTTTATAGGGAACTGAATTCTCCTAATGTTGTTTCTTTCCTCATTGCTTCAGTTATACTCTGGTTAATATTAATTGTATCCTCTGTCCCATGTCACTTAGCACTATGTAGTACCACAAAAACATAAAAGAATATGACTTCACAGAAGATTTATGAGAATAGTGACCAGTTTTATAGTTCCTGCAGTGTTTGTTTTCTTTGGGATGCCAAGACAAACATTTATGTTATTTGCAATCAGAATATTCTCTTTGGAGAATTAGTGTCAAGAGAAAATTGCCATTACTGTTTTTTCCCCTTGTGGATGATATATTAGGGTATTTTCCTGAATTTAAACACATACTTCTTCCCCCCACCCCCACCCCAATGCCATAAATAGCATAATAGCACTCTCTCAGGTCAATATGGAAAGTATTCTAAATAATGCAGTAAATGATTTAATCAGAAGTTATAACTGCTGTTCAATTTCCCCTGTTGTTTCCTCATCTAAGTTTGTGACAATAAGTTTCATTAGAAAATATTTTGTGAGCTATCATGAATTTCATTGTAGGCACAGGGAAATAACTCATGCAAACATCATTAGGATCCTAAGGAGCCAGAGGGAAATGCATGTAATTTATTCCCCCAATATTATACAATTTTGTGCTATTTGAGGAGACCACAGTGATACACCAAATCATGTCTGTAGTTGGCAGATCTCAGCAACACTGGGCATGTTTCATCTTGCTCTGTGCCCTTCAGAGCTCATCATAAAGTCAGTAGGATCTCTCTGTTCATATTGGAGATCAACACAAAAAATAATATAGCAGCCCCTTAGTTGTTGAGCAAGAATGACATTCTCTGATAAACAACCACCTGCAATGAACAATATAAAGAAAAAAGACAAGACATTAAGAGGAAATTTTTCAAATGAGGGGTCAAAGAGTAAATTAAAATCAGAAAATATAATGTTATATTTATGTATGTATGCCTATAATATATATGTATACCTACATATGTATTATGTACACTGACACATGTTTTTATCAAATGTATAACTGAAACATCCCCATGGAACTAGTTATGCTATCTAAAGATCAACAGCTAAAATGTTCCATTTTCCACAACAAATTTGATTTAGATTTTTGTCAGGATCCTCCCCCCACCCCCACTTTTATTGTTTTCATTTTTGTTTTGTTTTAAATGTTCTTTATCTAGGATTCATGTTAATTGAGTCTTACAGGATTTTTTGTGGGAACTCACAAAGACGAGTTTAAAGCAGTGTTTTATAAGCTGGGACTTATGAAATTCTTTATACACACTCTGTGTAACGACATATATATATCATATATGATTGCAATTACATAGGCATCATATACATAAGCACATATATGTGTATATGCACATATTTGCCCATAATCCTTTGTATTTTCTCTTCTTCTGGACTTGAAGCTCTACAAGGTAGGTGCAAGGTTTTTGTCTGTTTTATAGCACATAGCAGAGTTCCTTATATATAGAAGATGTTCTACAAGTATTTATTTAATGAATAAACAAATGAATGAAATAATATTTTAAGTACCTCTTTGGCCCCTTTAATTTGTTTTTTAGAGTGTCCAGTGAACAACCAAATACATATAAATAAATGCTATCTATGATTTTACACATTTCCTTATGTATATATTTGAAGAATATATCTTTGCTCTGCTTACATGCAAGTAAGGCGAAATGAGGAAAGTCATTCTTCCTCGATTAGCCTTAGTTTCCTTATCTGTAAAATTAAAGAATTAGATTGACCTCTCACTTGAAATTCTATGACCTTGTGACTTAAATTGTATGTGATGGTATTCAGGATTACGCTACAGTTTGGGTAAAGCCAGGATAGCTTATACAATATTAGAACCTCTGTATTGCATATCTTATAATCTCTAGGGAAATTATTTCCTTTTGTTTATTCTACCATTAATATGTATAATTTTTAAATTTAATATGTCTTAGCCCTTACAGATCTTTTCCACAAGCAGTGTATAGACTGTTGCTATGACTGATGAAGAATCTAAGCTAAGGAAATTGTATTCATGTAAATAATAATGCCATATCACAGGCAGATATGTATGGCCTGTTGGGAGAAACCTGAACTGATCTTGAACTTCTTATTCTATTTCATGGAAGAAAAAAAGTTTTTCTGTCTCTATTTTGATAGCTTTCAAGATCATTAAATTCACTTTTCCAAGAAAATAATCTCCCTCTCTCTCTCACTCTCTTTCTCTCTCTCTCTGTCTCTCTCTCTGTCTCTCTCTGTCTCTCTCTCTCACTGTCTCTCTCTCTCTTTTTCTCTCTCTCTCTCTTCCTCCCCCTCATATTTTTTTAAAAAGATGACACCAATTAAATCCCTTATTTCAGGTACATCAGTGAATCTTGTCACTTTGGTGATGGACCTCTTTTCACTAAAATATCTAATGTAGAATCTTAGACAGTGAAATATCAGAATATTTTTGCTTTGATAGAAAATAATTATTTATTCATTAACAAAAGATATAAAGAATATGTGTGTAGGGGATAAATAATTTTAATATAGTTGGGCACAGAATTTGACTTTATTTTGCCATCTATCCAGATTGAGGATGATATAGTAATTTCTGAAAATAATGCCAAATCAAGCATATCGGGTGTCAAATATTACTGAGTCAATTTCTCATTTTGCTTTGCATCTCTGCAGAGTGGGTCTAAGCATAGAGATCCATTTGAAATCAATCGTAGCTTGGCAGTTGGATTAGCTCCATGGAGCTATGGAGAGTGACTAAAAATTGCTCTATTGTGTCTCTTTGGGAGGTTTTTCCCCCTTATGATCTGGCAAAGAGCACAAAAACATTAGAAGAACATCCTCATTAGAAGCATTCCATTTATTAATGAAATAGCCTAGGTTTTCACACAGGATTGCAAATGATTGGATCATAATTTTTGCAATGTTTTTTTTAAACCAGATACTAAAGTTTTGAATCAACTGTACCTTGTTATTCACCTGAAGATTCTCAGGGGCAGCGAAGTAGCACAGTGAATAGAATGCCAGTCCTAAAATCAGGAAGACTCATATCCATGAATTCAAATTCCATTTCAGATACTCAGCAACTGTGTGACCCTGAGCAAGTTACTTACTGCTGCCTCAATTCCTCATATGCAAAATGAGCTGAAGAAGGAAATTGCAAACCATTCCAGTATCATTGCCAAGAAAACCCCCAAATGGGATCACAAGGAAACAGAGACAATGAAATGACTGTACAAGAAATATACAACTTTTCTAAGAATTCTACCACCTCTTATAAAGCTCCAAATTCTAAGGCATACTTTCAAATACAATACCAGTGATATTTGTAAAGTGATTTAAATGCTCTGGTTTACAATGTATTACAATAATGGTAATAAGAAAGTTAACAGCTGTTCATAATTATGCCAAGGATACAATGTGAGATGGAAAGCTTGATTATGTCTGAGTACTTGTGATCAGGGTAAAAAATAACCCAAGGGTCAATTCCTTAGGACCATATAACAAAGCCAGTTATTGTCTTTGTTTCTCTTAATTATCTGCATAATTTCCTCAGTTTCCAGTATTTTCCAAGACAGACACAGCATGTACAAAAGAGAAGCTAAAGTATCTTTTTACCACAATACAGTGATAAGGATGTATCTAGTACAATATAAGAATTAAGCATGTTACTAAGTCCTATTACTATACTTCATCCTGAAACTTGATTTCAATAAGTAAGAAAAACATTCAGATGCTGACCTATCTTTAGGGAAAATCTTCATGTTTTTGTACATGTTTTTCTTACTCTTTTTGTTTTTCTTGTTCTTTTTTTATTATTGTTTTTCTTGTTCTTGTCCTTCTTGTTGTTTTTCTCCTTTTCCTCTTTCTCTTACTCCCTCTTCTTCTCACAATATTAGCTCAGGAGAATCCTGAGGGGAAAGTCTTCAAGAAAAAAAAATTCAAGCATTTTCTTCTTTTTATAGGAATGTGAAAAAAAAAAGAATTTTTATATGAAGTGGCCCTTCAATGCCTGGGAAGAACAAAAATGACTATAAAAAGCATTTCTAGATATGTTATAAATGTTCCTCTCTCCCCTTGTCTCTACCTGGAGATTGTTTTCCTTATGATTTTAGTTGCATGGATTTTCCTCATGCAAAGGTTTTATATTAAAAGGTAATTTTATTTAATCTTTCTATTTTTCTTTTATATCTATTTCTTGTTTAATTAAGAATCCATCTCTAACCACAAATGTAAGTTACACCATCTGATTCTCATCTTTTTTGTTTTTTCTTTTTCTTTTTATGGTCTGCTTTGTAATTTGGGGGCAGGTATAAAATGTTGGGCTAAGCCAAATTTCAGCCAGGTTGCTTTCAAATTTTGCCAGTAGTTATTATCCACTGTGGAATTTTTCCTAATTAATTTAGTTTTCAAGACTTATCAAACATTGAGTTCATTTTTTGTTCTGATTTCTCTCTTTCTAAATTGTTCTGTTGTTGATTTAAAAAAATTAATAAGTACCAAATAATTTTGATGACTGCTTTTTTTATTACATGGTTTGAGTTCTGGAAGTGTTATTCACTTTTCTTTCCAATGTTTTTATTAGTTTTCTTGATAGTCTGTATCATTTTTTTTCTACCAAATAAATTTTGTTATTATTTTATCTAACTTTGTATTTTATCTAAACTTTGTTTGGGGTGGGGGTGGGGGAATTGCATGCAGTATACTTTCCCTAACTTTGGTTTCATTCTCCACCTATCTGTAGGTAATCCTCTCATCTTCAGTGTAGCTATTTTACATCTTTCTCTTCACATCTTTTCCAAGACTTTCAGTGTTTTTGTGGATTTCCTTTCTAAATCTCTCAATATAGAACTCCTCAGGTCCAATATCCTTTTTCTTTACCCCTTTCAGTCATACTACAGCATGTATAGATAATGGTCAAGTCTAAGTTACCTTAGACTTAATGGTCATGTTGACTGTTTAGTAAATTGCAACACAACCCAATCCTGACCTTCAAAATTTCATCTCATACCACAATCTCCCGTCATTCTTATTCTCTCTCAGCCTCACTCACACTACAGCAGATTTTAAGACTTAAAAGTCTGTTCCATTCCCTTGCTATGGGCACCACATTTTTGCTTGTCTGTTCCATGTCTTCTTTACCTCTACAGAACTACAAGATCTCAAAATTCCAAGGGATTTCTAAGGCTCTTGTGGCCCAACTTGTGCCTTTGATGTGGAAGAAGCCCACCCAAGTTTGTAGCAGAGTCTCCTCCCAAGAATGGGAGATACAAATTCCATTCAATCCAGAAGTAAGAAAAGAATTTTATTTTAAGAGGTTTATAGTGATATAATAGCCTAATAGTTGCTGGAATAGTCTGGGGGGTGGAGGGGCAATCAGATAGCCTTAGGGCTAATGCATTAGCCTAGAGACTAATAGAGCATCCTTTCTGAACCTGATGGAATAGCATCTCTACAGGTGGGGAGTAGAAGCTCCAACTGCTGAATAGCAGCTCCATTAGCCCAGGCCTGAGAGCTAGTGAAGCAGCAGCCCTAGGTGTGGAGTCACAACCCCATCTGAGGAGTAGTAACCCCCATTGTGGAGTAGCAACCCCAGTGTAGAGTAGCAACCCAAGGTGTCTATCAGGGTTTGTGTATTTATTCGAATCTAGAAGCTTATCATTCCCAATTCTAGAAAAACTTTCCATCCCCCCAAAACCATGGAAAATGGGGATGGCCAAGTTCAGTTGGAAGTGTGTTTTAGGGTTTGACATGTATGTCATAGGGAATAAGGAGGGAGCATGCTCAGGTTTGGGAGATTCTTCTAGAGAGTCCCCAGTGTTCAGGTCTCTTGTTCCCCTACTGACCATTTTGTCATCAGATGTCAATGTAGAAACTCTTCTGGAATGAGAATATGGAGGGAAGGGGGAGATGCAGTACATTGGAGAACCACTCTAGGTAATTAATTATGTCTTACAGTTCTAAAAGAAAATAAATAATGACCAATATAAGTAACTAATAAAAACAGATTAGGCACAAAACTTATGTCCAGTATAGACTATTACAGATCCAGTACAAAGAATGGGTAATTAATCAATCTGTAATTCATGCTCGACTAATACTGAAACTGTAGGTTTATCAGGTTAATCTGTGCTGTGTTGAGAAAATCAAGATCTTGAAGTATGAGAGTCTTGTTCCTATTATAACCTCTCACTGTCTGCTGTCTCCCTGCCCCTAAACTAAATATATAGTTTTGTTTGAATACCTTATAGTAACCTAATGTACTTTTGGACAGCTGAAATTATCAGGGAGGTTTTTTTTTTTCATTTTCTTTAACCAAAATTTACTTCTCTCTAACTTTTACCCATTTCTACAACTTCTATCTTCCTATACCAGGCAAATTAATTTAAATCTTTTGTCTATGTGACATCTTGAAAGAAAGTTGTAGTTAGAAACATCCCTTAGACCATGTAACTCTTCTTCTAACTAAGCATCCTCAATATCTTTACTTAAAAACTTCCCATGTATCTGGTTTTATGTTCCCTTAGCATCTTTTTTGCTCTTCTCGGAATCTATGCAAAATATTCAATATTACTCCTTAAAAAATGACACAGAGAATTGAATACAATGTGCTAAGTATGGTTTAAACCTAGCTATACTGGAGCAATTTAGTCTCCCACTTGTGGACTGTAAACTTGCATTAATTCACACTAAACTTAAGTTAACTTTTGGGCATATCTTAGACCACTGTTGACTCATATTGACCTCAAATTCCATTATTTTCCATTCTCCTAGTCTTTAATATATTCCCACTAAGAAAAAAATGCATGATTCCTTAACCCTGTCTTATACACTAATGTAATTATTTATGTTATTTACATCATTCTAACAGACATAAAATTCCATGAGGTAAAGAAGAATGTCTTTCCTAAAACTTGTATCCCTTCTAGTTCCTAGCACAAAATCTTGTGCCCTAGCAGCCTCTTAATATATAAATAACTAAAGTGATTTCAGTTCAGTGGTTATTGTCTAAAGATATGTCTCTGAATCATTGAGGAATAAGAATGAAAAAAAAAACAGGGATTAGCTTAGATAGCCAAATGTTTGAAAATGTTTGTTTACATTCTGCCTCCAATGCTTACTACTTATATAACAGACATGTTTAATGTCCCTGTGCTTCAGTGTCCTCACCTAAGGGAGGAGGAAGAAAAAAAGGTAGACCAAAGGACTCCCAAAGTCCCTTTTAGTTCTCTTTATGATTGTGTGAGCCTACCTCATTCTTTGTTTATGTAAGGATTATCTCTCCCACTACCTTACTTTGAGAGCATGGATTATATCATATTCTTCTGTCTTAAACCCAAAGATCCTTGGAAGGAATACAGTAGTCAAGTCATACTTGTTAAATAAAAATTTTATTGCTTCATTGTTTTAGTTCAACTATGTCTGAATCTTTGGTATTTTCTTGGCAAAGATATTGGAATAGTTTGCCAGTTCCTTCTCTAGCTCATTTGTTCATAAAAAGAAGTGAGGAAAGTAGGATTAAGTGACTTGTCCAGGGTCACAGATCTAGTACTCGACTAAGGCTGGAACTCATGAAGATGAGTTTTCCTGACTGAGGTCTGAATTTACAAAGTCTTCCTGACTCCAAGTTCATCATTCTGTCCATTGTACCACCTATCTATCTTATGATGAATAAAATGTGCCAATTACCTCTCTGGCTTAAGCCTTACAAATTCATTTTAATAATAGCAGGAGAAATTGTAAAATCAGGAACATAAATCCACATTACATAGTGATGACTCCTACCTACTCTTGGAGTCAGCACAACTTCTTTCTAGTTCTAAAAGTTTCTTAGTCATACAACAAAAAGAAGTCATTTAATATTTCAGTCTTAGTTTTCTCATTTTTTGTTTTGTTTTTAATGGGATTTTGCCTTGCCAACTTCACATGAAAGCTAAGAAAACAAAGTTATAAAACGTTGGAAACTTACTTTGTCAAGCTTTAAAACTCAATTTAATTACAAGGAACTACTAAAATAATAAGCACTTTTTATAGATTTATGAATTCATTGGAAAGGAGTACTCCTAATATAGAAACACCTTCCCTAGATCATCAGCTCATCTGTAAATTACAGTCTTGGAAAACTGTCTGGAGATAACTCATTCACACAGAGTGTGCATCAAAAGCAAGATTTGAACCTGGTTCTTCCAGACTCCAGGACTAAGATTCTATTGTATAATAATAATAACAATAACAACAACAACAACAACAACAACAACAACAATAATAATAATAATAATAATAATGAAGTATATATTAATAATAATCCAAATCTTTGATTTAACAGCATTGGAAATTCCTAGTAAGAATCCTCAAATGGTTGGGACATTGAGAAATTAAATACTCACAGATTTCTGCCTACAGCAGGACACAAATCTGGTCCTTCTGGTCTGAGAATGTCATTCTGACTCTGAAAAGAGTTGTCTACCTGCCTGGCTTCCTGTCAATAACAACAACTGAGATTCAGAGAAATTCAACCAAGTGACTTGACTAAATTCACACAGTTAATGAAAAAAGTAAAAATTTGAACCCAGGTTTTGATACTTGTAGACTGTTGTTGTTGTTGTTGTTGTTGTTGTTGTTGTTGTTGTTGTTTTCAAAATAACTGAGATAATGTGACATATATTTTTTATTTTAATTTTGTATCAATTCATTTTAATTGAAAACCCAAGTTCATAGTACCAAGAGATGTATTACCCTCCATGGAGTTGAAAGCTAGGAATGAAAGTACTTAATTTGTGCATTTTGAGTTTAATAATACCTAAATTGTGATGCCCTAAAGGTGTCTTGTCTTATAAAACTCTAAATACACTGCCAATGAATACAAAATGATACATAGAAGGAGAAGGAGAAAGCAATTCCAATGAGACTGATTAATTGGAGAACCATCTTATAAGAGAAGTAAAATTACCAGTTAGTACCCAAAATAGAGGTAGACCATGAGGAATAATTTTTCTATATTAATATGCAACTAGTAAGGGAAAAAAATCTGAACCACTAACGAAAATTATTTTATCCCAAAGATAATTAAATTTAATCTCCTTTTTTGCTACAAGTTTTTTCACAATTTTCTATAGATATAATTCTTTACATGGTTGCCATGCTTGAACCTCTACTTTGATCTAACATATGATCCTCCAGCCAACTACATTCATGGTGAACTGATAAAAAAAATACAAGGTTTGGCCAGTGCCACTTCCCATTTTTTTTTAACCCAGGTCTCCACAATTTTAGACTAAAATAACTTTTAATGAAGCTTTTTTTTCAGTGACAAGAAGATGTGATAGATGAATTTTCTATTTTATTTATATATCAGCTCATTTTGAGTTTACTCTTTTACCTACTTTTCCAGTTTATAGCAAGCCTTTCAAATTGAAATATCCTCCATGAAGTCTTCCCTAATATTCTAAGTACAGGGATTCCCTCCAGAACAAAAACAAAAAATAAAATAAAATAAATACATCACATATCTCCCTATTAGCAGTCTTTGTTGCTCTTGATTGCTGTTAAATAGTAACACATACTATGCTGGGAGCCATCAAAGACTGTACTGTGTGACACGGTCCACGTGGAAACTGAGGACTGCAAAGCAGTCCCCAGGAAGGACAGAAACACCCACTGAAACCCCCCCTAAGTGACTTTCATTATTAACATCCCCTTCTTATTGGAATTGCTATGATCATTATTCTTACTTAGCCCCAGGAAAAATAGATGAGAGCAGGGTTAATACAGATGTCCCATTCCGTCCCCCTAAGATATTACCAGGAGAGCCCACTTACAAAATTAAATCTAAGGATTCTTATAGACCCACTTAGATAGGACCCTCTTGTCTACGCATAAAAACTTCTGGCAAATCTGTGCTCTGAATTACCCAACCTATATATGGGTCATGTTGATTCTACCCTCTGAGCCTGCACTTAGCAACAATGTTTCGTTGACTGTCTCCCTAGCCTTCCTGTCTGTTGTTAGGTTCCATGGAAACATGTATGTTGAGAATGAAACTGTGTGCCAAATAGATGTGTGATCATGAGGATATAAAATAAAGTCAGATCTCAACCAAGGTAGAGCAGTTTGTCCTTTAAAACCTGTGCTGTGGGTTGAATGTGAAAGCTGTGTGCCATTGACACCATTCCACCTCCAAGACTCCCTCCCCTGTGGGAAGCTGGCCCACCCCACAGCAATACTTGTAATAACTTTGTTATCTTTATACCCTATAAATTATATGAGATGCTGTGAATATATTCCAGCCATCATAAGCTTGTCTCTCCCCTTCCCTTTAGCACTTGGAATCTCTGGCTTCCTCCAAGATTCAGTTGAAAAGTCACCTCCTGAAATAGGCCTTTCCTTCACAGTTATTAGTGCCTTTGCCTCTAAGGCTACCTTTCATCTATTCTCTACTATCTTATGTACACATTGGCATATACTACTACCCCAATTAGAATATAAAGTCCCTGACATTAGGGACCCTTTTTTTTTCATTTTCTGTGTATCCTCATTGTTTAGCATAGTACCTGGCACATAGTAAAAGTTTAATAAATGCTTATGAATCAATTATTCAGTATCATTTGCTACTATAAACTGGAATACAACTTTCTATAATAAAGAAGAGCTAAACTAATAATTTTCAAATATCAAAATATAATAAAAACATTAAAACAAAAGACATACAAGAAATGAACTACATTGATTTATAAAACTTAAATTTAATATTCACAGATTCATATATTCAAAGAAATTTATTTCCTGATGCTACATAAGTACTGAGCTAATGCCAAAGCAGTTCCAAAGGTATTGATCTTGTGACAACATTCTTTATAATGACTTTATTTCTGTTCCAACAAATGACTCATGTATATAATATGGATGCTAAAATAAAATGACAAGAATTTGCCCTGTTGTTATTAACCTGCCAGCTTTGATTGGCTGAAAGAAGTTCATTCTAGGTTTCTCCCAAATAGACCCAAATAGATTTTTTTAATCCTCTAAATTTTTAAGTGAACAAGATAATTTTTAACTAACATTAAAAGTTTAAAGGAATATTTTTCAACATTTATAGGCCAATTATCTATTATTGGCATAGACTTGACATGTATTCAGTCATTATTTCAACAAATGGAATATGCCAAGCAGGCATGATGACATATACTTGCCATCCTGTCAACTAGGAGAAACTGAGGTAGGAAGATCACTTGAGTTCGGAAGTTTTTATGTGCTCAAGGGCTAAAGCTAATCAAGTATTCACACTAAGTTTAGCTGCAATATGGTCTACCTCTAAAAATCAAGAAAGGAGACACAAGGTTGCCAAAAAGGAATAAAATGACACAGTTCAGAAACAGACTCAGTCAAAGCTTCTATGATTAACAGTGGAATATGGCTTGTGAATTGGCCACTGTGTTATTATCCTAGGAGAGATAGAGGGATGCAAGGTTTTTTTTTGCTTCAGAAACATTGTTTGCTGCATTTATTTGCTTCATTTGTTTTAATACAATCCAGGTGATAGGCTTGAGTAAAGAAAACGTAACAGTCAGATGGATAATGTATACTCCTCAAATAATGCAGATTGCATCATTTAGTATGTTTCATTAGCTACAGCAATACAGAAAAAGGAAGAATATTATAAAAAGATGGACCTTTGTTTTAGCTATAATCTCTAAGTCATTCAATGTGCTCTACAATTTTTCAAAAGCAATCTAGTCTGATCAATTTTCCCTCTTTAATTCTGGACCAAGTTCAGTTTCTGTCCAAATGTCTGTCCAAGATAAAGGTGTTTATGGACCACTTCTTTTATTTTGCCACCCAAATACATGTAATAGGCTGGATAATGGCCATCCTCTAGCCACTTTTTCCCTTACTCCATTCCCGAATAGAGAGTAAAGTTTAAAAAATGGCATAATTACATATATCTCATTTAGGATCTAGGCAAAATTCTTCAAATGATACAGCAAAGTACATACTTGTGAAGCAATTATAGTGGCAAATATACATCTGTGAAATCCAGCAAGTCATTTAAAAAACAGCTGCTGATTTGCTTTGGTCAAACGGTTTTCCTCATTGAAAGTTTCCTATACTAATGAAATCACAGGTTTGGTTAAAAAAAACAGATGGTATAAACACAAAGTAGGTACTTTTGATTTTTGCTGATATTTCACAAAAGCTGATCACTTTTAAGATGCATACACTCTCTCTTCAAGACCCTCCATTCAGTTCTGAAATGTATCTATCTACCAATAGATAGATTGGTGTCCTTTATCAACAAATTAACATCCAAGATGTTGAGGTAAGGAGAGGATTCATTTGAAATGCACATTCAGTAATTCACAAGAATTCAGCTTCAAGAAGATCTGAGTTTAAATCCAGCTCTATATCCCTGAGCAAGTCACTTAACCTCTGTTTGAATCAGTTTCCTCATTTACAAAATGGGGATAATAATAACTCCTACTTCCTAGGGTTATATGGGATTCTAACATTGGATGATGTTATTGGAAGTATTGGATAATATTGGGAAAATGCACTTACAAAAATATTAAATCTTCAATTCCCATAATGTCTATCCTAGATTTTGGTTTTGTTCGATCAGTGAAAACAAGTCCAACAAGCTGAAATTTGGTCTTGTACACTTTCTGAAAATAAGCTTTACAAACTCATGACGGGCATCAGTGTGACAGAACCTTTAAATGACCCTTCAATATTATCAGTGTTCTCTGCTAGGTACTCATTTTTATTGAGATTAATGCCAACATTTAAAGAGCCAACAATGTTAGAGAAGGAATTTTCAAATGAACTGTCAAAAAAAATAAAAATGTTGGTAAATCTAGCAGTGCTGATTCAAAGGAAACAATGAGCTAGTTGAACATCAGAGCCAACCCACAAAACAATGTCCTCTGATTTCTGAGGCATTGTACCAATCAAAAGCTCAAGTTCCGTCTAATTACTTAGCATCAAACAGGTGCAAATTAGACAAAGACTTGATTTTCTAATCAGTATACTGGACTTGTACATAGAAGGATTCAGCTTAAACTCCAACTCTATGACTTCAAATAAGCAAATAAATGACAATCTCTTTAACTTTTTTCCCCATCCAAAAGGAATACAAATGTATGATACTTGAACTTGCTGTCTCAGGTTTAACTGCATGTAAAAGAGAAACACATTTTGTAGAGTTTAATGTTCTGAAGAAATGACAGTGAATAGATTTTTTTTTCTTACTACATCCTGGCTTTAATTTTTTATGTCCACAATATAAGGGGGGAGCATCAAGCTAAGTATCCTTTTAAATAAGACCCATGCTTGTTGGTCTGGGATTATATTGTCTGTCATTTAGTTTGACCAATCATATCTGAGTTATTCTTCTTAGTCGATCTCTGTGGCATATCCATCTAATTTTATCTTTAAAAAATATTTATCTTTTCTTCAAAATATTTTTCTATTGATAATACTGCAGTACTAGTCACCCACATTTAAAATATTGGAGCTGTTATTGATTCCTTCTTTTCCTTTGCCTCCCTATAAGATATCAGTTGATAATTCCTGTTGAACATGCCTCTGAAATATTTATGTCCCAAAGTTCCTCTTTTCAGTTCACACTGGGTTTTTGCCTAAACTGTTTCAGTAAGCTCCTAACTAACTAGTTCCCTTTCCTCTAGGAAAGTTCCTATCCTGGAATCTAGTCTCTCCCCTCTGTAATTTTTCTATACCATTTTGAAAACAATCTTCCCACTCCACTACTCAGGTTGTGTCAGCCTTACCCCAGACGTTAACAACAGTTTTAGGGCTTTAGGGAGGTTTTTTAAAAAAGAAGCAGGCACATCAGAAGGCAAGAAATAACGTTTTTATTGCTGCATATTTAACAGTGCTAGATAGAATCCCTACTTCCTGATGTCCATATGCATTACATTTTACCCCTTTCCCAGAATTCTCCAGATTGGGGGGGAGGGGCGGGTATCTGGTATCTGCCATTGGCTAAAGCCCACAGTTATTGTGCTTCCTCAATTTAGGAGATCTATAGAACTCCAATTCCTTTAATAATCAGATTCCGTTTTTATAAAGGAATATTTACTTCAAAAATATAGAAGGAACAAACATACAAAAATTCCTGTCCCCCAAATATTTAATGGGCATACTCCCTCCACCCCCCATCATTTCTAAAGGAAATTGGATTAGTATATTATCTCTCCGCCAGTATAGCGTAGTCCCACCAGAATCCACATCTAAAGGGTTAATGTCTCAGCATATGGGCTTCTTAAGGTTTTCCTATTGGCAATAACATCTGACTTAGAATCCTGACTCCAGGGTCTAAATAGCTCAAATGTCTAGACCTGTAGCACCTCCTCGTGCTTACACCTGAAGAGGACAACCAATGCCCAGAGACCCAATGCCGAAGCCTGTTTCTTGGGACCACAAGACCTAAAGGTATCCTTCCATTTAGCCGGGCCAATGCAAGATGGGCTCAAGGGGAATAAGACCTTCATCCCTAAATAGAACCAGAAAGGGAGAGTGGCATTGTCCCAGTCTGATCATTTTAAAGGGGAAGCCAATTCTGCTTTTTGGCCAATGGAAAGAGGTCTTCACACCCAGGCACTAAGGAATCAGCTCATTTCTTGCTGTCTATACATGGGTAATCCCATCATTTAGGTGTTCTGGTGTGGAAAGGAAACTAGACTAACAGTTTGTGGGGGAGAAGGGCCAACTGCAAGTGGCAGTTGGGTCTTGTGACTAGCACTTCCTTCCTGTCGGGTGGGATGGGCTTCCGGGTGTCGGAGGAGAGAGGAGCTTGTTCAGCCCAGTCTGGAGTGGCATGCTCTTCTTGGTTCAGCCCAAAGACACAGGCTTCTAAAGGTTAGAATTGTTCTTGTTTGCTTTCTGTGTACTGCTAAGATTCTGAATTAGAACAAGGAGAGTAGACGGGAGTGGGACAAACTCTCTGCCAGCCTCTGGGGCCTGGCCTCAGGTCTGAAGCTGAGAAAAAACTCCAATCCCAACTGAGTTATTAAACTTTATGTTATTTGAATTCGCAGTCAGATAAGTAGACTATCATTTCTGATCATAGAGGGAGCTGAACTTTAGTTTCAGTCATTCAAAGACAAACAGACCTCTTTGGACCCCTGCGGTTTCCTCTCAGCAGGGGGCATCCCCCTCCCCTGCTTCACCAAACATATTTCCTCTCTCTCATTAACTCCTCCTTACCCCAATACAAACCTCCTTTTATCTCCCTTTTTCCAATCTTCCTATTTCCTTTCCCAATAAATATTACACTGGGCATGCACAAATCTCCATTAGAAACATTTTACCTCAAACAAGGGGAATGTTCAGGAAATATAACAAAATGTTACTGGGAGAAGGGACCACTGAGGAAAAAGGGAAGTGATAGGAAAAGGGTTTTAGAGCAAAAGATACCATTGGATTACAGATATAATAAAGGGTAAATACAAACAGACCAAAACTCCCAAAATTTAGGTGTGCTAAATTTAAGGTTACAACTAAATGACAGATGGGAATAAGCACTGGTCCCACAGAAGGGCTGAACTCACATTCTTTGCCTCACCCCCATCTCCCAAGTCACCCTATTCTACCACTGTTCCTCTCTGATATGCTTAGATTCCTGGGTCTTTATTCTTTTGCTAATAGGCCAGTTTATCTTTTCTCAGTGGCCAGGGCTTTACAGAAAGATGGAAAACCAACCCCAGTTTTGCTGGAGCTGGTCTATGCCAGTTTGAGAACCAATAGTTAAATTTGTGTGAGCATTTACTCCTCAGAAATTGGCAAATGCTAGAAATCAGGGCTTAATTTATGCTTATGTAGATTTCCTAAACAATGATATCAAACTAAAATATAAATAGATTCCTATAACTTTCTCTCTTATATTGTATTTTTATTTATCCTATTAAATATTTTCCATTTTATTGTGTGTTGGCTATGGGAAGGGGTGGGGTGAGGGAAGGGAAGGAAAGAATATGATTCTTATAAGCAAGGAATCATGTTCTAAATTGACTAAACAAAATAAATAAATAAATAAACATTTTCCATTTTTATTTGGCTCATTTAGAAGTTTTCCAGGTTGCTTCTGGCCCAAGGCAACTAGTTTGACACCTGTGAATTAGATCTAAGAAAGTGACAGAAAAATGTTAATAATTCAGATTAAACTTTGGAGTGCTTTTTTTTTTAAAAGAGAGACAATTATTAATTATTTACCAATACATCCCTGAGTAACCTTATATTAATCCCTTGGGATAGCTATCCTAATCTACTGTCCACTTATGCATTGACTGATCCCTGGCCTCCTATTAATTCTTGATATAGATTTTTCTCTTTCTGAGGCTTTAGTACTGGTTTATTGGTCTTACTCAGACCTTTCCATGAATCATGATGGAGTCCCTTTTGGTGTCTGTTCAGTCCACTTGATTTTTCTGTTCCCTTGACTAACAACTATTATAAAAATACATTGGAACAAAAGTTTTCTTAACTCAGTTTATCTGACATCACCAAACAATAATAATGACTGTCACTAGGCAAATCCTAAAGAAAATGGGAAGATACTCCCATGATAGTGAATATTAAATGAACAGGAAAATTTCAAGTTAAAAAAGCTTTTTTTTTTTCCACTAGCTATAATTCTTAATTGAAATATATTTCTATCATTTCTTTTTTTTCCTTAGTATCACTCTGGTAACCAAAGTCAGATAGATTAGAAATTCATATACACAAACATACAAATTCATTTTTAAACTTAACTTCAAATGATATATCATTTAGTTCATAATGATTAGATTACTTTCTGGAAAATTACCAGCTGCTCATAATTTTAAGGTTAATTCACTGTTTATGCCATATTTAGGAGACCATACATCAGCTCCATCCATGTCTTTGCTTTCCTTCTGTACTCCCTATATGCACTTGATAAATCTTCCTTCTACAGCTAGGTTTATAATTAAGAAATGTGTTACCAACCCTGAACTTAACATGCCTGCACAGAGATAATATTTCCTCCCAGCCTTCTCACTCATATCCCTAAAATACAGCGGGGGCAATTTAGCTCAGACCTAATGCTCACACATGCACTGTGTTATCACTTGTTTTCTCGCTCAGACCCTTTCCCTTTTATCTTGCAGAAATTGTGAATCTTGCATTTTGCTATCACCAGACATTGTAGCACTTTGACATTGTGGTTATGGTATCATCTGGGTGCTGAAATTTTGTCAGATCAGATAAATACTGGGGGGAAAACTGTTCTTTACTAAGAAAAGCTTTTTTTTTTCCTCAGTGGCAGAGGTGAAGGAGAGAATGATAATGCTTTGTATCTGTCTTTGCTTCCCACTTTACAAAACTCTTTCTTGCACACTATCTCATTTGATCCTCAAAACAACCTCATGTGGTAGGTAGTTACTCCACTAGACTTCTTCTTATCAATGAAGGTACCACCATTCCCTGACCCTTCACCTTACCATGCCCTTCCTAGCCCCCATGGTGTATTGATTTGGCCACTATATTAGAGTAGATTTCATTCTAATCCACTTTTAAAAATTGAGCTTGTGATCCTTAATCAAAGGGTCCTGAAGGACCAGATAGTCAGCCAAACTGCAGTTACTAAAGAACTTGGTCTGCGTGTTCATGAAAGAGCTCTTATATTTTGTCTTTTTTCTGTTAGATGGCCAGGAAATTCCAAAGGGAACCAAACAGCTACAAACCAGTGTTCTTTTCAGGAGCAAAATTAAAGGGAGTTTTTATTATGAAATGCTCCAAATTATCTCTGAAACCCAGGCTAATTGCAAAGGTCTCCTAAAAGGAATGGCAACTACATTAGACAGGGAGGCACACATAAGATATATACATATACATACAGATATAGTATTTATAAAAAGAGATGATCATATATATGGATATATGTTAAATTGAATTGAATCTGTTGAATATGCATGAGTATGACTATACCCTCCATCAACAAAAAATCATAATCCCTCTCCTTCTTAGGAAAGGAAATAAGTTTTCAAAATTTACCAGGGCCAAAAAAGTCCATCAATTTTTGTCCAATACAATAATGAGGTTCTTTGAATCTAGGTAGAAACAGACACTTAACTACTCCTATACTTAAAATCTTTTCAACCTTGCTCGTGTCTATTTTTCTGTGGCATATCCTTTGAGAGACCATAGCTACCTCAATGACAAGATAAAGCATGGAAAGAGAACTTTTGTGGATGGAAATTTTCAAAAGAACACTATTAAATTTATAAATTTATTTGAACATGTGTTGATGTGTTGCAATTTTAAAGAACTTTTTTATAGTAACATAATATTTTCATATAATATTAAATGTAATATTAAGTGTCAAAGACTAATACTTCCCTGGTCTGAACCTACCTTCCTAGGCATATTTCACATTAATGTGCTTCTTACATTCTATACATGTGTTCCCAGAGTTTGGCGTTTGCCTGATAAAAGCTTGATAAAAGTGCTTCATTCATCATTTATTCATTCATTCATTTTACATACTAAATAAAGTGGACTAAGGTGATCTTTTCTTGACCTTATATTTGTGCACTTGTGCAGACCATCAGATACATACACAGAACAGACTCTCTTATCCTCTTCCCTATACCCCATCTATGTCTGTGGAAGTCCATCTCTTTTTTTATTAATTTTAAAACATTATTTAATTGTTTGTTTCTTACATTAAAATTTCCAGATATTTCCCACCTTCATTCACCTTCCCATATTAGAGAAGACATTAATTAACAAAAATATTATAAATATACAGATATACATATCTATGTGTGTGTATTTGTATATGCGTATATGTGTGTGTGTGTGTGTGTGTGTGTGTGTTTATATCTGTGTTGTGTGTTTCTATTGATCAATTCTTTCTCTGGAAGTAAACCCCACTCTTCAAAACTCCATGTTTTTTTTAATTAACTTGCTCTTCGATTCTTAAGATGCAGCAGTATTTCATCACAGTCATATGCCACAACTTATTTAGATGTTCTCTAATTAATGAGCATCCCTTCAATTTCCAGTTCTTTAACATCACAAAGAAAGCTGTTATAAATATTTTTAAACCAATTAGGTCATGTTCTAATTTACATTATACTCTTTACCTCTGTAGTATAGAAAATAAAGAGCTGGCTTTAGGTTTTGGAAGAGTTTGGAAGGGTTCAAGTACTTTTTCTGACACATAATGGCAAAGGGATCCTGGGCAAACTGTTTAATCTCACAGCAATACAGGCAATTAGTTAAGCCTATAAGAGTTGTCAATTTGTATTGACAAAAGGCATTTCCTCAATGGTAAATACCAATACCAATAAAATCATAGTTCAGGGAAAGGAAGGAAGGAAGGAAGGAAATAGGAAGGAAGGAAGGAAGGAAGGAAGGAAGGAAGGAAGGAAGGAAGGAAGGAAGGAAGGAAGGAAGGAAGGAAGGAAGGAAGGAAGGAAGGAAGGAAAGGAGAAAGAGAGAAAGGAGGTACCTCTTACTTAAATACTTAAATGTGTATGTTCCTTGAGGTTAGGACTCTGGTTCTTTCTCAAGCTGATCTGCAAAGCAACCAAACTCTACTGCAGAAAATAAAACTTTCTTTACAAAGAACTCACACAAGGCAAATACTCACATAGAGTTCAGAGAAGAAATACAAGGACTGAGACATGGGAGAAACTGATATAGGACCATCCAGAACAGAATGCCTGGATCAAAGAAGGAGCTGTGTGCTCTGTGAACAAAACAGAATTACAGTGGCTCCAAAGAAATGTGAGATGAGCAAATTTAAAGATATCTCCACTCCAAATGTTCACATGGGCTGTTTGTGTCCACTCTGTGGCAGAGACTTCTGTACTTTTATTTGTCTGATCAGCCACAGGCAGAAACACTGTACATTGACCTTGACATTTTGGTAAAAGGACAATAATGAACTCCTTATAATTGAATATGTTCCTTGAGGTTAGGGCAAAATACTTTATTTTTGAGGTTCAAAACAAGTGATATCTTTAAGAGGAATTTTCTGATTCTCTTAGTTGTTAGTGTCACAAAATTACCTTGTATTCTTATTAGATATATATAGTATAAATGAATTTGTATATATTGTATATCTTATCTCACCTTCTATTTTCCCCTCCAAAACTAAATTAAAATTTAAGCTCTGTAGGTCTAGGTATTTTGGATCTGTTCTTCAATGCCTAAGACAGAGCCTCGCACATAGTGGGTGCTTTATAAATGTGTACTGATAGAATGAGCAACTGATTGCTTGATTTTGTTATCCCTAGTCTTACACATAGTAGTAGGAATGCAATAAATATTTATTGAATAGAATTAAATTCTTATGTTATTTCAGTTTGTTTAATTTGTAAAGAAGTGTTGGCAATATAAGAGACCTAATGAAAAGGGAGTCTCATTATAGCATGCAATATATAAAATAAATCTTGAAAATTAAAATAGAATTGGAAAAAGAAAGGAGTGAAAGGGAGAGAACTATGTGACTTTGTATATCATTTTAGTTTGTTCTACCACCCACAAAAAATGTTCAGCATATCATGAAGGAGCAGAAACACCACTGTGTATATCCATCAGGTAAAACCAATTTTTTATCCTATTAGGAGGTCTATCCTAGACATGAAAAGACAGGAAAAATAATTTTAGGTTTGAGGAAAAAGTGTACTTGGTGTTACCATCTGCCTTCAAAGGAATACATAGAGATGAGGGTGAGAAATCCATTTGATGATGATGTACTCTAAGAATCAAAGAATAATGATATTGTAGTCCTTAAAGACAAAGCTCAGAGTTGTTTAACAAACTTGAAAAATATCAAATAGAATCAAAACAAAAAAAATTATACTTTTCATATTAAAATAGTAATGCAGATATAGACAAGTTTGTAAGAATTAATCACATAAAATATTCGGCATACGTTTATAAATTTTGGGGTAATTATTCTGTATTTTAATTGTTATTTATTCAGAAAGTTCCCTGGTTGAAATTAGTCTCAATTTGAAAAACTTCTGAATAGACTTAAAGAATATTTATCATGTGGTGAAATTTCAATTTCTCTTGATATGGTAACAAAATGACCTCAGCACAGGTGTATAAGTGAAATAACCAAGAGACAGTACAATGAGAGATGAAGGATCTGGGGCACAGTTCTAAGTCTCATTTTCTGAAGCATCTTTTTCTAGTCTTCATTTATCATAATTTCCCCCTGAGACAACTCCTTATTTATCCTGAATATATCTTCTTTGTACATATTTATTTTCATGTTATCTCTCCCTTTAGATCATGAGTCATTGAGAGGAGATAGAATAGATACATGCATACATAGATACATATATACATAAAAAGATAAATAGACAGACAAAGAGATAGATAGATAGATAGATAGATAGATAGATAGATAGATAGACAGACAGACAGATAGATAGATATTCTGTTTTGATTTTCTCAATTTAAAAATATATATTGACAATATCATATAGTTGCTTTATAACAAAAAAAATATGATGATGGAAAGAATAGTGGACTTAAAGTCAGAAGATCTGAATGTCAGGTTATTCCTGGCCATTTTCTGTGACCATATGTGGCCATATGTGACCATATGACCATCTTTTACCACTTCTGACCCTCAGTTTTCACATATGTAAAATGGAGCTCTGAATGCACACCTTGCCTACCTCAACTAAATCACACATGTATAGTATGTTACAAAATGAATTGTATACTTTAATATACTATTATTACAATTCATTACTACTTTCTCTAATGGCTATGCAGCAAGAAGTGTGGAAAATTATAACACACAAGGGCAGAGCAACTAAAATGAAATAATCAAAGCTTTCACTCAGGTAATATTTTGGAGGAAAATCTTGTTTCCATGGCAGTTCTCCAAGGTGATCACAGCCCCCACATCTCAAGGAAATCTCTGTGATATAGAATTCCCCATAACTCCTGATCTGTGCTTTGGGTAATGTGCCTTTCTTTTCCTGTTGAACTATATTCTATGTGTTTCCCTCAAATTAATTTTAGTGAATATAATTTCAGCTGCTTATGAATCTGGACAGAGAATATCCTTATAATTATCTGATGAAAAAATATCAGTAATATACCACCCAATATCTACCAGGCATTTTACTAGTGCCTACAAACACAAATTTTTAGGAGGTAAAAGACACAAAAGTGAGACAGTCCAGAACCTCAAAACATTTACATTTTGATAGAGATATATATGCTACCTTCAGGTAAGTGTATACAATACAAAAAGATAGACAGATGAACAGATGGACTGGCAGATGGGTGCATAGACAGATAAATAGATAGATAGATAGATAGATAGATAGATAGATAGATAGATAGATAGAAGGACAGATGATAGATAAGATAGACAAACTGATTGATTGATAATGGATAGTTAGAGAGATGGATGGACATGGCAATAGACTTGGAGATGTACATATGCACAATAGTTTGAGGGAAAGGGATCACTAACAAGTTGTCCAAATGGATATACTCTCAGTAAAGATAATTCATTTGATCTGCATAATCTGGGAGATAAGTGAGAGAATCATCTTTGCTTTACTGATGATAAAGATGAGACTTGAAGACTTGAACTGACTTGACTTTACATAGCTAGTAAGGGAGGTAAGATTCAAACTCAGATATTTCTGATTCTAAATCCACCTAACTACAGATCCACAGTTTTACCTAGCTGTGAATGTGAGTGTTGAGTCAAAGATGAATCCTAAAATCTTGGGTTTCAGACTTGGGTAGCTAGAAAAATAGTAATCCTTTACATAAAATATAAAGTAGAATATTAATTCAGACTTTGGGTATAGATGTATAGGTATAGATGTCAAAGTGGCAGCTAATTGGAAATCCAGGACTGGAGCTCAAGAAAAAAAATGTGAGTTGGATATGTAGATTTTATAAACATCTGCACAGAGAGAGAGAGAGAGTAGTTGAACCTTTTGGAGTTAATGAAATAGCCAAAAAATGAGATTATTAAGAAGAGTACAAGACTGAGCCTTTAGGTATACCAATTTAGGTCAAGGATGATAAAATGACCAAGTATTGCATAAAGGATCAGACTGGCCAACAGGCAGAGAAGTGAATATTTTTTTTTCTTTTTAAAGTGAGTTCACATTATTCCTCATATACTTATTATTGGTATAACCTTAGGAAAATCACTCTGACTTCATTGTACCTCAGTTTCTTCACATGTTAAATGAAGAAATTTGGTCTTTATGACCTCATTTTACTTCTAGCTCTAAATTTATCATTTTGTAAATCACCATAGAGAAGTGTGACAAAAGCCCAAGGATAATGTATATAGACTCAGAGGGAGAGTGGTCACCACTGTTAAAAGCAAATGTTCAGGAAAGATAAATATTGTACAAAGGCCACTAATTCAACAACAAAGAGAATACCTGTGACCTAGTAAGGAAAAATTCCAAAGAGAGGGACTGATAAAAAGCAAGTTTATAATGACTTGAGAAGTAAATAGCAGATGAGAAAGTCAAGAAAGGAAGTACAGAAAGCTTTTTTGCTAAGAGTTTAAATATGAAAGGAAGGAAAAGCCTGTAATAGCTTGAATGGAAGACAGATAAAGTTCTGTAAGGATTGGGGAGATCTTGACATGATTGTAGACAACAAAGAAAGAGTCCCTATGAATCAATCAATCAATCAAAATTAACTAAGCCACTAACTACTATACACCTGACATTTTTCTAAGTAAAAGCTAAAATTTGGAGAAAGAAGAAATAATCAATAAGGTTAACTCTTGTAAGAAATAAGAGGAGCCGGGACAGAAGCCATAGGCAAAGGGGGTGGTATTAATATGAAAATGTGCCTTATTTACTCATCCTTTGAAAATGGAACAAAAGAAGGGATTACTATGATGCAAAAGTGGCTTGAAATGTGGAATTAGAGAGCAGTCAAAGTTCCTGGGTGGCCTTTATCTATCTAGTGAAGTATAAGAAAAGATGCTTTTGCTGAAAAGGAGGAGAAAGGTAGAAGAATAGATAGTTTGAGAGGAAAAGAGGTTTAGAGAAGAAATTGAAGGAGACATGAGCAAGAGTCTATAGATAGAAAAGAAATTCGTATTCAGAAATATGGGTTTTGTTGTGATTGGGTGTTTGTTTTAAATCTAATTATCATAATTAGGTAACTTTTTATTACCTCTGCTCCACTTCCAATATATTTAGTGTATGTAGTTAGTCCTTTTCCTCATCTTCTCACTCTCAGGAAGTAATTAAATAATAAGCACATACTCCATATCTCAGTCAAGGAGACTCATTTTTCTGATTTCAAAATGGCCTCAGACACTGACTGTATGCGTGATCCTACTCAAGTCACCTAACCCTTCCTTTTCTATAGAATAAGCTGAAGAAGGAAATGGAAAGCACTTCTAGTATCTTTGCCAAGAAAACTCTAAATGAAGTAATATAGCATCAGACAAGACTGAAAAATGACTAACAACAACAAAAAGATGCTTCATACATTTAATTAGTTCATTGAATCAATGTTCTGGAAATAGAGTGAAAGAATATAATTAGAAATAAAGGAATATTAATAAGTCTCTGTGTTTATTTCCTCAGAAATATTAAGTAAAAAATTAATCATGCAAGCCCAGGTTTTGGTCCACTTTACTCTCATCTTCAGGTATCCTTACACTAACTATTTAGAACTAGTTCATTGTGGATACTTGCTTATCAGTTCTATTTCAGGCAATTCAACACACATTTATCATGTTCCTCTTTTATGCATACCACTGTTAAGCTTGGAAAATAGAAAGCTAAGATTTAATATCGTCTCTGTCTTCATTGAACTTATAGGGTAGAATTACAATGACACAAAAAATGTATAATACAAAACTGTAAGCAAGGAATATACTAGAGAGCTGCAAATTAGTGGCCCAAATGAGATACCATTTGAAGTTATTTCAGAAGTGATGAATCAGATTTGCTTCCGATTCCCATTCTGATTCCCAGTGACATAAACATAAGGCCATTTCATACTTTCCTGTAATTGTCCATTATAATAATGAATCAATATTCCCTCAAGTCAATATATCTATTTCTATAATTATATCTCTACTATCTACATCTAAGAATGCATATTGGTAAGTATTTTATATAAAAATATCTATAATAGCCCAGTATTAAGTTTGTCTGGAATTTTTTGATACAGTATTTTTCTCATCAATATGATTATAAGATCAAATTAAAATCAAGTGATTTTGAGTTTATTAGGAAAAATATAACTGAAAAATATCTCCCTGATATTTCATTAATCACAAAATTGGCTATTTTTCCTTCTACGTTTTCAAGAGTAGGAGAAGATTTTGCTTAGGTAAAATATTAAAAGAAATAGATCTCTGAAGTACATGAACTCTTAAAAGGTTTTATCCCCCTTAGTGAATAATCTAAAAATATGGAAAATCTGAGAGCATCAGAGAGGCAAGCAATGAATCAAACCTATTCCTGAGATTTTAAGCCACTCCAGCTGTATGTGAAGGAGGTGTGAAAAAATGAAAGTTCAATCATCTATAAAAACACAGCTCCTTTCCGCACTTTGTGGGTTGGTGGTGATTGTGGAGCACACAGTGTAGTATTCACTCAGTGGGTGATTTTTGCAATAGAAGTCTGATCTAAATCCAAATCCAAATCCAAAATTAAAACTCAAGATGGGCTTGGTCGTTTCTGAGCCAACAGCTTTCTGAACTATATTCTCTAGCTAAGCTTTCCTAAGTCTCTCGTTAACTTAAGATCTAGCCCCTTTTCAGAATAAAAGTATTTCTGATATGCATTTTACATTAATCACAGCACTATAAAATGTATACTATACCAGGTGTTCATTCCTACTTCTATCTTAATGGCACTATTCTACATGTTCAGATGATTCCTTATTTAAAGCAAATAAGTGAATTTCAGTTGGACAATTCCCTGGAAAAGCAGTGATTTTTTTTCTTTCACCAAATCTTGGAAAGAAATCAGTTTACACATCTACTCCTATCTAGCCACTCAGCGATTTTATTTAAATCAATTATGAGAAAATCGACCTATGGTGACAGAGAAGGTACTAGACTTGGAACAAAAACACTCAGTTTGAAGTCTTTCATTGATAGTCACTAGTATTGGAGCTTGGTCAAGTTATTGACCTTCTAATGTAATATTGTTTATTTCTTCCAGAAGTCAGTTAGGCTAGATTGCCACTGAGATCCTTTCCATACTATAATTCTGTGTTCTGTAAGTATATGTTTACTCATCTATAAAATGGAAACAATATATATATACTACCTACTTTTCAGGGTTGTTGTGATGAAAATCCCTTTAAATTCTAAAATGTGGTTTAGAGAAGAGAAATAGTAAAATTGAAAATTGTGCTAAATATTCACTTTTTAGATCAGTTTTGCAAGATTTTGAGAAAAGGGTGATAATACAAAAAGTGAGAAAGAATAAAAAAGAATGTTTTTACCTGAATAAAAGATGACCAATTCTATTATTTTTTATATTTTTTTCAGAGTTGTTGGTGCAAGAAGTATAATCTAATCAAATCATGAAGGATCCTGTATTCCTTTCCCTTTCTAGTTTGTAAGACAGAAATTTAGAGCAGTGTTTGTTCTGCAAGGTGGTTAAATGCTATGAAAATCTTAGCTGCTCATTAATTGTATTAAGCATGAGATCAATTATTAAAATAAAAATAAGGGTTTTTTTTCAAAATATTTAAAATTAGAGACACAAAACAAAAATCCTAAATGCTGCTGAAATGGCATTTTAAGTAAGTAATACTGAGTCAATTAATATATAGTCAATCAAATCTAACCCTTTCTGACATCATGTTGAGTGATCTTGGCAAAGATGCTGGAATGGTTTGCCATTTCCTTCTCTAGCTCATTTTGCAGATAAGGAAACTGGTGTCAACAAGGTTAAATTTCTTGCCCAAGGTCACATGCCCATTAAGTGTCTGAGGTTAGATTTGATTTCAAGACTTCTTGACGATAGCATTTTCATTCTATCTACTCTGCCACCTAGCAGCCCTAAGAATCTAGGTTGTTTGGAGTATTCTTGGGAGACTAGAACCTATGCTTGTAAGGATTCCCAACATCCTTTTCAGGGCTGCTTATTCACCTTTGGCGTCCACCTGTCTCATGACACTCAACTATAACTCCAAAAACCTTTAGCATTTGCAGTGGCCAGACAAAACCCTCTCTGAATAAGGGCTAAACCAGATCAATGATAACTTACAAGTTCCAGGTCCATCAGTGAGTTAAGAGAGATGTCCAAGCATTTGAAGTCCTTTCCCAGCATCAGTGAATGAGAATAATTCACTCCAAAGGGCTTGAAGGCAGCTAAATCAGGTGCTATACCATGCTTAGAGCTTAGCCAGGCATGAAAGATGCCAGGAAGATGCCATGATCATCTCTTGCATGATGGGCCATTAGCAGGCATCTTGACTTTTTCCTTCCACTACACTTTGATGACTCTGGAAGAGAAAAGGAAACTGACAACTTTGTGCAACTCACCTCACTTAAATCCAACTCATAGGCAAGTCAAGACATCATGTCATAATGTCATTGGTGCTCTTCAAAAAGAAAAACCAAAGAACAACAGCAATTAAGTACATATTATGTGTCAAGTACTATGTGAAATCCTGAGGATTCAAAAGCCAACTCTCTCAGGTAGTTCACAATCTAATGTAAATTAAAAAAAATTAAAGTAATTTTCCTCAAATGCAAGATTGAACGTATCATCCTATTATTTGATGAACTCAACTGGTTTCCCTTTGCCTCCAGTATTAAGTGCAAATTTTCTATTTAACATTCAAATCTCCCACACACACCCAATACCCTAGCTTCTTTCTAACTTTCTATTCTTACATCTGACTCCCCAATATGTGTTGTTTCAGTGATGTTGGTGTCCTAGTGATTCCATAACAAGGTACTCCATATGTAGACTCCTGATACTTTCTCTGACTGCTCTCCCCATTCCTGGAATACTCTTCCATCTCATCTCAGACTTACCTCCTTGGCTTCCATAAAGTACCATCTAAAATTCCTCCTTCTATCAGAAGCTTCCCTCTAGCTCTTTTAATTCTGGTGTCTTTCCTCTGTTAATCACTTCCTATTTATTCTTCACATAGCTTGTTTTTAACTTATATTTGCATGCTGTTTCCTCTATTAGATTCTAAGATCTTAGAGGGCAGGGATTGTGTTTTGCCTCTTTTTGGTGTCCACAGTACTTAGTACAATGCTTGACATACAGTAGGTATTTAATGAATACTTGTTGATTATTGATTGATGCACAGACAAGAAATATATATATATATATATACATATATATACACACATATATGTATATATGATGATTTAGGAAAAAAAGAAACAACAAAGGGAAAATGACAGAAATAAAAGGACTTAGAAAGGCTTCTTATAGAAGGTATTATTTAACCTGAATTTTAAGGGAACCAAGGAGCCAAGAGATGGAGGTGAAGTGGGAGAGGATTTCAGAAATGGTCAATAGTTCAGGAAGATTTCCAGGAGTAAGTACATGGAGTGTCACATTCAAGGATTGACAAAGAGGTTAGCTAGTGTCACTGGATCAAAGAAAACATAAGCAGGCTTGAAGTATAAGAATGGAAAGGTGAGAGTCAAAACAGGTTATGAAGGGTTCTGAAAGTCAAACAGAATTTTCTATTTGATCCTGGAACTGATAGAGAATCACTAGAGTTTATTGAGTAAAGGGGTTGATATGGGTTGACATGAGCTTCAAAATCATTTTGACAACTGAATAGAAGATGAACTTAAGTGGGGATAGACTTGTGGCAAGCAGAACAATCAGCATATAAATTTCAAAATTGTGGCAACTGACATATTCACAGAAAATGGAAAACATGAACTTTTCTCTGCAATCATTCTGCGGTTTTCTATCTGCAATGATATGTTTTACTCAGTAATTCAGCCCAGTTAACAAATATTTATCAATTGCTTGCTTTGTATGAGTCACTGTGTTCAGACCTTAGTTTATAAAGTATAAAACAAAAATAAAACAAAACACAAGAAAAAATACAAGAAAATTGTGGGAAGAATTGAAACTAATTTTAGAGGAAACAATCATTAAGGGTTATATGTGTGTCTGTGTATTGGGGGACCTAATAAGAGACCACAAAGAAGATGGGATTTTATCTGGGAATAAGAGCAAGAGAAGGAAATGAGGAGGCAGATAAAGGAGGGAGAATATTCCAGGCCCCAGAGGACAACCAGTCAAAACACAAAGTTCAAAAATGAAATATATCTTGCACAAAAAAAAAACAAAAACAGACATTAAAGTATATGGGTGGTAAGATAAAATGTAGGACAACTAGAAAGTTTGGAAAGAGACAGGAAATAGAGAAATTTTAAAAGTTAAACACACTGTTTTATATTTGATCTTGTAGCCTAATGTTGGCAAACCTCTGGCATGTATGACAGAGCATGCATAAGGGGGCTGCTCCCTTCCCCCTCTCCACATGCACCTGAGGACATTTCTCACATAACCTGCCCCTCTTCCCAGAAGCCCAATTGAAGCACTTCCTCCCTCCCCTGTCTAGGATAAAATGGGGGACTCATATGAGGCATGAGGGTTGCAGTTTGGGCATTTGGTCTCTAAAAGATTCACCATCAGTGATACAGGTAATAGGGAACTAGTGAATTTTATCTCATGGTAGGGTAACATGATGAAGTCTGAGATTTAAAAAAAATCACTTTGACAATGGGATTAAGGATGGACTTGAGTTGGAAAAGACTTACATAAAGAAGACAGACTAGCAAGGATATTTCAATAGTCCAGGGTAGATGTGATGTGAGTCCACTACAGGGTAGAAATTGAATAAATGGAGAGAAGGATTCATCTGTTAAAAGTATTATGGGGTTAAAAACAGCAAATTACCCATATAGGGTGAATTAAGACTTCAAGATCTATGGACCTACCATAGGGTGGTAGAAGTATGAGTAGAAGAGTGAGTTTAAATGAAAGATGTTATGAATATAGAAGTATAAAATGTGATATTGAATGGAAAATAGATTTGTCATTACACTAGACCAATTTTATTGAAATTAGACATTTATTGGGACTTTAACAACAAACTTTTGATAAATGTTTGTGATAGAATATTCCTTCACCATGAGAAATGATAAACTGGCAATTTTTTTTAAAAGGGAAAGACTTACATGAAATTATGAAGAGTTAAATAAGCAGAACCAGGAAAACAGTATATACAACAACATAAATAGTATTTGAAGAATGGCTTGTGTACGTGCACCCCCAGAGAAAGAATTGATAAATAGAAATAAAGTACAACGTGGTTTAATAATGCTTTTTGGGGGGTCAAATGATTGTTAATGTGTGGAGGTGAAGGAGGAGGTTGTATGGGTATTTTAACATAACAAATAAAGAACATGATTAGATTAAGAAAAAATAGACTCTTCTACTTTTAGACAATCCTATATTCTGGCATAGTATGTGAAGGTCAGTTCAGATACAGTTTTACTTTTTATCTGTAGCATCTATCCCAATGCTTGTCATATAGCAGCCACATATATGGGAGGACCCATGACAAGTCATTTGACTTCTCAGTGTGCAGGAAATTCTGTAAGACTACAGATGAAAATTTTCTGATCTTCATTCATAAAAGAGATTTAATTTTAAAAGTGTTTATTAGGTGCTATGTGTCTAGAATTTTTTTTCCGTCAGAAGTCTAAAGTGAGTTTGACCTTGTCCATATTCCCTCCCACAGAAGCTAAAAATGCCCAACATCCAAAGTGATTTCATGACTTGAACAGAGTTTAAAGAAGACTGAAGAGAGTGAAGTCTTCTCATTCTCACCAATTCTACCCCAGCCTTCATAGAGTGCAAGGCATACATCTCCACCAGTGAAAAGGGAGGCCCATACTAAAAAAGACTTTAGGATTGGGTTTATATGTAACATATGTATTGAGTGTTGTGAAATGTGAGATTTAAAATAGTGAAGCCCATAAACTGTAGTGATTAAAATAGTGGAAGATATAAATTGTGATAGATATAAGAGAGGGTGAGTAAATTTGACTGCAGAAATATGTTTCACTACAGTGTCTTGGGTTTTAAAACCAAATATAAGGTGGTTGCCAGGGAAATATTCCCAATTATTCAAATACCCAAGTCAATTGGGTTTTATAGAGATTTTTAATTAACAATACAATGAGTAATCAAAGAAAGAGAGAGAGAGTAAGAAAGGAATAAGTATGATGGGCCTCAAGACAATATGGCCTAGACCTGAGTCTTAAAAGAGAAATCAGTCAGTTTTTTAACACTCACCACAAGGTCTGACTAAACAAGGATTCTAGTAACACCAGGCCAGCGTCCTTCCTCAAAGAGTCTTCCAGCCAGAGATTGTTTCAAAGGGCCTCTCTCTTAAGAGCCTCCAGAGCTCCTACCCCAGAGGTACAGAGCCCCTCAGAGGAGCTCCTCAAGGAGCTCTCCTTCAGAATGAGAGTCAGAAATTGAGATTTTTTGAATGAGATCCAAGCTCTTATTTTTAAGGGCAAAATTTCCTCTGTCACCTCCCCTAAGTCCTTACATCTACCAATCACTGTAGATGTTTCTAAAGGACTGCCCATTTTGAATTCACAGCTGAGTAGTTTCATCTCTTTAGTAAGTCAGGAAAAAATGCTGCTGTGTTGACAAATTTCATTAGAAAAAACCTTTGAATAAGTTATTACCCTTTTAGGTTTAAGTAGTTTACAAGTTGCCCCACCTTTATAGGTATTTAGCATCCCATTGTATCAATTCTAAAACAGTCATGACTCAAAGAACTTCCTGTCCCTTCCATAAGCATGGATCAAAGTACTTTCATTGTTTACCAAACAGTTTTCTGTCCTAAAGCAGTCATAAGTAGGGTGGAGCAGGGACACTCCCATAGCTAGGAGCCCCCACACTCAAGTAGAGTTCTCACCATCTGCTAGGGAATTTTTTTAAGTAGAAGATTCCCCAATGGGGGAAACCCCTAACATTCATAAGTCTGAGAAATTTTGAGGTTTACAGAAATAACTATTAATATTTTATTTTGTAATTAAGTCATCAGTCTGCTAGAAACATTTTATTCAATTTAACATTAATCTAATATCTAAGATATTTCTGTTTTAGAGAGATATCCAAACTGGCAACATTTCCCCATGTTCTCCCACATGTGTCTAGCCAAAGATAGCTTAGAATAACCTTCATAGGAATCTTGAATAAGGAAAGATTGTGATATATTAAAATATTGGTTTGCCTTTAACATTCAAAATTATAGTAACTACTCACTTCCTTAGTGGACCATTTCCCTCACTCTTGTGGAGTAAACAGAAACTTCCTTCCTCCATTTATAGCAACAATCTCCTTCTGACTGGTTGTCTGACCCACTCACTCTCGCTGGCCTATGAGTTCCCAAGCTGCTGCCAATATAGGCCATGCAGGTGCCCCCCAGGTGTGGCTTGTGTGGTCTATTCTATTCATTGCCTTAGGACTTCCTAAGATGTCTGGAATGGAAAATTATCTCACCTCACCTTTTGTTGGTTCTAAGCCTCCAGAAATCAATTTGAGGCTTTTTTTTTTTTTGGGAGTGGAATAGAGGAGAGCTCAGCTGAATACTTCCCTAATCTGTCACCTTGGCTCTGATTCCACACATTCTCTAGGTCTAGAATTTCCTGAATGACCAGCTGTGGGCTAGAGATGATGATCTCACTCTTGAGTGTTGGTGGGGGATAGTCAAAGTCATCATGAATTCGTTTCTCAGTTACATTCATGGAGTTTTGCCTTGAGGTTTCAGATTGGGAGCACAGTCACTCACTAGGCACTTTCAGCATAATGATGTCATTAAGGAATTCTAAGTGCTTATTCAGGGTCCTTGGGAAGTATGTATATAATACCTAGTAGTTTATCATGATATAGGAAAGGTTAAAATTCTAAGAAGTCATAATGGTACATTATTAACTGCTCCTGAAATAATTATCCGTATTTGATATGGACTAATAAATGAATGGACTTTCAGTGTTTTCTAGTCTTAGTCCCAGGTCCAAAAGATGCAAAAGCAATTGTGACTTTGGGGGATTAAGGGACAAAGAACACAGATTCCAGGTATAATAGAAGCACTGTAGTCACTCATGAGGGAGTAGAAACCCTTGTTTCAATTCTAAGACCAAGGAGAAAAATATCAATTATACTTTTGGGATATCTGGCAACTTGGTCATATTCTCAAAGCCAGAAGGAGTGCTAAAATTGCTAAATACAGGAGAAGTAGGTCCCATCCTGAGTAAAGACATGAACACAGACGTGGAGAGTAGTGACTACATCTCTCATTAGATAATGCCAACTTGAAAGCACTAAAAACCTGTAAATCTCTAGAGTTAGCTCTAAAAACATCAGCCTGAAAAACTTAAAGCTTGTGATATTGCTCCTTCCAACCCAGAAGCAGAGCTCAACTTTAATATTAAATTCAAAGTCAAGAAATAGGGTTGGAAAATTAGCAAACATCAACAATAAAAAGAACCCCTCCATAACATGTTATCATGGTGACAGGTAAGATCAAGACATAAAACAATGACAAAAAAGCTCCAAGGAAAGCCTCAAAGAAAAATGTGAATTAGATACAAGATTTTTAAAAATTCATAGAAGAACTTAGAAAGGATTCTAAAAATCAAATAAGAAACATAGAAGAAAAACTGGGAAGAGAAATGAGAGTAGTGTAATAAAATTCTGGAAAGAGAGTTAATAGCTTAGTAAATGAGGCACAAAAATAACAACAAAAAAAAATACAGCCATACCATAAAAAAGAATTGGAAAAATGATAAAAGAGGCACAAAAATCCACTGAAAAAAAGCTCTTAACAAGTAGACCTGATCAAATGAAAAGTTACAAAAGCTGACTTGAAGGAAACAATTCCTTAAAAATATGAAATGGCAAATGGAACCTAGTGATTACTTGGGATAACAATAAAAAATAAAACAAAATGAAAAGAATGAAAAATAAGAAAATCTGTACTATTTTAGAAAAAGAAACATTTTTCCTGGTAAATAAATTGAGGAGAGATCATTTTAGATTTATTTTGATCACTCATGATGGAGTAGAAAACCTTATTTAAATTCCAAGACAGAGGAGGGAAGTAACAATTATAGTATTGGGAGATCTAGCAACCTTTTCATGGACATAGACCTTAAATATCATAATCAAAAAATAATCTGAATCATTATATCACAAGAGCTTATAAAAATGCCCTGCCCTAATATCCTGGAAGTTAAAGATAAAATAGAAATTAAAAGAATCCATTCATTATCTCTCAAAGGAGTTTCCAAAATGAAAACTTCCAGAAATATTATAGCCACATTCCAGCTCTCCAAAGTCAAGAGGAAGAAACCACAAACAAGTTCTAATATTCTGGAACCATATTCAAATCACACAATTTGGCATTTTTTACATTGAATAATTGGAAGTTCTTAGAATATAATTCATGAAGTAGAGGGCTTTCAAGCATTCCTGATAAAGAGACTAGAAAGAAATAGAAAATTTGACTATCAGCTATATGACTCAAGAAGAATATATAATGGGAAAGATGAGAAATAACAAGGGAATAAATAAGGTTAAGTAATTTAATGAGAAAATAATGATTATGACTTTTAAGAATGTTATCATTATTTAGGGCACTTAGAAGTAATATGCATAGAGGAAGGATGGGATGTGAGATGACTGTGAGGAATGGATTTCAAAAAAAAAAATAAATAAAATTAAGCGGTCTAAAAGAAAGATGTCTTGGGAGAAGGAGGATGGAAAAGCAAAATGGGGAAAATTATCTTGCATAAAAGAATTAAGATTACTATTGGGAGACCAGTATCCCCAAAAGAATCATGGAAACATAATCAACTTAAAAATTACATTAATTTGTGGATAAAAGGGGAGAAAGAACAAAGTCAATAATTACTAGGTTGAGAAAAAATCAATTTGGGGGCAGTCCCCTTTGGCATAGGAGTATACATTTAAAACAAAGGCATTTCCACTGCCCCCCACAGTTCAATTCATATTCCAAAGTTCACTCTAGATCTTCTGATGCAGCATGTGGTCTCTGCAGGCATCTATCTTCATAGCACATTCTGGATTCTGGGAGGTAGCAAGTTTCTTATCCTAAAATTGCTCAGATTCAAACAAAAGTTCACAACAATAACATAGTTCCCCCTGAGGAAAATAATAATACATTCCCCTCTGAGAATACAGGGATACATGACTGAGTTATAAGGTATAGGAATCAATTTGCAAAAGAAAATCAAAAACATCAAAAAATCCAAATAAAAGAGAAAAATAACTTGTAGATAAAATACCAAAGGTAAAAGTCTTATGTGTAAAATGATATAAGTAAAAGAAAAATAAATCTATAATAGATCCTTGAATCAGGGCCCAATTAAAGTGATTTATGCAATTATACACTTACCCAATCAGTAGCCAGGACTATAGAAAGCTTGCCACACAATGAAAGACAGAAAAGGGACTATATTTCAGCAGCAAATAGGAACCAGTATGGCAGTGAAAATCAGGTGCTTGATAGAATGTGGATGAAGGAAGTCCTGCATTTAACACATGTTCAACAGTCGCAACCTCGAACCTCAAACAAGTTCAAGTCCTCTTGTCTTGGCTCAAAATTACATCAATCCCACTGGGATCAGTCTCTTTGATCTTGTGCTCCATAGGCACTATGCAGGCTCTCTGTGTTTTTTTTTAGCACCATACAGTGGCTCTTTTGTATATTCCCTTCTCCTAGAATCAGACAAAATCATGAAGCAAAGTCCCACAATTTTTAAACAATCAATGGCATCATTTTTATAGTCTAAAGCTTTGGGGTATGCATTAATATTTGAACAAAGGTATTGTAAGTTTATATTACTGCAAAATCAAAAAAGTTAAAGAAAAATCTCAATACTGTTGACATGTGCTTCAAATACAAAAAGGAGAAAAAATAAAACTCAGATGTTATATTGCACATGCAAGGAAAAATAATAATAAAAAGGTTTTAAAAATAAAAAATAAATAGCTTACAATCAGTGACACACTGTGTCAGCCATGTGTGAGTAAAAATGATTTTCAGAATAAAACAATAATACAATAGATAATGCACATTAAAAGAAGTTCCCAATTCCCCAAAATTCACATATCCCAGTAAATTACTATAGCAAACAAATGCACTATCATATTTCATATAAGCTGCTATATGATCAAAAAAAAAGAAGAAAATATGAACTGATGGATATTTGTCACAATTTTATAGATGTAACAAATATTTCAATCTTGGCAAACATATTTTTAAACTAAGTAAAACTTATTTGTATATAGAACATCACCAAGAAATCTAGATTGTTCTAGTTGAAGTAAATGAAACTGAAAGAGATTTGCAAGAGCTCTTTTTTCAGCTTCCTACTTCATAGAAACACCTTGGTAGGAACATCTCTTTGGTCCTCTACCTTTAATACAACACTCTTTATAATATAAATAGAAATATCATCCATTCAGAAACCACTAGCTATCTAAAATTATTTCTAAAGACCAGTAAGAATTACAATTAATTTCTTAGTTTATTAAATTCTCAAAAGGTTGTATATAGCTTTTGATGAAGTTGATCCATCATCATCTTTGTGACAACACGTCATCTTCGATGAATCTAGTGAAAGTGGTTTGGGAAAGATGTTCATGGGCTTACAATGATATTTTGTTGTTCAGCAAATGTAAAGGTACAAATTAAAGATCAATATAGTCAAAACATAGCTTTAAATGATTTTGTATAGAAGAAAAATATTGATTAGATTAAAACAGATGAACTTAAAAATATTTTAAACCTTAAAGCATCAGTAAATGTTGTTGTTGGTTGTCTCTTGAACCGAGGATGATGATTGTCTTTGTGCATTTTTGTGCACAAAGACACCTGTGCATGAAGATTTAAGTGGAAAAGTTGATGCACAGAGACAGTCCCACTCTCTCGGCATTGGAAGCCTGGGTCCATTGGCACGAAAAGTCATTACACATGGAGACTTCCTCAGCTGCATTGGATGGCCGTGTTGCCTTTTGTGCTCCATCAAGCCCTAAGCACTCCACAGTGCCTTGCTGCATCGTCATCTCAGCCATTGAACCTTCTTGTTGGTTTCTTCCTCCTGTTCCACCAAAGCAGTCTTCACATGCTGGGTGAGCAAAGCCCTAGTTCACCAGGGGTCGATGTCGGCCCGATGGCTACCCTCACAAGGTTTAGCTGGCCTGTCGAAGCCGTTGCCCGGGGTGTGGCCGCTGCCGCATGCTAGCAGCTAGCAGCTAGGAGCCACAAGTGAGAGCTGGGTGTCAGGTGAGGGTCAGTGGCTGGAGAGCTGCCCTAGAAGGGCACGACAAGCCCTCCATACCAGAGATATTACCCCTCTCTGAGCACCCCATATACCCCCATCAGTAAATACAATAATATAAACCAATGAGAAGGTGTAGGCAGGCAGTGAAGTCAAAATCCTTTTCACCAATCCCAATACTTTTTCACTATTATAGGAGGAGAATAAACTCAAAATACTTAGCAAGAAACTTCCAGATCTTTTTAAAAGTTTCCTCCCCCCTCCCCCAGTATTTATTATCCATTTGCATTTCTTTTGTCAGAGATCTGAAGTTGATCATAGTGAGGGAGAATTCTGCACTGAATATAGTATAGAGGAATCTTAAGTTGAAGGTATTGTAGAGGTTGGCTAGGCCCAAATGCCAAAGTGTGTAGGAAGATGAATCTCCCTTCTGAATCTCAGGATTATTCAAGCTAAAGGCAAGGATCCTTATACCTAGGAACAGTAGTGAGAAAAGCCACTCCAAAACTTTGAGCTGCTTGAAATATGTAATGTACTATTCTATCATAGAGTGAGCCATACTTTGTAACAAGTTTACTCCTTAAATAAAAGTTAAACAAAAGGAGACCCTGACTGCAGGTGAAGCAATATTTTTAAAGGATTTTTTTAACTAAAGGGTTTATAAGTGCTATTCTTCTGAGCTTTCTTCCCTAAGGGCAAAACTCCCAGAAACAATAATAGCATATTTGATATGAAGGAATGGTTTTTTGGGTCAAGAGAGAGAAGGAAAAAACAGACTTATTTCCCAAAACTGACTTTAAATCCACTGATTTGGACTCTCTGCCCTCCCTGTGAAAAACCTTGAATAACAACCTTCTAAACTAGGAGTCCATGGTTGGCTTAAAAAAATCAGCTTGAAAATTAGAAGGGGTGGAGTTTCTTTTCTCCACACTGAAAAATGGCTATGGCAGGCTATAAAAACTCATGTGGAATGTGGAAAAGAATTGGGTAAAAAAGATTTTTATACATCACCCTCTATGGAAAAAAAAAAACTCAGATTGGCAGACTCTTGTGGTGAGTTTGGTCTCAGCAAAAGGAGACTTCAAGCTGGGTGGAGAGCAGTGAAGAATGCTGGCTCAAGCAGATGGATGGGAGAAACAGCAGGCAGCAGCAGGGGCAGGGCAGGGCAGGAGCACAGGTGCACCCTGCCTCCAGACCGTCATGGTAGGTGGTGACCAGGCACTTACTATCTTTACTGTAAGGCTATCTACTCAAAAATCTTTTGAGAATTTATAATCCCTTCCTTGTTGCCAAAATGTAAAGATTAAAATTAATAATCAATAACTAAGTATTATATTTTAAAAGTTTTACAAATAATAACTAAAGCAAAAGTACTGCCTGAACTCAGACTGGTTGCAGGTCCAAGAGTGAAAATGTGGGAGGAGTTACAGCCAGTTAGATACCAATAATGTGATCTTACCAATGTGGAGACACAAGAGAGATTATAGGGAATTTTGGGAAATACTAAGGACTTCTGGGGAATGAAGTCAAAGATTCAAAATCTCCATTTATACACATAGAGACACACAGAGTAAACATAGAGAGGCTGGAGCAGAAGCTATTATGCTCCAGTTGAGGCAAAAAAGAAAAAAAAAAGGCAGGGATAGCAATCACAATTTTTGGCAAAGAAAAAACAAGATTATACCTAAAAGAGATAAGCAAGGGGAAAGAAAACATTCTGATAAAGAGTACTATAAAAGATGAAATAATACAAGTCCTAAACATATAGGCATAAAATAACCTAAGCTTCAAATTCTCAAAAGAAAAGATAAAGGAGTTGAGTTAATAAGAGTTAATAATAAAAAAGGAGAAAATAAATGGTAATACTATATTACTGACAGACCTCAACTTTCTAAGAACTAGAAATCTTAACCATAAAATAAATAAACAAGAAAGAGATAAATAACATTTTAGAAAAGTTACATAGAATAGACCTCTAGGGGAAAAAAGTAAATTAGAATAGAAAGCTGCAGAGATTTTTCTCATCAGGACAGGGCACCTTCATAACAAAATGATAAAAAGCAGAAACATTAAATGTATTTCTTTTCAGATCTTAATACAATAGCAATTACATTAAATAAAGGGTCATGGAAACACAAATTACAAATTAATTGGAAAATAAATAATTGAATCCTAAGAATCAGTGGATAAAATACTAAATCAAAGAAAAAATCACTAATTTTATTAAAGGGAATGATAAAAATAAAAAAATCAAAATTTAAGGGATATAGACAAAAATATTTAGAAAACTTATTTCTCTGAACATTTTCATCAAAAAAGGAGGAGCAGATCAGTGAATTGAGAATACAATTATGAAAAAAAACTAGAAAAATAATGTTTTAAAATCCTCAATTAAACATGAAATTGAATGTATGTTAAACATTGAAATTAATACATAAAATTGATTATTTAATTAAATAAATAAATCCTTGGTAAATTTGATTTTAAAATAAGAAAATTAAATTAACAGTATTAAAAATAAAAATAGTAAATTTGTCACCAATTATGTGGAAATTAAAGCAATCATTAGGAGCTATTTTACCTAATTGCTGTGGGGTGGGCCAGCCTCCCACAGGGGATGGAGTCTTGGAGGTGGCATGGTGTGGGTGAAATGATGGATGGGACACAGCTTTCTCTTCAACCAACAGCACAGTTTTCACAGGATAAACTGCTCCACCTTGGCTGAAGCCTGCCTTTATTTTATATCCTCATGATCACATCTTCTTGGCACAGTTTCATTCTCAACATACATGTTTCTTTGGAACCTAACAACAGACAGGAAGACTAGGGAGATAGTCAATGAAACATTTTTGATAAGGGCAGGATCAGTGGGGAGAATCAACATGACCCAGATATAGGTTACGGAATTCAGAACACAGATTTGCCAGAAGTTTTTATGCCTAGACAAGAGGGTTCTATATAAGTGGGTCTATAAGAATCCTTAGGTTTAATTTTGTAAGTGGGCTCTCCTGGTAATATTGTAGGGGGGTGGAGTGGAACATCTGTATTAACCCTGCAAGCATGTTGTTCTCATCTATTTTTCCTGGGGCTAAGTAAGAATAATAATCATAGCAATTGCAATAATAAGAGGTTGTTAATAATGAAAGTCACTTAGTGGGGTTTCAGTGAGTATTTCCATCCTTGTTGGGAGCTGCTTTGCAGTTCCCAGTTTCCATGTGGACCGTGTCAAACAGCATGGTCTTTGATCACTTCTGGCACCTAATTATATGGCAATAAATATGACAATTTAAGGTAAATAGATTAATATGCACTAAATATAATTTGCCTAAGTAAGCAGAAAAAATAATAGAATATTTAAATAACCCCATCTTCAGAAAATAATTGAACAAATCATATCCTTTTAGAACAATAATATGGTGCTGATACTTAAACCAGGAAAAACAAAAATCAAAATATCCCATAGACCAATTTCCCTAATGAATATTGATATGAAAAATGTTAATAAAATGCTAGTAAAGAGGTTACAGCTATTTATCACTAAGATAAAAATACTATGAACAGGTAGGAGCTATACCAGGAATAGTAGGCTATTTCAATATTAGGAAAATTACCAGTATATTTTATCATATCAATAAAAACACCAAGAAAAATGTTATGATTGTATCCAAAGATGCAGAAAAGTTTTTGATAAAATGTAACACATTCCTTTTAAAAAGAATAGAAAACAAAGGAATAAATAAATGGAGATTTCCTTAACATGAGAACTAGAATCTATCTAAAACCATTAGGAAGCATCATTTTTAATAGAGATAAGCTATAAACCTTCCCAATAAGATCAGGAGTGAAGCAAGGATTGCAAGTACCACCACTATTATTCAATATTGTAGTAGATATGCTAGTTATAACCATAAAAGAAGAAAAATATTAGAAGGAATTAGAATAGGCAATAAGTCAATAAAACTATTGCTCTTTGCAATTTATAAGATAGTGTATGTACAGAATTCTAGAGAATCACCTAATAAACTACTTGAAATTAATAACTTCACCAAAGTTTCAAAACATAAAATAAATTAATAATGTTCTACAGCAAAATTTTTACACTGAGCAACTATGAATATCTCAGATATTCTCATACAATGATTCAAAACAATCCTGAAGGACTTATTATGAAAAATTCTCTCCACCTCCAAAGAACTAATTGAGTCTGAATGAAGATTAAAGAATAATTTTAAAAAAGAATACTTCTTTGGTCAGTATGTTCTCAAAAATGACCAATATTGAGATATTGTGCATGATTGTATATGCATAATCTATGTCAAATTTTTGCTTGCCTTCTGAAGGAGGGACTACAGGTGAAAATGAAGGAAGGAATTTGAAATTCAAAATATTTTTAAATGCATTTTAAAATTTTGTTTCTTTGTAATTAAATTAAACACTAAAAAGGAAAAAAAAAATTCCAGATTTCAGAACATTTCTCTGTCTCATTGGAGTGTCTCATCTTGTCAAATAATCATAGTCATTAACAAGAGAGGAGAGTTCTCAAGTGTTAGCTTAGTGGAAAAATAATGTGTCTATAGATTGGAGAATGACTGAACAAGATGTGGTATATGATTGTAATAGAGCACTATTGTGCCATAATAAATGATAAAACAATCACAGAAAATTTGTAAAGATTTATAAGAAATGATGTGAAGTGAAGTGAGCAAAACCAGAACATTGTACACAGTAACTGCAAGAAAGTGTGATGATCAGCTCTGACTTCTTTAACTGTTATCAGCCATGAAATCTAAAGGACAGCAGGACAACCTCAAGGCTATCAACACCATAGAAGGAATTGACAGTGTCTGAATGCAGATTGAAGCATATCATTCTTCACTTTATTTGTCATTAATTTTTCTTCATGTAAGCAATAAGTGTCTTCTTTCACATGCAATGGGAACATGAAAATGTGTATTGTATAACACATGTAGATCTATATTATTACTTGCCATCTTGAAAGGTAGGCAAGACACTGGATCACAAAAGTGTCAGAAAATGACTAATAAAAATTATATTGACAACTTAAAAAACCGAAAATTTTAAAAAATTAAAAAAAAATACTGTGGGCCTCTCTCAAACCTACCTGGAGCTTATTAAATAGGCTCCTTAAATAAAGATAGTAGTGGTTTTTCTAATTGTATCAACTAGTGACTTTTTTCTAAGCTTTTATATTTATTTCATCCTGAAACCATAATTTCTACTTTTTCATAGAGTAGTACATTATATCTTGCTTACCTCATCTAGACAATAAATGTTCTTAGTTGCTAGTCTAGTCAAATATCACAGTTATAGATCAAATAACCAGTCTTAGAATAGAGAAAGAGTGGGAAGCAATAGATTGTTGAAGAAGGAGACATTTAAAACTATCTTACATAGCATTTACAGCCATCTTTTCTTTCCCAATTTACAAGCTGTAATAAGATGTTGACATGGCCTCATTCTCATTAAACTACTAGCTTTTAAGTTCTATCTAAAATCCCATGCTCTACAAAAAGTCTTCCCCAACACCTCTTCATTCTAGTACTTTGGCTCTGTAATTATTTCCTATTTATACAAACTAGGGCTTCTTTGGTATATATTTGTTTTCATGTTGAATATTGTATTCCCCATTAGCACGTAATCTCCTTGAAGTAAAAGACTGTCTTTTCCATCTTTTTTTGCATATGTAACAATATTGTGGCTGGCACATAGTAGGTATTGATAAATATTGATTGATTGATTTGTTATCAGTGACAGTAATTTGTACATCAGTACATTACCAATATTTTATAAAACAGGATTCACATTTATTAAATACTGACTTGAATATATTTGTAACCACAAAGCTAGAAAGAGGCAAATATAGGTATTAACAGTAAATGCAGTTGGCTGCCCACTGTAACAATATATTACATATTCCCAGCTAAACCTTTTGCTGTTTCCCAAGAAACATCCATCAGGGTTTAATGTGCAGTCCTTTGTCCTGGAGATGGGAGACACACAGTCCCTTTTCTCTAGAATGACATAATTTTTTCTCCGATCAGGGGAGAGATTATTAGCAAAGTCATCCTGTCCTTTTGCCTCAAAGTAAGACCAAAAGTTCATTCAGAGTGAAAAACAAAAATGTAATATTGATGATCTTAGCTCTTAGGAGCTTTTTTTGTGGTTAGAAATAGTTTGGTTTAAAAAGTTTTTCAATAGTTTCTTCTCTGACTACTTTGTAGTCTATCTTACCAGTATGGTAAACTATAACTCATTCTAAATATGTGAGCACTCCAACAAGGCATGTTTATCATAATACTATTTAATCATTTCATTAAAATTAACTTGTATGATATTGAAAATTATAACTTCAATATAGACTGCTCTCTTAGTATTATTAGTAGTAATTACATACTACTTTAAGACATAAAAATCACCTTGCATTTATAAATCCCTCCTTAAGTTAGATGCTAATATTATTCACATTTCAAAAAATAAAGTGCTAAATGAATTATCTAGACTGACATAGCTGTTAAGTTCTTATAGCAGATTTTGAATTCAGAGTTTTCTGATTCCGAGTCAAACATTCCACCCAATTTGACATTTAACATCTTTTTTGTCTTAATCTAATTTCTTAGTATTTTTGTGTCTGGTGGATGAGACCACTACAATAACACTGTTGAGCTTATCTAGAAAAGTGTCCACCAAACTTTTGTGCATCAATGTCAATGAATGTTAATTCACTCCTTTGCACTAATGCATTATGCCAAACACCAGAGAAAGGTAAGAAAAACCTGATCTGCAGCTGAGAATGAAAAAAGCCTTTGGAGTCAAAAAGGCCAGACAGATTTTATCTCTAGAGTCTAGTGTGTCTCATAGGCAAGGATTGAGTCTACATTTTCAGGGCTTCAAGGATGATTCCCTTCACTAGATCAAAATGTCAGTAATAAAGTCTTCATTATCCTTCAGGTGATCTTCACAATTCTATTATTTGTGATTATAATATTCCATGACTTACGAGTCTAAAATAATATTAAGGGAACATCAAAATTAATATGCCAAGTGAATAATTATAAAATTATGTATAATTTATATATGTTCATGTATGTAAACACACATATTGTTGTTCATCCAAACTTCATCTACATGTATGGTATGTGTGCATATGCATGCATATCTATCAGACAGTTGCAATAAGTAGACAAATAGGGTCAGAATCGAATAGAGGAAACTGATCCAGCTGGGTTGCCTTTGGAAAATTGTTGAGTTCTTTCAATGATTCCTATTCTCCCACCCAAAACAGAAACCTGTCTTTTTAATACTAATTATCTTTTGGTGTTCTTGGAGGACTTAACATCATAGACTATCACCAGGTCCAAATAGAAGATTGTCAAAGGACAATTAAGAAGTAAATAATAAGAGTGAACAGACTGAGACACATTTTTAAAAAGGAATTACAATAAAGCAGCATCAAGGATGGCAAATATAATGACTAAAAAAGATGAACTGCACATATGGCAAGCATGAGTATAAATGGACAAGCAACCTGAATGTATGCTGTATCTCCAGCACTGAAAAGAGTGACTATTTCATTCTAGACTCTAGCCAAACTTCTTCTTGGCCATACTATGACATTTTCAGACTCCGTAGCCACTGATACTAGTCACTATGTCTGGAATGTCTTCTTTCACTCTCTTTTGGACTAGAATCCCCACAAATGATTTAAATTTGGAAAGGCTCCACTTCCTCCATGGAAGCTTCCTAAATTCATCAATAATAACCATTCCCACAACCAATTCACACATTTTGTTTTCATCTCTTCTTTGCAGAGAGCATAACACTTTGCATTACAGTTGCAGGTGTTTATATCTTTCCTCTCCAAAAGACTGAAAGTTCTAAAAATACAAAATCCCCCATCTCCCCTCAAGACTAATAAAGTGACTTCTACCCAGCAGGCACTTTATAATTCAAGAAGAGCAGCTTTTCACACCACTACTTGTAATTTTTTATTTGATTATCTAATAGTTTGCTTGCTTGTAAATGTTAAAAGACCTAAATTAATCAGTAAATAATTCAGAGAAATAATAGGTTATAACATTTTATCTATACATTGTTATATCTTCTGAGAACAAATACGGATGCATACACATATGCATATACATACACACATCTATACATATAGTCACGTATTTTTCTCTTAGGCTTTCTGTCCCCTTTGATTCAGATGTCTAAAATTAATCAACAGCAAGAGTAGCTGCAAACCTTTTTAAATCAGCTTACTGACATTTTCCAAAGAAAGCATTTCCACCTCTTCTTCCTATCAACTACAAAAGAGATGCCAGATGGACAGAATTAAATAGGCATAGCAAAGGAGCCCTAAAGGGGTGAGGGAGAGATTTAGGATGATTTGGTTAAAATGCTGCTGCCTTTTTGCTTTGCTTTCTGAAGGAGACTGTATTATCACCTGGCTGGTGCCAGTTGCTAATACCTGGCGTATTACTGGAGGCTAGTGGTTTCGGGGGAGTGGCCAGAGCAATTTAGAAGCAATAATCCTAGGAGTCTAACGGTGAACAGGTATAACAAATTGGCAGTTTGCCCAGAAGTTTATAGGGGATAGTCATAAAGTTCAACTCAAAATCCAAAACGGAAGGACATGAAGAGAACTGTTCTTATCACCTGAAGCTCAGTGCTGTTTGTCTTCTTGCCTGAGGTAAACAATCTTCATGTGTTCTAAAAATGCAAGTTACTTTCTATGCCAGGAAAGGGTCTAAAAGAACTAGAGAAATCCCTTTGTAAGCTCTGGCTTATTAGAGAGGTAAAAACTTTAGCTAAAATGGAAGAAATAACTGAAGAAAGAGGGGGTAAAAAACTTCCAAAGAAACACATTTATCATGCACGATAAGGAATGAGGCAGCTTGGAAACCTGGGGGAAAATAATTTTGAATCATGAGAACAGAGTTCAAAACATGTCCTTGCTACAGTTTGCATGTGTGACTACGAATAAGCCATTTTATCTTTCTAGTCCTCAGTTTCCTTCTCTGTAAAATAAGAAGATAAATGATCATGGAGATCTCTTCAAGCTCGTAATCCACAATACTATATTCTAATATTTGCTAAAAGATGAAATGCAAAGAGGGTCTGATTTGATTAAAGAAGTGTACTATGGAATACTGTGGGGGAAAGGCCTTAAGTTTGAGATAATGAAGGTAAAGTTAATTGAAAAATGTAAAATACTATATAAATGTGTTGTTGTTATCAACACCCTCCTCTTCCTCCTTATCATTTTCATTTTTCTCATATTGTATTTGATGAGGTTTAGCTAGAAAATAGTCTTTGGCCAAGGCATTATCCTACTATTGTTCTTTTAAACTTATTTATTATTATTACTACATTATGTAATACATTTTTACATAGGTGAATGAAATGATTACTTTTTTGTAGTTGAAGAAATTTATTGAGCTGCAAGTTCGTCTTTTGATGCTTACAGAAAAGCATCATTAGGTCCATCTTAATATTAAACCAGGTGAGAGAAACACAATGAATTTCATTCTGTTCCCAAATAGCTTTGATTTCTACCATAGATATTTTACATTATGAAAACTTTTCATCACATGTAATATGGAGGTGATGGTTCTTAGCCTGGTAGCATCTATTAAAATAATTGTTCTTAAGTTTGCATAGTTACTTGTTATGTCCATGCAATTATGGGCAATAGTTTTATCTATGGAAATGATTCAATTAGAGTAGTTTGTCGAATTCACAAGAATGTTTTGGGGTTTTATGTTTAAAATGCAGGGATCTGTCATTCATTCTTTTATGAAGATTATATCTTTATATGTATGGTGTTGGTGCTATTTTTTTCTAATAAATAGTGTTATGTATTGTATATTTTCTACAATTTTCTTGCAAAATCTACAGAGATCAAAAAGTCCAGGATCTTTAAGGATGACCATTATGTCATTTCTTGGAGCAATGACCTGATCTTTCATTATGATCATAAACTCTTCCATTTCTATATATAAATACATGCTTCAGTCATTTATAATGATTATTACTCTAGTTGTTCATCTCATTCATTCCTTTTATCTTTTTCAATTGAGTTTAGATCAGAGGATCAAGATTGAAAAAAAAAGACTATTACATTTGACTGTTAAGATATTGTTAGCAATTTTGGTGAGAGTTGTTTCATTTACTTAAAGATAAGGGAATTCAAATTAGAATGGATTAAAGGGAAAGAGAAAGCAGAGGGAGTGGAGGCAACAAAAAAGTAGAAAGAAAGAAAAATTACTGTCCCAGAATTTTTCCTGGATATGAGGATGAATGCTTGAGAGAATGAGTAAGGGGTGAAAATTGTAGTGTTGGTTTAGTTTTTGGATAGAAGACATTAGTGTATATTTGAAGTTAGTACTGAAAGAACCTACAGTTGGAAAGAGAATAAAGATTATAAAGAGCGGGATGGGATGGGATGGAATAGATAGAAAAGAATCAGACCTATCCTATTAAAGGCAGAGGTTGAAGACTTGAATATGACATAGAAAAGAATAAACTTAGAGACTAAAGAAAAAGATGAGACTATGTATGTGCCGTGGGTGATGTTGAGGGGGTTTATTTAGAGAAGTGTAAAAAAAGGAAGTTTGTGCCAAATAACTATGTGATAGGCAAAATTTTTAGAAGAAGTAGACGGAGAACCAGATCTGTGGTAAGATTGAGGAGGAAAAAAGTGTGCAATAACTTGGGGAGCAATTTAGAAAGGGATTGAATTAGGGAAATGTGAAAAAATCACCTTGAGGTTAAATGACATAAATTCTCAGTATCCCCAACACACACTCACACACACACACACACACACACACATATATTTTTTTTTTTACTTTGTTTTGATGTTTTATGTTCTCCAGCTCCATTCAGTGAAAGGTGGTAGGAGTAATTCAGGACTCTGGTTTGGCATGGAATAGGCAGGACTAGACAAGGATGTCACAGATTTGAGGATAGAAAATGGGGATGCAATTGATTAACTACATATTTGAGAAAAACTACACATTTGAGATTAGGAATGAAAGAAGATGAAATGGGATCTGGGTAATGAGTTAAGGCAGAACTTGGGTAGAAGGAATTCAGAGTTTGTAAAACCAGGTTTAGGAGGATATAAATATAGGAATAGATGAGAAGTTAGGGGATTTGGGTCACAAAGAGGCATGTCAGAGTTTTTGGTCAAGGAATTAGAAAGCATGTTGATAGTGGAAAGAATTAAGGTTTGACTATACCTTTGCTTGGCAAAGGAAGAACATGGGACTAAGTCTTGGAATGTGAGGAGGCTGAGGAACCAGGAGGTTAAGGTGTTTGTTGGAGAAGCAAAAAAAAAAAAAAAAAACACAACTGGATGTTAAAAATCATCTAGTATGGGACAAGAATTTAACAAGGAGAATTTCAAATTAAGAAAGTTTGCTAAGAACAAAAAGAGACTCCAGAAGTGGCTGTGGGGTAAAGTGTTTTAGTTTTTCCTCAAGGACCAGTGTTTCACATTTTGTGATTCTGAGAATCAAGTTTTTGATGGACTTGAAAGAAAGATAACAATTGTTTTTATTATACCCAGAGAAGCCATGAGTAGAAGTTCCCAAGAGGTAGATGATGGCCTGATTTAAAGGTGTGTGGGAAGACTTTATAACAATAAAAACTATTCCAATAAGGAATAGAATACTTCAGATGAAAATGAACAACTGAGCCATGCCACCCCCTTCTCCAAATCTTTAAACAGGGGCTAGATGACCTATTATTGAGGTTATAACAGAAACACAGACATACTGTCAGGAGGAACTTATACTGATCTCTGAAGTTCCTTTCAATATTCAGAATTTGATAAATCTATGAAGAAAATTCAACTTAGTATTCAGGTTTATCTTTTTAGAACATTATATGTTGCATTTTTAATGTGAATTTATATCATGCTCCAAAGAGGCTACAAGGAGGAAAAATAATGAAAAGAAAAGCATATCATGGTGAAAAAGAAACACTCAAGGAATATACTGTGAGCTCTCTTTAGAGGAAAGATAGTACAGGCAAGTGAGAACCAAGCAACAAAATCAATTAGCCATTATACTGCAAATGATTCAGTTATCAGATTTCATGAAGCTTATTTATATAGCCTTGACTATGTACAAAATCCTCTTTAACTTGCAGTAGCATTGACACTATTAGAGATTAAAAAAAAAATGCCAGTACATTAAGAGTTACTAGTTTTCACCGTGTCTATAAGTTTCCAAAGAATTCTCTTCAAATCTAGTCATTTTTGTTTTCCTTAGATAAAATATATGCATACCTTGTGGGTTATTGAAGTGAGTAGCACACTCTTCTAATTTATACCATTTCATCTGCTAGATAGAATTATGGTGGTTTTACTGAATGACCTGAGAGAGAGAATTTACATATAAAAATGTCAACGAGGATCATTGTAGATAGGGGTATTATTATTAAAAGTTATATTGAATTAACACTTTGGAAAAATGATATGACTAGTTATCAAATTTTAACATAATTATCAGATGGAGTCTTTTTTTTAACTTATTTGTTAGGGGGAAAAAGAGGCCTGGCTGAAGGGAATTGTTGAAAATATATATCTTAATACATGATTTACTACTGCAGTTACTTTACAACCACATATGTTGACAGAATTATAGGAATCAGTTTCAGTAGCTCCACTTTGAGGGGGAAGGACTGGAGCTAGTAACAAAGAGGGAAAATACTTTTAGGGGTATTATATATAAAAAGAATGAGAACAGGCGATTATTTTCACAGTCTAGATTTTGGGGTATTAGTACATTCTAGGATATAACCACTCCTTTTGCATGGCTGGAGTGAAGTAAGTCATAAGATAAGATGAGATGTAAGTAGAAATCATTAAGTTTCAAATACCTGGGTATGAATTCTGGACTAAAGGTGAAGTAATTAATTGAAACCCTACTTAATAGCAATTATCCTGGCAGCACACAGTGGCTTAGGATGAAGACAGAGAGAAAAATTAGGAAATTATTACAGTACTAAATAGATTAAATATACAAACTAGAGTATTAGCATTGGGAATAGAAAGATATTCATAGCTGTGGTAGGTATATGAAAAAAAGAAACTGTAAGCATGGTGACTGTAGAGTTAGGTATGACAAAAGTCCTAAATATGGATAATTAGACAAATATGGTAATCAAGAGGATAGCAATTCAGGGAAAGTAGTCTGATTTTAGATATAAATATTTGTTTACATAAAGAATACATTCCTTGAGTTCCGGTTAAGATGGTGGCTTAGAGAAAGCTGAAGTTCAGATCTCCGGAAAACCCTTCCCGACCGATCTCAAACTAGAAGCTCCTAAGGCGCCGAAATTCAAAACGATCAACAGCACAGACCCTGGGAACCCTCCTCCTGGACCTGGACCCGGTTCAAAAGGTACGGCTCCCCTTAAAAGCCAGAACCCGAGATCCCTCGGACCTCAGGGGTAGGAGCGCAGAGTCCAAGGCTCCCGGAAGCGGCAGCCGCACCGGGCTCAGAGAGCAGGGTCTGAGGAACAACAACCCTCAGGGTCTTCTACCCAAGTCCCAGTCCGGGTGAAAGTTACTGCCTGGGGCCTCCACTGCAGAGAGCTGGTCAAAACAACAGCAACCCTCAGGGGGGGCAAGACAGCCTCACGGGCTGGATCCTGCTATCCAAGTCTCAGTGGAGCTTGGGGAAGCGGCAGCCCATCCCCCCGCAGGCCGACGAAACAGCCTCACGGCCAGGGATTCTGAAGGCAACTTCCGGAAATCGAGCCAGGGGGAGAGTGTGGCCTCGTGGTCCGACCCTTCCATTCCAGTTCCAGTGAGGCATATTCAGTTTAACCCAGGGAACGCTCATAGAACCAACATCTGCCCAGGACTAAAGCCTCTGATCACCAGACAAAGACAAGAAAAGCCAATCCTCCACGTTCAGAGATGACAAACTCCACAGAAGCACAGAAGCCCCAAAATACCAAGAAAAATAAGAAGAAAGGGGCGACTCTGGACACATTCTATGGAGCCAAAATACAAAATACAGAGCAGATAGAAGAAGATATACAAGAAAATTCTCCAAAATCTTCCAAAGGAAATAGAAACTCTCCACAAACCCATGAAGAATTTGAATCAGAAAGGACCAAAAAGATGGAAGCCCTCTGGGAGGAAAAGTGGGAAATGATGCAAAAGAAATTCACGCATCTACAAAACCAGTTTGACCAAACTGTAAAAGAAAACCAGGCTTTAAAGCAAGAACTAATAAAGCAAAGCCAAAACACCAAGAAATTAGAAGAGAACATAAAATATCTCACCGACAAGGTGATAGATCTGGAAAACAGGGGGAGAAGAGAAAATTTAAGAATAATTGGACTCCCAGAAAAGCCAGAAATAAACACCAAACTGGACATGGTGATACAAGATATAATCAAAGAAAATTGCCCAGAGATTCTAGAACAAGGGGGCAATACAGCCACTGACAGAGCTCACAGAACACCTTCTACACTAAACCCCCAAAAGACAACTCCCAGGAATGTAATTGCCAAATTCCAAAGCTATCAAACAAAAGAAAAAATCCTACAGGAAGCCAGAAAAAGACAATTTAGATATAAAGGAATGCCAATCAGGGTCACACAAGACCTTGCAAGTTCTACGCTGAATGATCGTAAGGCATGGAACATGATCTTCAGAAAGGCAAGAGAGCTGGGTCTCCAACCAAGAATCAGCTACCCAGCAAAACTGACTATATACTTCCAAGGGAAAGTATGGGCATTCAACAAAATAGAAGACTTCCAACTTTTTGCAAAGAAAAGACCAGAGCTCTGTGGAAAGTTTGATACCGAAAATCAAAGAGCAAGGAATACCTGAAAAGGTAAATATTAAGGAAAGGGGAAAATGTTATCTTCTTCTTTTACTCAAACTCTCTTCTATAAGGACTACATTTATATCAACCTATGTATAATAATATGTGGGGAAAATGTAATGTATAAATAGGGGGTAAAGAAAGACCAAATAGAATAATGGTTCTCACACAAAGATTCACAGGGGAAGGGGAGGGGAAGAAAACTCCTATAAGAAGGAGAGGAAGTGAGGGGGGGGGGGGTTTACTTAAACCTCAATCTCAGGGAAATCAACTCTGAGAGGGAAAAACATCCAGATCCATTGGGATCTTGAATTCTATCTTACCCAACAAGGGTAAGGAGAAGGGAAAACCAAGGGGGGGAGGGGGAGAGGGAGAACAAAAAGGGAGGGAAAGAGAGGGGGGAGGGGGAGGGAACAAAAAGGGAGGGACTAAAAAGGGAAACATCAAGGGAGGGGACAAGGGGGACTGATTCAAAGTAAATCACTGGACTAAAAGGTAGAGCCGAAGAAGAAAAGGTTAGAATTAGGGAAGGCAATCAAAATGCCAGGGAGTCCACAAATGACAATCATAACTTTGAACGTGAATGGGATGAACTCACCCATAAAATGTAGACGAATAGCTGAATGGATTAGAATCCAAAACCCTACCATATGTTGTCTTCAAGAAACACACATGAGGCGGGTTGACACCCACAAGGTCAGAATTAAAGGATGGAGTAAGACCTTCTGGGCCTCAACTGATAGAAAGAAGGCAGGAGTGGTAATCATGATATCTGATAAAGCCAATGCAAAAATAGACCTGATCAAAAGGGATAGGGAAGGTAATTATATTTTGTTAAAAGGGACTATAGACAATGAGGAAATATCATTAATCAACATGTATGCACCAAATAATATAGCACCCAAATTTCTAATGGAGAAACTAGGAGAATTGAAGGAAGAAATAGACAATAAAACCATACTAGTGGGAGACTTAAACCAACCATTATCAAATTTAGATAAATCAAATCAAAAAATAAATAAGAAAGAGGTAAAAGAAGTGAATGAAATCTTAGAAAAATTAGAATTAATAGACATATGGAGAAAAATAAATAGGGATAAAAAGGAATACACCTTCTTCTCAGCACCACATGGCACATTCACAAAAATTGACCATACATTAGGTCACAGAAACATAGCACACAAATGCAAAAAAGCAGAAATAATGAATGCAGCCTTCTCAGATCACAAGGCAATAAAAATAATGATTAGTAATGGTACATGGAAAACCAAATCTAAAACCAATTGGAAATTAAACAATATGATACTCCAAAACCGTTTAGCTAAAGAAGAAATCATAGAAACAATTAATAATTTCATCAAGGAAAATGACAATGGCGAAACATCCTTTCAAACCTTTTGGGATGCAGCCAAAGCGGTAATCAGAGGCAAATTCATATCCCTGAAAGCTCATATTAACAAACAAGGGAGAGCAGAGATCAATCAATTGGAAATGCAATTGAAAAAACTCGAAAGCGATCAAATTAAAAACCCCCAGCAGAAAACCAAATTAGAAATCCTAAAAATTAAGGGAGAAATTAATAAAATCGAAAGTGATAGAACTATTGATTTAATAAATAAGACAAGAAGCTGGTACTTTGAAAAAACAAACAAAATAGACAAAGTACTGGTCAATCTAATTAAAAAAAGGAAGGAAGAAAAGCAAATTCACAGCATTAAAGATGAAAAGGGGGACAGCACCTCCAATGAGGAGGAAATTAAGGCAATCATTAGAAATTACTTTGCCCAATTATATGGCAATAAATACACCAATTTAGGAGAAATGGATGAATATATACAAAAATACAAACTGCCTAGACTAACAGAAGAGGAAATAGAATTCTTAAATAATCCCATATCAGAAATTGAAATCCATCAAGCCATCAAAGAACTTCCTAAGAAAAAATCCCCAGGGCCTGATGGATTCACCTGTGAATTCTATCAAACATTCAGAGAACAGTTAACCCCAATACTATACAAACTATTTGACATAATAAGCAAAGAGGGAGTTCTACCAAACTCCTTTTACGACACAAACATGGTACTGATTCCAAAACCAGGCAGGTCAAAAACAGAGAAAGAAAACTATAGACCAATCTCCCTAATGAATATAGATGCAAAAATTTTAAATAGGATACTAGCAAAAAGACTCCAGCAAGTGATCAGAAGGATCATTCACCATGATCAAGTAGGATTCATACCAGGGATGCAGGGCTGGTTCAACATTAGGAAAACCATCCACATAATTGACCACATCAACAAGCAAACTAGCAAGAACCACATGATTATCTCAATAGATGCAGAAAAAGCCTTTGATAAAATACAACACCCATTCCTATTAAAAACACTAGAAAGCATAGGAATAGAAGGGTCATTCCTAAAAATAATAAACAGTATATATCTAAAACCAAAAGCTAATATCATCTGCAATGGGGATAAACTAGATGCATTCCCAATAAGATCAGGAGTGAAACAAGGATGCCCATTATCACCTCTACTATTTGACATTGTACTAGAAACACTAGCAGTAGCAATTAGAGAAGATAAAGAAATTGAAGGCATCAGAAAAGGCAAGGAGGAGACCAAGTTATCACTCTTTGCGGATGACATGATGGTCTACTTAAAGAATCCTAGAGATTCAACCAAAAAGCTAATTGAAATAATCAACAACTTTAGCAAAGTTGCAGGATACAAAATAAACCCACATAAATCATCAGCTTTTCTATATATCTCCAACACAGCTCAGCAGCAAGAACTAGAAAGAGAAATCCCATTCAAAATCACCTTAGACAAAATAAAATACCTAGGAATCTATCTCCCAAGACAAACACAGGAACTATATGAACACAACTACAAAACACTCGCCACACAACTAAAACTAGACTTGAACAATTGGAAAAACATTAACTGCTCATGGATAGGACGAGCCAATATAATAAAAATGACCATCCTACCCAAACTTATTTATCTATTTAGTGCCATACCCATTGAACTACCAAAATACTTCTTCACTGATTTAGAAAAAACCATAACAAAGTTCATTTGGAAGAACAAAAGATCAAGGATATCCAGGGAAATAATGAAAAAAAACACATATGATGGGGGCCTTGCAGTCCCTGACCTAAAACTATATTACAAAGCAGCAGTCATCAAAACAATTTGGTACTGGCTAAGAAACAGAAAGGAAGATCAGTGGAATAGACTGGGGGAAAACGACCTCAGCAAGACAGTATACGATAAACCCAAAGATCCCAGCTTTTGGGACAAAAATCCACTATTCGATAAAAACTGCTGGGAAAATTGGAAGACAGTGTGGGAGAGACTAGGAATAGATCAACACCTCACACCCTACACCAAGATAAATTCAAAATGGGTGAGTGACTTAAACATAAAGAAGGAAACCATAAGTAAATTGGGTAAACACAGAATAGTATACATGTCAGACCTTTGGGAGGGGAAAGGCTTTAAAACCAAGCAAGATATAGAAAGAATCACAAAATGTAAAATAAATAATTTTGACTACATCAAACTAAAAAGCTTTTGTACAAACAAAACCAATATAACTAAAATCAGAAGGAAAACAACAAATTGGGAAAAAATCTTCATAGAAACCTCTGACAAAGGTTTAATTACTCATATTTATAATGAGCTAAATCAATTGTACAAAAAATCAAGCCATTCTCCAATTGATAAATGGGCAAGGGACATGGATAGGCAGTTCTCAGATAAAGAAATCAAAACTATTAACAAGCACATGAAGAAGTGTTCTACATCTCTTATAATCAGAGAGATGCAAATCAAAACAATTCTGAGGTATCACCTCACACCTAGCAGATTGGCTAACATAACAGCAAAGGAAAGTAATGAATGCTGGAGGGGATGTGGCAAAGTAAGGACATTCATTCATTGCTGGTGGAGCTGTGAACTGATCCAACCATTCTGGAGGGCAATTTGGAACTATGCCCAAAGGGCGACAAAAGAATATCTACCCTTTGACCCAGCCATAGCACTGCTGGGTCTGTACCCCAAAGAGATAATGGACACAAAGACTTGTACAAAAATATTCATAGCTACGCTCTTTGTGGTGGCCCAAAACTGGAAAACGAGGGGATGCCCATCAATTGGGGAATGGCTGAACAAACTGTGGTATATGTTGGTGATGGAATACTATTGTGCTCAAAGGAATAATAAAGTGGAGAAGTTCCATGGAGACTGGAACAACCTCCAGGAAGTGATGCAGAGCGAGAGGAGCAGAACCAGGAGAACATTGTACACAGAGACTAATACACTGTGGTATAATGGAACGTAATGGACTTCTACATTAGGGGCGGTGTAATGTCCCTGAACAACTTTCAGGGATCCAGGAGAAAAAAAACACCATTCATAAGCAAAGGATAAACTATGGGAGTGGAAACACCGAGAAAAAGCAACTGCCTGAATACAGAGGTTGAGGGGACATGACAGAGGATAGACTTTAAATGAACACTCTAATGCAAATACTAACAACAAAGCAATGGGTTCAAATCAAGAAAACATCTAATGCCCAGTGGACTTACGCGTCGGCTATGGGGGGTGGGGGGAGGAAAAGAAAATGATCTATGTCTTTAACGAATAATGCTTGGAAATGATCAAATAAAATATATTAAAAAAAAAAAAAGAATACATTCCTTGAATGTTTCTTTTTCACCATGATATGCTTTTCTTTTCATTATTTTTCCTCCTTGTAGCCTCTTTGGAACATGATATAAATTCATATTAAAAATGGAACATATACTCTTCTAAAAAGATAAAGTTTAATACCATGTTGAATTGTCTTCATAGATCCATAAAATTCTAAATATTTATTCACATAAAAATATACACATATTTATACATGTATGTACTTGTATATGTGTGTTTATAATCTGACATAATTCTGAATTATGTATATAGATGGACAATATGAAAAGCAGATAGGATATTAAAAAGAGGAATTCATATGTCTCTTTTATGAAATTGGATGTGACATTTAGGTTCTTGTAACAATGAACTCCCCACAAAGGTTAAATTTAATTTAATTTCAAAAAACACTCAGTAAGTGCCTTCAATTTATAAAGATATTGAATCTATTGTCTTCTTTTCCACTTGTCCAGAAAGTAAACCCATTCACAAACTGAGTTAATTGTGGTAACCAAGATTTTATTTATTTTTAATATGGCTTCAATCTTTTATGCCAATAGAATATTGAATGGCTTCAGGGAAATAAGACGAAAGAAAAAGTAAAGATTGGAGAGAACTATATTTTGGATAATTAAACTCTTGAATGAACCTTCTAAAACATAAGAAATTGCTTCTCTCCTTAAGGAAAATTTTAAATAATCTTCTGGCTGCCTTTAAAGTGATAAACCAGAGGAGCAAATTTTCTGAAGATTATTTTGTGGTTAATTTAATTTTGAAATGGTTGTGTTTATTTCTGTTTTAAACAAAGGTTGATGAGCAATTAGTCTTGAATAAATGTTGAGAATTACATTAATTACTTTTTCTGTTTTGAAAACAGAAACAAGTTGATCATTTCCCAGGAAATCATTTTATTAAAAGACTTTAAAAACTTTTCTATTTAAAACACAGTTTTACTTTCTAATATTCAAAAATTGGTTTCTCTACAAATGTAAGATAGTGAAGCTTATATTTGTCATTTATGTCTCACAAGGTTATTTTTTGAGTTATATAGCCCAAAATATTACAGGTATTTGAAAGCTTCTTATTTGCTCTCTAAAAATAGAGCACACTATAATAATGTTATTATCCAAAGTTTTGGAAGGTTACCTAAGTCTAGCTTCAGAGCCATTTATGATTCATCCATCAATAATTACCATACTGAATTATTTATTCTAAAATGTCATAGTATCTCTGTTTTTATAAAACATTGACACTTCATGAATATTGAATTGTCTTACCACTCTGAAATTCATACACATTTTCAATAAGTAAAATGTAAAATTTGGCAAAGCAGGTAGCATCCATCTTTTTTTAAAATAATATTTTGATTAAGGAAAATAAAGACTGTTGAGTCATATGCTGTAATGGCATAGGCATTTTGAAAAATTTTTGTAATTCCTTTGCAGTTACAATGTTATAATTTGGTAGATTAGCCAGTGCATTGTTGTTACAGCTCCTCATATTTACTCATCACCTGAAATGTTAGCAAACATAGTGACAAGAAAGAAAAATATATAAATAAGACATTTAAAAGGCTTCAAAAGTTATTTTTATGAAGTTAACATGACTGTAGAATAATGACTGGCAATCTATAAGTATCTTCTGTAATCAATTGTATGACCACTGATACCATTAAATTAGAAATTGATTTGTATATCACTTATAATTCTCAAATTTATTGATATATTCTTTTTATATAACATTTTCTCAAATAATTTCCCCTCCTGCTCCTATCTAAAGATTCCTCCTTTGTAACAAAGAAAAAAAAGAGGAAATAAAGTTAATTAAAACTAACCAACATATGAACTGAATCTGAGACTTTATTCAGTGTGCTATAAGTATACTCCTGATCTTTGTAAGAAGAGAGAGAAATGTGTCTTCTTCTTTAGGTCCAAAGTTGGTAATTATAATTATACATATTAAATTTTTATAATAATTATGTATTTCTCATTCTGATTCTTACTTTCACTTTGAAAGGTTTCATGAACCTTTCTTTGCTTCTTTGTATTCATCATATTTGTTTATCTTGAGGGAATCTTCAGTTACATTCATGTACCACAATTTGATTTGTTATTTTCAATGAAATCTACTTTAATTTTAAAAAGTATGCTAGTTCAGGAGGTTTGATTTAAAGAATTAAGTGAAATAAAAAATACAGATATGTCCAAACCAGTGTAGTACTGTCCAAGTCTCCAGGGGATTAATTAAAACATAAATTAGCAATATATGTTGCAAAGGTGACAAGCAAAGCATAATATTTGAGCTCCTCCACCAACTCTTTTTTTCTTCATTATCATATTTTAATTTTTCAATGTAGTATTTTGATCATTTAATTTCCTTACATGAATATGACTTCATGAATACCATGTTATTCCTAACATAGTAAAGCATATAATATAATATGATACATGATATAAAAGATAGCATAATATAATAAAACATAATACAAACATTTGCAATTATATTTCAGATAAAGTTTATGAAGTGCTTTCCACACAAAAATGTTGAGAGATCATGCAACTTTATAGATTTCTATTTAATTATAAGGAAATCAAGGATTCTCTGGTGTTATATACTTATTAAGTCTTTAAGTCAGGACTTGAACCTTCATCTTTATTCATGTCAAATACAATGCAATGTTAAATAATACGGAAACTGAAATTAGAAGATCTTTCTATAAATCGCTATACAAGATCACATGTGTGTTTTGTTCTTGTTCCTGTATGACTCTTCCTGACCACATTAGAGGCTTTCTTGGCTAACATACTGGAATATATCTTTTTTTTTCCCCATTTTTTGTCCCTCTCATTGTGCAGATGAGGTACCAAGGTAAACAGTGTAAGCTGGTTTGCCCAGGGTCACACAGCCAGTAAGTGTCAGTATAGTTCAGATTTGAATCTCTTTGATACTCAGACCCAGCTGTCCCATAGATGTGTTTAGTAACGCCGGTGACGTCACTTTAAATTAAAAAAAAGGAAACGTAAACACAGGTGTAGACCCCCTTGGCCAACAGGGCCCAGTGCGGAGGGGGGCAGCGTGAGGGCACAGAAGACACAAAAGCACCAGAGAGACCCAGTCCTGGGGCCACCCCAGCTGGGCTGGGGCTTCATTGTGGCTGTGTTTGGGGGGGGGTTCACAGCCCCCAGGGCTGACTTCTGTCCTTTGGCTTCCTTCTCCATCAGCCTTCAAATTTTCGGAAACTTGTTCTGTTCAGAGAGTTCCTGGGGCTGGGGCCCAAGGCAGCAGGGGCAAACAGCTGGGGGATGCGCTGAGTCAGCAGGGGCTGCAGAGCCTCCTTCAGACGGCTGTAGTTTCGCTCCAGCTCCCGGTGATACTCCTTTTGGTCAGGGCCAATCAGGACCTTGTTCTTCCGAAGGGCATCTTCACACTTTTTGCTAAAGTCCTTAAAGCAAAGGCGAAGCTTGTTGTGTCGGAAGAGTTTGGGGTCCTCGGGGATCTCAGCCAGAAACACTTGGGCTACTTCCAAGGGACCCTGGTTCACTGTGGGCCCCACGGAGCCCTGGAGCACCATCTGAAGCATCTTGGCATCGGGCGGCTCCTGCTCTGTGGCAAACGCCAGTTCCCTCGTCTTTTTCTGCATATCCTCGATGGCGACCTCCACCGGCGTCACAAAAGAGATATGGTTAGAAACCAAATATTTAGATGAAATAGAAACTTTAAAAAAGAGTTTTTAAGTGAAGGATGTAAATCAATTCAAAAGCACTGGAAAAATATTAATAAAGATGGGAAAATTAATGATTTTTGTCTAAAAGGACAGTTGTTTCTGATTCCAGTCAGTGATGAGTAAAAAAAAAAATCATTTCAGTGAGGAAAGCAATTGAGTACAATGTGGTGGGTATCACACCAAGCAGATGCTCTGAACATACTTTGATCTTCTTAGATATCTCATAACATAGAAGTTATGGAAGGAAATGACCAATTGAGGGAATCCATTAGCTTCTTCCATTATGACGATTGGCAACTAGGTGAAAATTTTTCTCAGGGATAATAATTATGGGTCAAATAAGATCTGAAACTTGTTTTGGAACAGAACACAAGCTAAGATGTTATTTTATAAGACTTGCCTTGGCTGTAAAATAAACAAATGAACAAAACCATTCTTAGTTTAAGGGTCATGCAAAATCAGACACTGGGCAGATTTGATGCTAGGACCATAGTTTCTTCTCCTCTCTATTTGTTTTCTTAACAAATCACTTGAGGCACCAGAGAAAAATGACTTATTAGTGTTCAAATAGCCATTATATGTGAGAAAAGGACCTTGAAACTTGCCTTTTAGAAAAAAAAAAAAGGTGGCCTTCTATCCATGATATCATGTAGCTTTAACAAATACTTCTTAGTTCAGAATTTGATATGGATGGGGTATTTTGATCACAATCAGATACCAAAAGTTTCTTCTTTGGTCATGGAGAGTGGTCTTTGTTGTTGTTTTGTTTTGTTTTTATCAAGGGTTCCTAGGGATTGTGTCAGAATCTTGTTTTGCTGAAAATAATTTAGTCCTTCGTAGACAATTATCATTTATTACTTTGAAAGAAAACTCCTAAAATTTTTCTTAATTAATCAATAAAATTTTTTAAAAGCTCCTTTTATTTTAATGTTTTCTAATATTTTTATAAGGGATAAGTTTTCTCTGCATCTATTGAGAAAATCATATGGTTTCTGTTGGGTTTTTTATTGATATGGGCAATTGATAGATTTTCTAATATTAAACTATGTATGCATTCCTGGTATTAAAACCTCCTGGTCATGGTTTATGATCCTTATGATATAATACTGTAATCTTCTTGCTAATATTTTAGTCTTACATCAATATTCATATTAGTCTATAGTCTTATTTCTCTCTTTTAGCTCTCCCTGGTTTAAATGTCAGCACCAAATTTGTCATTTAAGAAATTTGGGAGAATTTCTTCTTCTATTTTTACAAATAGTTTGTATAATATTGGAGTTAATTGTTCTTTAAATGTTTAGTGCTATTCACTTATGAATACATCTGGCCATGGAAATTTTTTCTTTTTCTTTTTATTAATTTATTCACCAATTACATGTGAATCTATTTCCAACACTTTTCAAAAAATACTGAGTCTCAAATTCTTTTCTTCTGTCCCTCCTTATCCCCAGTCCTAGCTTCCCATTGAGATGGTACAAAATTTCATCTAGATTTTATATGTACAATCATGTCAAACATTTTCCCATATTAATCCTTTCATGGAAGGAAATTCAAACCAAAAAAATACCTTAAGGAATAAAATGAAAAATAATTTGTTTCGTACTGGATTTAGACTCAATAACTTTTTCTGAAATCAGATGTCATTTTTATGATGATTATTTTGAGAGTGTTCTGGATTATTGTTCTGCTGAGAATTGTTAAGTTATTCACAGTTTTTACTGTATGTTATTCCTGTCACTGGATACAATATTATTTTGATTCTGCTTATTTCATTCTGCTTCAGTCTGTGTCCCTCTTTCCAGGATTTTCTGAGCTCCTTTTGTTCGACATTTCTTACCGCACAACAGAATGGCATTACAATCCTATACTATCGTGTAAAAATTCAACACTAGCCTGCACCCCTTTTTTTGTATCCCAAGATTAACTTTGGATTTTAAAAAGGGTGAGTTTTGATATTAAGCTTATTATAGTCACAATTTATCCCACCTTCTGATTGAATTAAGAATTCAGAGAAAGCTTTTATTTATTTGTAAATAACCTATTAAAACACTGTGTAAAGGAAAGATAGTGAAGGCATTCTAAAGGTCTCTTGACTCTTGATATCCAGAAGGCCTTATCTTTTGCTATGTGAGCCTCCTGGTGTCTGGAAGACCCACTTCTTGCCCTAGTGAGGTTGGAGTCCTCCAATCACACAGACTTCAGAAAGGGACATCATGAAGAGCATAAATTTGAGTGCAGACAGGAGTAAGGACTTTTTTTTACCCAGAGAATCCAGAGGGAAAAGGTTTGCATAAACCCAGGTCTCAGCACTGGGCTCTCAGCCTGGCCCCTGGAGGAGACTTCCTAAGGGAATGGTCAGCTGCAGGTGGCTAGAGGGTTTTTCTTTTTCAAGCTTGTGTTTTATTAGTTAATAAAGCATTACAAATTAAGATGCAGTCTCTAGAGAATTTTAGTCTTAATGACTTACTCAGCCATTCTCCAATTGATGAGTATTTCCTTACTTTCAAATTCTTGACCTCCACAAAAAAAAGCCACTTTGAATATTGCTGTACATATAGATCATGTTACTGTGTGAAAGGGTTTGTATTGTTGTAAAGCCCTTTGAGCAAAGTTCAAAATGGCCCTCCAGAATGACTGAATACGTTCACAAGTCCCCCAGCAGTGCATTAGTTACTCCATTTTCCCACATGCCCTCCAAGGTTTGTCATTTTCCTTTTCTGTCTTAATAATCCATCTCATAGATGTGGGTTGGTCTTATACCTCAAATCATGACTTTCAGATAGTCCAATAATTCTTAGATTATCTCTTTGGGATTCATTTTCTAAGTCAATTGTTTTTCCAATGAGAAATTTCACATCTATTTTTTTTCATTCCTTTGAGTTTGATTGACTATCTAATAGATTCACTAATTTTAAAACATGATTTTCTCCATAGCTTCTTTATCTATTTATCCATTTGGCCATTTCTATTTTGTAAAAAGTTCTTTTTACTCAATAAATAGTTTTACCTCTTTTTTTGCATATCTGATTCTGCTTTTTAAAAAGTTCTTCTCTTTAGTGAATTTGGGTGTGTATGTGTGTGTGTGTATGTGTGTGTTTGTATATTTACATTTGGCCCATTATGCTTTTAAAAAAACTTCTTTTGGGGGTCACCTGGATAGTTCAGTGGGTTGAGAGTCAGGTCTAGAGAGAGGAGGTCCTGGATTCAAATCTGGCCTCAGACACTTCCTAGCCCTGTGACCCTGGGCAAGTCATTTAGCCCCCATTGCATACCCCTTATCCCTCTTCTGCCTTGGAACCAATATATAGTATTGATTCCAAGATGGAAGATATGAGTTTAAAAAAATAAATTTAAAAAATATATAAAAAGCTTCTTTTTATTGGATTTTTTGTACTTCCTTAACCAGTTGACTTATTTTGTGAGGTATTAATTTCTTCAATATTTTTGAGTCTTCTTTACCAAGCTTTTCTTTTTTTTGTTATTTTGTTATGTCGTTCTCATTTCTTTTCCCAATTTTCTTCCACCCTTCCTATTTCAATTTTAAAATACTTTTTGAGCTACTATGCTAATTCTTTTTTGTTTGACAGCAATTCATACTTTTCTTGGAGTCTTAGAAATGCAATAGTATTGAGTTTGTCTTCTGAGTTTGTGTTTTAGTCTTCCCCATCACCAAAATTACTTTCTTTTATAAGTATCATTTTTTATTGTTTCCTTGTTTTTCAGCCTTTTTCTTTTCTCTTTATTTAAAAATAAAACAGCTGTTAAAATTGGTTTCTATAACTGTGGGGAAGGAAGCACATTCTACACTTCAGGTTCTATGCACAACTGCCTTCAGATCTGACTGGAAATCTATCTGCTTTATGTTTTCCCAAGGTGATATAATCAAAGGAGAGGCGTATTTAATACTCTCTCAGCCTGTGCTCAACTCTGTGAGTAACCCCAAGAACCCTTTTCTTCCTTCTAACTCTGACCAGGGTTCCTTATTTCCTTGTGACAGAAAGAGCTGGTGTGTGCTAGTGTTCCTCCTCATCCTGAGGCCATGCCCCAGGACTGTTACCTGAATCTCCATTTGGGAAATGCAACAAGAAATTTGAGCCTGGAGCCAGCAAAGGGAACCCTGTAATCTCCTTCTCACCAATTGTCCCACACAACACCCCCTTTACCATCTGTCTTTGAGAGCTCTAGAAGTCTTTATTACTCATTCACCTGCTAAAGTAGGGCCTTCCTTGTCATGGTGCTTTGCACTCCACTTCCAACTCGGTCCACAATATCTTTCATGTTGACCTTTTAAATTGTTTAGGGATGAAAAAATGACTTCACCCTATCTTTTGTGGGTTATGCTACTCCAAAATTCATTTGGGGCATTATATCATAGAGTTTTGGAGGGTAATTTTTAGACGTCAGATATGTCTTCACCATCTTGGCTCTGTCTCCCCTGGGGTATGTTTCTTAAGGAATTCTTTGTTCAATTTCTCTTTCCATGATGGGTTTGTTTAATCCTCTTTCCTCTTTTGTTAATCTGAGCTACTTATATTTTTGTAAATATTCATTTTTTCCCTTACATTGTTAAATGTATTGAAATAGAATTGGGCAAAATAGGATCCAATAGTTGCTTTAATTTCTACTTCATTGGTTGTGATTTCACCTTCTTAATTTTTAATTTGATTTTCTTCTTTCCTTTTTTAAATAATATTAACCAATGAGCCATCTATTTTATTTATTTTTAAGAAAGATGCTTGTCTTATTCATTAGTTTGATGATCTTCTAATTTTTAGTTTTATTTATAGCTCCTTTAATTTTCAGCATTTGAAATTTGATGTTTAATTGGAGATTTGTAATATGTTCTTTTTCCAATTTTTTTTTAGTTTCATACCTAATTAATTTATTCTTTTATTTCTATTTTAATGATGTAAGCATTTAGAAATATAAATTCACACTAAAGTACAACATTGGCCTTACACTATAAATTTTTATGTATCTCCTCATTATCATTCCTTTTAGTGAAATTATTGATTGTTTTTATGATTTGTTCTTTGAACCCTTCATTGTATAGAACAAAATTATTTAGTTTCCAATTAATTTTTAGTCTTCTTGCTGCTGGCCTTTGTTGAGTGTAATTTTAATTTTCTAAGAAGGAGGTATTTAATGCTTCTGTTTTTCTACATTTGGTTGTGAGGTTTTTGTGTCCTGTTATATATTTAATTTTTGTGAAGATGACATGTACTCCAATCTATCATACCTAACTTTTCTAAAGTTTTAACACTTTAACTCCTTTCTAATTAATTTTTGATTGGATTTATCTACTTCAAAAAGGGGAAGGTTGAAGTACCACATTAGTAAAGTTTTATTGTCTACTTCCTTCTGTAACTCATTTAATTTCTTTTGGATTTTGGATGTTATGTCATTTCTGGCATATATGTTTACTATTGACATTATTTCATTGTCTGTAATGTCTTTTACCAGGTTGTAATTTCTTTCTGTTAGCTTTTTTTGATTTAATCAATTTTTACTTTTCTTTTTTTCTGAAATTATGATTGCTACCCATGCCTTTTTCTTTAAACTTTAGTTGAAGCATAATGGATTTTGCTCTAACCTATTACATTTTCTCCATCTTCCTGCTCTAAATGTGTTTCTTATAGATAGCATAATGTGACATTTTGTTTTTTTAATCCATTTTGCTATCCTTTTCCATTTTATATGTGAATTCATTAAATTCACATTCACAGTTGTGATGACTAATTGTGTTTTTCCCCATATCTTCTTTTCCTCCTGTTTACCCTTCTCTCACTCCTTTCAGCTTTTCCCTATTCATAAATGTCTTGCTCCTTTCCACTGCCTCTTCTAGGTTGCTTTCCTTTTTGTTCCTCCTCTTATCTTATCCTTCTTTTCTATCCTATTTGTCTTTAAAATAAGATAGCTTTCTATAAATTCCTGGATGTGGACATTATTCCCAATTTGAGCTAATTCTGATGAGAGTAAAGTTTAAGTATTGTCCACCACAACACCTATTTTCTCCTCCATTGTATTGACCCTTAGATGCCTCTTTATATGAGATAATTTACTCCTTTCTATCCTTCATTTTTAATCCTCCTTATAAGTTTCCCTTTCCTGTCTTTTGATTTGTTTTTTGCATATCAACCCATCCTATAATACATTTTCCTCTAAGTATATTCTTTCTTATTGTTCTAACAGTTATAATGTTCTTAAGTATCTCAAATGTTTTAAGTATTGGGAATTCTTTAAGTATCTTATATGATACAAGTATTATATATATCTTAAGTAATTTAATTATCACTTTCTTACTTATAATTGTACTGAATTCAACCTTATGAAAAACTTTATTTTTAGTTTTAATTTTTAATTTTACCTTTTAAAGCTTCTCTTGGGTGTCAACTTTGGTCATCAAATTTTCTTTTCAGATTAGTTTTTGTTTGGGGGTGGGGAGTGGTCAGGAATGCCTGGAATTTCTCTATTTAATTAAATATCTCTTCCTTTTTTTTTACCTAGGGGATTATACTTAGTTTCATTTGGTATGTGATTCTTGGTTGTATGCCTAGGTCCTTTGCTTTTTGGAATATCATACTCCCTGCCTTCTGTTCCTTTAAGGTAGAAACTGCCAGGTCTTATGTAATCCTCACTGTAGTGCCACAACATTCGAATACTTTCCTTGTGGATGCATACAGTACTTTTTTCTTGGCCTGTGTTTTTTTAATTTTTCTGGGATATTTAATAGGGTCTATTACCTATGATGATTGGCAGATTCCTTAAATTTCTCTTTTGCCCTCTCGTGGAAGATATCAGGGAAGTTTTCCTTGATGATTTCTTGTAAAGTGTATCTGGGTTATTTTTTTTAATCATTACTTTTGGGCATTTTGATGATTCTTAGATTGTCTCTCTTGGATCTGTTTTCCAGATCATTTTTTTTGCCTTTTATGTATTTCATATTTTCTTCTAATTTTTTTTCTTCTTTTGATTTTGACTTATTGTTTTCTAATGTCTTATTGAGATAGTAATTTTCATTTGCTCAATTCTAATTTTTAGAGTTGTTCTTCCTTGAGCTTTTGTGTTTCCTTTATTTGGTTCTTTCTAGTCTTTAGGGGTTGTTTTCTTTAGAGTTTCTGTTGTTGTTTTTGGATTTTTTTAGGCCTCTATTTCTATTTGGTTCATTCCAGTTTCCACATTGATTAATCTATCTTTAATTAGTTATATTTTTTAGTTCTTCCAAGAGGTATTTTGAGACCTGGCATCCTTTCTTACCTTCCTCAGGGGCTTCATATGTTTCTTTTTTGTTAAGATTATACTCTTATGAATTTATATTTTGATCTTCCTTGTTACTAAATTAATTTTCTGAGGTTAGGATTTTTCTTTGTCTTTTGGTCCTTTTTAAAATTATTATTTTCACATTATTACTCTATATATTTGTTGAGATTCTGCTCTGGTCCTGGGGTAGAGGGAATGCTCTTCCAAATTTGCCATGTAGCCTTCTCTGGTACTTGGGGCCCGTGTGGCTATCAGGTCCTTCGGTATTCACTTCCAGGAGTTGGACCACCTGGTTTCTTATGCTTAAGCATGAAGCAGGTTTTTCCAAATGGATTCTGCTCCTCTTGCTTTGGGTTTTCCTGTTGATCCTGTGTTGGACTGTTCCTCCCTCTGGAGATTTGTTGCCTAAAGTAAATTGGAAGCAAGTAAGGTGTAGCAGAGCTACACCCCATTCTGTCCTTTTCTTATCTCAGGCCACATGGATATGGGTAGGTCTAGAATTGGGCGCCTCTCCATTCTGCTATATTGGCAGAGAGTAGGGCTGCTCCCCTACTGGCTGCCTTGTGGCCTCAAGCCACATGGAAGTGTTCAGGATCAGTGTGCAGTTTGCAAACTCCCCTGATGCAGCACTCACTGCACTATTCTCCCCTATTATCTCTGAGAGAGATGTCACTCCTGTTTTCTTTTATTTCAGTGGGTCTTTATTTTCTATTTTTGAGTGTCTAAGTGAACTGGGGATCCCTAACTTCATCATCTTAGTTCTCAGTCTACCAAGTCCTTTGATTCTTACACAAATCCTCCTTGTTTTATTTTTCATGTCAATTTTTTTCCTGTTTTCAGATAGTTTTTCTTCTATTTTTCTTTTTCTTTTTGTACTAATATTATTTACCATCTCAGAGAATCATTGATTTATGTTTATTTTCACTTTAATGAATTCTACTTTTTGTGTAAGGTTTAGTATATTCCTTTTCTCAACATTTTCAGTTCTTTTTTCTCTTTTGTTTCATTTTTTCCAGGTATACATGTAGGTCTTGTGAAAAGTGCATTTAAAATTTTTTTATCTCTTCCTGTAATTATGGAATTTTTTTCTCAATTTTTGCAAATCTTTAAAATTACATTTTTTATAGTATCTGCTATTTTTTTTTTATGTTTCCATTACTATTTATTAAGTTAGGGCTCTGTGCCAGGAACAGGTTTTCCCCCCATTGCAATTTGTTCTGTGATGGTCCAGTCCACTAGATCTCCACTAAACCCTCAGGTCTCTTGTGTTTCTATGTTCCACCTATCAGGGATAAACTTCCATGTTTATTTTTGATTCAGCACTCTGGATCTTCAGAGAACTCTCTGGCATCTTAGGAAAGAATGTTAATTATGCCAGAATCTTACTGCTTTAGTACCATGCCTGTTTCCACTCCCTAACTTTTTCCAACATACCTAACCTGGAACCTTCTCAAGTGTTTGCAGTCTCTGGTCACAGAGTCTTGCAAGCTATATGTCTGACCTTCTCTGATCATATTCAGAGACTATACTACACCAATGAATATATGGTTTTGCTGACCTCTTACGCAATTATGAGATGGAAATCATTTATTGTAGTTTCTCACTGGATTTAAGAAACATCATTCAGTCTCATGCAAACTCCAAGGTCTTGCTACAATTAGATTTTGAGAAGTGGGCCATGTGCCTCCCATTTCTGTAGTTATCTTTTCTGGAAGCCCAACTCTAAATCTAGGATCTTATGAGTATTTGAATAAATTAGGAAATGAAACATGCTTATTCTTTTCTATTGCACTTGCATTGCTACTATGTTATTAATGTGAAATAATATAAGCTATATCTTATTTAACCATTTGGTCATATATTATTAATGATATCTTTACTATTATCATATATAATGAGAACTACCCATATATATATATATATATATATATATATATATATGTCCTTATAGCTTAAATTATGGTTTAGTCTATAAATTGAATCATTTTTAGAGAGTAAAGCTATTTAAAATTTCTAAATAAATTGATAGTAATTATATTATGGGATAGGTTGATAGCTGTGTCACAAATAGTTCATTAGCTAAAGAGCAGGCTGATTAAATCCTTCAGGTTGTTGTCTATATAATTATCCATGTGATTCAAGCCAAAAAAATATTTTGTTTCAGTTGTTTGAATATTTCAAAATGTAATGTCTCTAGGCATAATGCACAATTTCTTCAAGTGTCCATCAAATTGGATATTTAAAGATACTATGTTATTTAGATTTTGATTTGAATATGTTGACTGAAATTCTTACAATTTTACAATTCTATATGTCACTAAATATTTCTCTTCTAGAAACTGAAAGTTTAGAACTTTGAAGAACATAGACAAAGGTTCATGAAGGCATATATCAGTGCAATTTTTGACCTCTTATGTTGAATACCCATTTATAATTTTTAAAAGCAAAAAAAATTAACAGAAACTCAGTAATGGAATAGCAAACAACCTTAAACTGAAGAAATGAGTATTTATAAGATCTTTGTCTGGAAAACAGTCTGAAAAATAAAATAAAAGCAATGACCATATTAGGAAAAAATATATACTTAATATCATTAAATTTTCCATTCAAAGATAGGCTAAATTACATTTTATTAAGAATAGAGTTAAAATTTTTAAAGTATCATAAACATGGAATATCATGTGGATAAAAGTACTAATCACAGAATTAGAAAACCTAGAAATCAGTGAATAGCTAGAACAAAACCTTCAGCTCCTAAATTAAATTAATATCTTCATCTTTTTAGTTCCGTCTGAGTGTTAGAAACTATGCTATATATGAATGATATGCAAGCAGTGACAGTTTGAAAAATATTACTGAAACCCCCAAACATGCAGAAGTATCATGTCATAGTAGGTATTATGCTTGGTTTGGTGTAGGGAAATCTGATTTGGAGACTTACCATTGACATTTACTGACTGTGTGACCCTTAGTAACTATGACCTTTAGTTTTGTAATTTGTAAAATAGTGATATGAAATCTGTTTTACTGGTCTTAAAGGGTTCTTATGAAGTAACGTTTATTGACTTTGCCTTAGTTTATGGCATGATGTGTTGGTCTGTGCCTAGCTTTTGCGATACATTATCCTAGCTTTCCTAGCAGCTTTTCTCAAATAGTGAACTCTTCTTTCAAAACCTTACATCTTTGGAAATTTCAAACTTAAGTTTACTATATATACATATATGTATATATATGTATATATAGTCATTTAACATTGTGTTGAGTGTCTAATATATTTCACTGGCTCACCACTCTATTTCTTAGCCAATACCTGATTGTTTGGATGATTGCTGCTTTATATTACAGTTTGAGATCCAGTATAGCTAAACCACTTTCCTTCATTTTTTTTTCATTAATCTACTTGATATTCTTGAACCTTGGTTCTTCCAGATAAATTTTATTTTTTTGGCTCTATGAAATTTTTTTTGGGATATTTGATTGATATGGCACTGAAAAAGTAAGTTAACTTAGGTAGAACCGTCATTTTATATTATATGGGCTTGGCCCATCCATGAGCAATTACTTTATTTCTAATTGTTTAGATATGACTTTATTTCTGTGAAACTATTTTGTAATTGTGATTCTGTGGTTCCTAGATTTGTCTTATGTTAATCTTTAAATTGCTCAGACTCTACTTCAGAATATTTGATTTAGCTATTCCCCATTATCTACAATGGAGGTACTTAGTCAGGAATGTATTGAGAACTTTAAAATTACTCCACCCTACTCAGACAGTGCCTAAGGGGAAGATAAAGTTGTAAAATTCCTGATTGAACATTGAAAAGTGCCTAACTCATAGTGAAGCAAAAACCCTAAGCTAGGTGGTCTATTTTAGATCTAATACAAAAAGGTGTATTAAGTAAGTACCTATAAAGGTTAAATTAATCACTAAAACGTCAAGCAACTTACAAAGGGCAAGCTTAGCAAAGAGATGTGAAATACTCAGAAGATATAATCTAATCAGAGGAGGTGATAACAAAAGAAAATGTGAACTAAGAATGGACAGTCCTATGGAAAAGTGTCTACTGTGATTGGTAGATATGTAAATTTAGGGGAGGTGATATAAGAGAAAATTATCTTTAAAAGGAGGTCAGGAGTTCAGAGGAGGCTCTCTGAACTTACTTGGAGTTTGGAGTTAGTTTGGAGGAGCTGGGTCTCTGAACTGAGTACAGGAGTTGAGGATTTCAGTGAAGGACTGGAGTTTTGCTTTAGGACGATCTTGTGGTGCATGATAAAAGACTGACTGGTCTCTCTTAAGGCTCAGGCTTAGGCCAAATGGCCTAGGTCCTTCCTACTATTTTCTCTTTCTCTCTCTCTCCCTTCCCTTAAATTCCTTCATTTGTATTAATTAAAATCTCCATAAAATCCAGCTGACTTGGGTATTTTCATATTTGGGGATTTTCCCATGATGACCACTAATTTTTTATTTAAATCAAGACACTAAAAATTATCTTTACAGTTTGGCCGAACCCTTTACAGTTTTGGCAATTTACAGTCTTTGAAACCCATATTTTCACAGTTACACTTATCAGGTGGACTCCCAGGTATTTTACATTTTCCACATTCATTTTACTAGTATTCTATTTAAAATTTTTGCATCTATGATCATTAGGGAGATTAATTTCCTCTTCATTAGAGGTAAAATCTCCCCTTTCATCTTTGATACTATTCATTTGGTTTTCTTCTTTTCTTTTTTAAATTAGATTGACTAGTACTTTGTCTATTTTGTTTTTTTAAGTAATAAGTGTTTCTTTCCTTTTGTGTGTTTCTTGTAGACAACATATGGTAGGATTTTGGTTTCTAATCCACTCTGCTATTTGCTTCTATTTTATGGGTGAGTTCATTCCATTCACATTCAGAGTTATGATGTGTATTCCCAACATTTTGATTTTCACTCCTAGTTCTGCCCTTTCTTCTTTCACTATTTCCTTCTACACCAGTGTTTCATTTTTAATCAACCCCCCCTATTTCCCACCCTTATTTTGCTTCCCTTCCCCCTTCCCCTTCTTATTCCCCTCTTATTTTTATTTAGGGTATTTTAAAATACACCTAACACTCTAACTCCATTGTATTTATTCCCTCCCCACCAGTCCATTTGTTACCCTTCTACTTCTCTATAAGGCTAGAATCAGTTCTCTGATCAAAAGGATCTGATTGTTCTGCCCTCTTTGAGTCAATTTCAATGCATGTAAGAATTAAGTATTTCCTGTCTCCAACCTCTTTATCCTTCCAGTGTACTGGTGTTCTCTCCCACTCCTAGACTTCTTTATGACATAAATTTATCCCATTTTAACTCTTTTCCCATTTCTACTATTTTAACCTCTTTATATATGTGTGTGTGTGTATACATATATATATATATATATATATATATATATATATATATATATAGGCATTACCTCCCATACAGTTTGTCAGTGTTCTCTCTAAGTATAATTCTTCTAGCTACCCAATTGATAATAATAATTTTAAGAGTTAACATTATCCTCTTTTCTTATAGAGATAAAAAGAATTTCAACTTATTGAGTCCCTTTAAAAAAGGTTTTTTCTTGTAGTTGTTCTTTTTTCCCCTTTCTTAATTACCTTTTGATGATTCTCTTGAGTTTTGTGTTTGGACATCGAATTTTTTGTTCAAGTTCAGTCTTTCTTTCATGAATGCTTAGAATTCTTCTATTTTATTAAATGACCATAATTTTCTCTGCAAGAATATGGTCATTTTTGCTGGGTAGTTGATTCTTTGTTGTAGACCTAGTTCCCTTGCTTTCCAGAATATCATATTCCATGCCTTTCAGTCCTTCAGTGTAGATGCAGCCAGATCCTATGTTATCCTAACTGTGGGTCCATGGTATCTGATTGACTTCTTCTTAGCATCTTGTAATATTTTTTCCTTGGTCTGGTAGTTCTTGAATTGGGCTATAACATTCCTGGGAGTTGTCAATTGAGGATTAAGTACAAGAGGTGATCTGTGGATTCTTTCAATCTCCACTTTTCCCTCTTGTTCTAGAATGTCAAGGAAGTTTTCTTGAAAATTTTCCTGTACAATGATGTCCTGGCTTTTTTCTTTTGTCATGATCTTCTGGTAATCCAACAATTCTTAAACTGTCTCTCTTGGACCTGTTTTCTAGGTTTTCCATTTTGTGAATCAGGTGTTGCATATTTTCCTCAATGTTTTCATCCTTTTGATTTTATTTTATAGCTTCCTGCTGCCTTGTGAAATAATTTGCTTCTAGTTGTTGGATTCTAGTTTTTAAAGACTGAATTTCATCCCTGGCTTTTTGGTCATCCTTCTCCTTCTGATCTGATTTTTTTTGTAGGTCATCTTTCATTTTCTTTGCCTCAACTTTGATGTCCTTTGCCTCATCTTCAAGCTGGTTAATTTTGGCTTTTAATACACTATTTTCTTTTTCCAGATGACTTATTTTACTTTTTAAGTTCTTTTCCCCATTGTCTTCAACCTCTCTTAATTATTTTTTTAATTGAATTTTGAGTTCTTCCAAAGCCTGTGTCCAGTTTGCTGGAGTTTCTGTGTTTTTGCTTGGTGTTCCCTGATCCTCCTCTATTCCATTTGTTCTTTGTTCATTGCCTGAATAGAAGCTGTCAATTGTAATTTCTTTTTTCTTTTTCTGTTTACTCATATTTTTCCCCTTCTTCCGCGCCCCCTGCCCCCCATAATTGCCTGTAGTCTTGCTCCTCTCATTATGTGCTGGAAGTGTGGGTTTGGGCTGTTCTGTCCTGAAGGGGCTTCTTCTCTGTTCTGCATATTTACTATTTCTTCTCTTCTGCAATTGGATATAAGGTTTTGATTACCTCAATTTTTTTAAAGATACCATATACTGCTGAGGAAAAGATGTATTCCTTTCTATCTTCCATTCCTTTTTCTGCAGAGATCTATCATATCAATTTTTTCTAAAGTTCTATTTACTTCCTTAACTTCTTTCTTGTTTATTTTTGGTTGGTTTTATTTAATTCTGAGAAGGGAAATTTGAGGCCCTCCACTAGTAATGTTTTACTATCTATTTCTATCCATAATTCATAAAACATTTCCTTCAGGCATATGGATACTGTATCATTTTGTACATGTATTTTTAGTGTTGATATTGTTTTGTTTTCTATGGTATCTTTTATCATGATATATTTACCTTCCTTTTCTCTTGAGTAAATCAGTTTTGACTTTTGCTTTCTCTGAGATCACGATTACTAAGAGTGCTTGTTTATTTTTTTTTTGCTTTAGCTGAAGTTTAATATTCTTCTCCAGGCCCTTATTCTATGTCTGTTTCCCTGCTTTAAATGCATTTCTTGTAGAAACAAAAAGTAGAATTCTGGTATTAATCTACTCTGCAATCATTTTCTAATTTATTGATGAGTTCATTCCATTCATATTCACTGTTTTGATAACTAATGGTGTCTTTCCTTACAACTTATTTTCCTCTTTTTTTCCTTTTCTTTTAACCTTTCCCAGGTGGTAGATTTTTTTTCTTTTGTTCACAAATTTGTTTTCAATGACCAACTCCACAAATTCACTCTCCTTCTAATCTAACCTCCCCCAAAAAAGTAAGTGAGACTTCTGGAGGTGGAGCCAAGATGGAGGAGTGAACTAGGGCTGCTCTGTGTTACCACAAGAATCCTCTCTGACCAAGAATAAAATATAAATACAAAATGAATACAGGAGTAAAAGAACCAACAAAGATACAGAGTGAAACAACTTTCAAGAGAAGAAAAACTCAAAAAGTAGGCAGATATTATATGAAGCAGTATAGTGAGAGGAGAGCAGAGCCAGCAACAGGATGTAGCAAGGAAGGAAGACCAATCCTAAAGCAAGCCACACCCCCACACCCCACATCTGCTGAATTAGAATTAGAAATAGAATTAGAACCTAAGTCCAAGACAACATTCAGATCCTGAGATCCTGCCTAGGCAAATAGTGATACAAGTCAACAGACACTCCTTTAAATTTCAAACCTGTAAAGAAGTCTGGAGTCCCAGACCAGGGTAGTCTGGGTTAATGTGGGCTAATCCATGTGGGCCTAGAGCAAAACCAATATGTCCAATCTGGGCTTGGGATAAAGACATGGTACACAGTTTGGGGTGGCTGATAAGTACTAAGTACTAACTACAGATCTTTCTGCCTAAAGCTCAGAGTGGAGCTCTAGGACAGGGCAATCTAGGGTGTGCCTGATTGGATCAAGTACACAGTAAGACCAAGAGCTAGACCCTCATTTTGGGTCTAGAATTTGATCATCCACCTGATCAAGTTCAGAGTGAGATCAAAAGCTTTCACCCAAACCAGAGGAAAGTCCTTAAGTCATTAGCATCTCAATGGTCAATTGAATCAGCAGAGGAAGGGGGCTCCCAGAGCTTTCAGCCCTCAGACCCAGAAAATTAGCTGAGGATAACATCAAGCAAGGGCTGAAGTTTAAGAGGATATCCCAACTTCCCAGAAAACAGAGTCTACCTAGAATTAGATAGGAAAAATAAGCAAACAACAAAAAATGCATCTAACTATAAAGAATTTTTATAAGAGTAAGGTACAGATAATGAAGGGGACAGTGAAAGCAAGGGAAATACATGAGAAGTCCCTAAGAAAAATATGAATTTGACACACATTCTGGAAGAGCTCAAAAAAGACTTCAAAAACAAATTAAGAGAGGCAGAAAGAAAAGTGGGGAAGAGAAATGAAAGCGATGCAAGAAGAAAGGAAAGTGATGCAAAAAGAAATGGGCCAATTGAAAAAGGAGAACCAAAAACTGACTGTGGAAAACCATGCCTTAAAAATCAGAACTGACCACCTAGAAACTAATGATTCTTAAGAACTCAAGAAACAATAAAGCAGAATTAAAGAAATTAAATAACATGAAGTAACTTATTGAAAAAAAAAACAAAAACATAAACAACTCACCTAGAAAATCAATCTAGGAAAAACAGTATCAGTATTATTGGACTACCCTGAAGGTCATAACCAAGAAAAAATCTTGGACATTGTATTACAAGAAATTATCAAAGATAACTGCCCAGAAGTCCTGGTACATTCCAACCTCCTTTCCCTTATCCCCCCATCTTACTTCTTATCTCTAGCGTAAGGTAGATTTCTATAGCTGACCAAGTATGAGTATTATTCCCATTTCAGGCTAATTCCAATGACTGTAATGTTGAAGCATAACCTGCCACACCTCCATCTTCTCTTTTACTCTATTTGACTCCTATGTACCTCTTAATTAAAGATTGCTTATCCCTTCTATCTTAACTTTAATATTTTCCCTTTGTATTACTGTTTCCCATTCTCCCCTCCTTTTATGGATATCAGCACATATAGGTAGATAGATAGATAGATAGATATTCCTTTTCATTACTCTAATAGTATTAAAGTTCATTTAATAGTACTTTAGGTATTTTGCAAACTTTAAGTATCTCAAATATCACAGATATATTAATTATTTCAATTATCATTTTCCCAGGTATGAATGTATTCAATTCAACCATATCAAAACCCCTTAATTTTCATTTACAATTTTTATGTTTCTCTTCAGTGTTAAATTTGAAAATCAAATTTTTCTTTTCATCTCTGGTCTTTTGGTCAAGAAAGTTTTAAATTTCCTTATATGATTAAAAATCAATTTTCCCCTAAAGGATTATGCTCTTGGTAGGTATGAAATTATTGCTTATAGTCCTAAATCCTTTAACTTTCAGAATATCATATGCCATGCCTTTAAACCCTTCAATGTAGAAGCTGCTAGGTCCTGTGTAATTCTGACTGTGGCTCTATGGCATTTGAATTATTTTCTTTGGGATGTTTTTAGGTTACTTTTTCCTTGACCTGAGAGTTATAGCAGTTCATTTTATGGCACTGGATATTTTTGTCCTGAGTTTCTGGGAATTTTCCTGTATCTTTGCATTATGATAATAGCTAGTCATTCATAGTTGATGATAGTATTTTATTAGTATTACTATGTACAGTGTTCTCCTTGTCCTGCTTACTTTACTTTGCATCACTTCATATAAGTCATTCTAGGCTATTTTTGTGATCATCAATCACTATTCATTCTTTTTTTTTTTTAACCCTTACCTTCCATCATGGAATCAATACTGTGTATTGGTTCCAAGGCAGAAGAGTGGTAAGGGCTAGGCAATGGGGGTTAAGTGACTTTGCCAGGGTCACACAGCTGGGAAGTGTCTGAGGCCAGATTTGAACCTAGGACCTCTGGTCTCTAGGTCTGGCTCTCAATCCACCAAGATAATCAGCTGCCCCCTCATCATTCATTCTTAATAATTAGAATTTCTTAATACAGTATATGTGTCTTTGTATGTGACAAAGAGTTACATAGATTAGATATTGTACCCAATGTTAAGTAGACTTTTTGTGTGGTTCCAATAATTTATCAAGTAGAGGAAACAATCTTTTGCATGGCAGCAGAAAGATAGTCATTTCTACATGACTATTAGTGGTTCAAGAAGCCAAGAGAGTATGACCACAGCTTAGTAGCATTGCAAATTTTAAAGCTATATTGAAAGAAAAACAATGATGTTACCTCTGGATAAAGGAAGCTAAGAATGGTAACATTCTGAACCTACCTAAATTGAAAAGTAATGATGGATTACTAAAATAGCTAATAATTTTCATTTATAAGAGATAAAAGTGAATATTTTGAGAAAAATATAATCACTTCGTGAAAAAAATTTTTCCAGACATTGGCAAACCTAAATAAAGGACTTTTCTTAAAAGCACTTAAACATTTAGCAAAAATTCCTAATTCCCTTTCCCCACTTAATTTACTGAGCTATAGTTTAGAACTTTTATTTTTTACATGTAAAATAAAGGAATTCTGCTTTGTGCAGAGTAAGAAGTAATATTTATAGTTAATTTTAGATTATAGCTAAAGCTACATAGCCATGAAATCTAGAAATCAGTATTTTTAAAACTAAAACTTCTGTATTTTCCAAGAAAGAAACATATTTGAAACTTCTGTCACTACTGTTTTCTATGTAAAATGCAGAACTTCTGATGGATTTTTTTTTAAATTAGGGAGTAGTGCATTCACAGTTATTTCCCATTAAATAATAATGTTACTTATTATGCCTCTTGTCACAGATAAAACACATCACTATTTTAAAAGGGATTTCCCTCTTAAAGAAGTTTTGTATGTGTGAAAACTAATATTTTAATGATAATCTTTAGGATAATTTCATAATTAACTTCCTTTCACTTTGATTGCATCCTCATCTTAATACTTTTCTTCATTACTTTACATGAAATCTTAGTTGAATAATTTTCCAATTTGGACAGTTGTATTCATATTCAACCTTCCACTATAAGAGGTGCTTTTCATAATATGCTTAGTTTTTTTTTTTTTTTTAATAAGACCATACAGGATCAAGCAGGTACTAAAACATTTAAATGGTCCAATTCACTTGGAGGAAAGGATCCGTGAAGCATAATCTTTATGTTTAGAAATTGACTACCCTAGAATGTTTTATGTATATTTCATTTTTATTAGACTAACTTATGAGTAAGGAGTCCATCACTGATTTTATGTTATCATGAATCATGTACACTTATGCAATTATACAAATAATAATATATTATATAATGGTAACAACATGCCAGTAGAACTTGGGGGTAGGAACAAAAGCTGAAACATATTGGAAAAGGTAATAACATTTAATGAATATTCATTATTCACTGATGGTCATTAAATTAATAAGTTAGCTAGGGATACTTGCCTCATTAGAACTGATCAAAGTACTAAAGTCACCCAAAGTTAAGGATGGCAAGGTAACAAGAGTTCCTTTCCATTTTGGATAAAAAGAAAAGAAATGATTCATTATGCTTTTATCATAAGGAGCAAAATATTGGGAAACTCCAATAGAAAATAGGGAAAATGTTTTAAAATGGAAGCATATGGAAGCATATTAATGTTTCATATATACACAAAAGGACAGTATTAGATTAAAGAAGAAAAAATTCAGATAAATTTTGCATTTGGTAGTCTCAGAACACTGGGCCATGTGTTATAATACTGACAACAAAGAAGTCAAGAGATCAGATCTATTTCTTTGTTTCTAGATTAGACTTTTTTTAAAAGAGAACACAGTGATTTCTTTATGAAATCATCCTGCTCATCATTCCTTACAGCACAATAGTATCCCATTACTATAATAAGCCAGACATTCAACTATTCCACAATTGAACATCCCTTTAGTTTCCCATTCTTTGCCAACACAAAAAGAGCAGCTATAATTTTTTTTTAAATAAGTAGCCCCTTTCTCCCATTTTTAAAAATATTTTTTTGGAAATAGACCTAATAGTGATATTACTGGATAGTCATTTGGACATAATTCCAAATTGTCCTCCAGAATGGTTGGCTCAGTTCACAATTCCACTGACCTTGCATGGGCCCCAATTTTGCCACATCTTCTATATTTATAATTTTTTTTTTACTGTCATATTGGCCAGTTTGATATGTGTAAGGTGATACCTAAGAGTTGTTTTAATTTGCATTTCTCTAATCAGGAGGAATTTAGAGCATTTTTTCATATGATTATTGATAGATTTGATTTCTTCATATACAAACTGCTTATTCATAGCCTGTGACCATATGTCACTTGAGGAATGAACTGTATTCTTATGAATTTGATTTAATTATATGTTTGAGAAATTAGAATTTTATAGGATGAATTTTTCATAAAAATTTTCCAATTTTTTTCTTTCCCTTCTAATCTTGGTTACATTGGTTTTATTTACACAAACATTTTTAATTTAATGTAGTCAAAATTATTAATTTTACATCTTTTAATGTTCTCTGTCTCTTGTTTAGTCATGCTATTCCTTTCTCCATAGATATGACAGTTAAACTATTTTATGTTCCCCTAATTTTCTTACAATATGACTCATTATGCCTAAACTTTATACCCATTTTGACCTTATCTTGGTAGAATGTGTGAGATATTGGTCTATATCTAAGTTTAGCTATATTATTTTCCAATTTTCCTAGCACTTTTTGTCCTGAAAGGTTGTATAGGTTTATCAAATACTACATTGTTATTACCCATAATCTATTCTAGTGATCCACCATTCTATTTCTTAGCCAGTACCAGCTTTTTTGATTGCTGTTTTATAATATAGTTTGAGATCTGGTATTACTAGGCCACTATCCTTCACCTTTTTTTTTCCATAATTCCTTTGATCATTTTTATCTTTTTTTTCCAGATTAATTTTATTTTTTCTAGTTCTATAAAATAATTTTGGTAGTTTGATATGGAAATGAATAAGTAAATAAATTTAAGTAGGATTGTCATTTTTATTATATTATCTAGGCCTATCCATGAGCAATTAATATTTTTCCAGTTGTTTAGATCTAACTTTATTTATGTGAGGAATGTTTTGTAATTGTGTTTATATAACTACTATGTTTTTCTTGACTAGATTCTCAAATATTTTATATTGTCTACAGTAATTTCATTTCTTTTTTCATTTAAGTATTTTTCCATGGTTATATGATTCATTTTCTATCTCTCTCCTTTTCCTTCCCCCTTCCCAGAGCCAACAAGTAATTCCACTGGGTAATATGTGTATTATCACTTAATACCTATTTCCATATTATTAATTTTTGTAATAAAGTAATCTTTTTAAAACCCAAACCCCACATCCTATATTCATATAAACAAGTAATAAATCTAATGTTTTTGATTGGGGAAGGGGGGTAAATGGGTAGATTACGTAGTTTGCTTTCCTCTGTGTGTAGTTTTATTTATAATTCCTCTCTTAACCCATGATATAAATTCTCTCTGCCTACCTTTCAAGTTGTTTTCCACAGGGGAATTGTTTTACTCTGTCCCTTTGTTGGTTCTGTGGCTCCAGTATTCATTTTGAAGTGGCTTGAGAGGATTTTTCATAGTAGTTCCATCTTTCTCTGCTGTTAAGCTGCCATCTTGTCTCTGCCTCGATTATTTTCTTTAAGGAGATTTCATTCCCATCTACATTTTGTTCCACTGATATTTACAATAGACCCATCTGACACAAGGTGAATCTATCATCTTCCTGTCATGCAAAAAGAAAACCAAACTCAGGTCATGACTATGATATCCTAATGATGTATTCCTTTTGATCAATTCTAATAAGAAGAATTAATTAATTAACTAAAAAATCCTCAAGTTGGTATTCCACTTAACTTATTGCCAATAATCCCTTGCCAAACCACAACCTTAAATCACAAATCACAATCTTTATTCCTAACCATTTGTTCCTGAATGAAGCTGGAGAAAAATCAAACTATTGACTGGCTTTGCTACAAATTATTTTCCATAATCTTAACTGACTTCATAATAGTTCATAACTCCCTTTACACTTCTTTAATTCACTAATTTACTTACCACAGAGACTCTTCCAAATATTTCTCCCCTCCTCAACACTACCATGGCACATTCTACTCTCCCCTTCTCTAGTGATGATCATGTAGTAGTCTCTTGGTAACCGAGGATGACAATTGTTTTTGTGCATTTTTGTGCACAAAGACACCTGTGCATGAAGATTTAAGTGGAAAAGTCAATGCACAGAGACAGTCCCACCCTCTCGGCGTTGGAAGCCTGGGTCCAATGGCACGAAAAATTGTTACGTCTGGAGACTTCTTCAGCTGCATTGGATGGCTGTGTTGTCCTTTGTGCTCCAACATGACCTGAGCACTCCACAGTGCTTTGCTGCGTCGCCCTCTCAACCATTGAACCTTCTTGTTGGTTTCTTCTGCCTGTTCCGCCGAAGCAGTCTTCACATGCTGGGTGAGCAAAGCCCTAGTTCACCAGGGGTCGACAACCCGATGGCTACCCTCACAAGGTTTAGCCGGCCTGTCGAAGCCGTTGCCTGGGGTGTGGCTGCTGCCACATGCTAGCAGCTACTGGGAGCCACAAGTGAGAGCTGGGTGTCAGGTGAGGGTCAGGGCTGGAGAGCTGCCCTAGGAGGGCACGACAATACCAGACTGGACCCTCCATACCAGAGATACTACTCCTCCCTGAGCACCCCGTACACGCCTAGTGATGATCATAGAAGGCATTAACCAAGAACTTCCTCTTAAGCCCTAAACTGCTCACCTTATATTTCTCATATATTGTTCTCCACTCTCCCTTCACTACTTTTTTCTCATGGAGTGTCCTTTCTCCATGCCACAGCAAACTCCTCAAAATACATCCCTGATTTTAATTTATCCCATCTTCTCCAGTAGTTTGCCCTTCTATCATTCTCACATTGTCACTGATCTCCAGTTTCCCCAATCTATTGTCTTTCTCATATTCCTAGAAACATACCCATATCTCCCCCACAAAACAAAACAAAAACAAAACAAAACAAAAAAAGAATCACCTCTTCTCTGATTCAACCACACTGGTTGAGTCTGGACCTATATCCCTCATCACTTTTTTGGCTAAACTCCTTGAAAAAAGCTACCTCTGCTCAGTGTTTCTATTTTATCTCCTCTCACTTTCTGCTAAACACTCTGCAACCTGGTTTCCATCCTCATCATTCAACCAAACAGCTCACTCCAGAGTTACCAATGATCTCTTAATTGCCATGTTTAATGACCTTTATTCAGTTCTCATCCTTCCTAAACTTTCTGTTGCCTGCTAATTCTTTTTTTTTTTTTTTGTGATAGTCTCTTCTCTAAAGGTTTTTGTGATACTGCTTTTTTCCTGGCTCCCCTTCTATCTTTCTGACTGCTCTTTCTCAGTCTCTTGATGAAAGTTTCTCCAAATCATGTCCTTCTAAATGTTGAATGTCTCCCAAAGATTTGTCTTGGGCTCTCTTTTCTTCTACTTCTACATTATCTGGGTTGGTATTCTTATCACCTGGCATGGAATACAATCATCATCTCTGATGAAAAATCTAAGATCTACTTATCTGGCCCTAAACTCTCTCCTTACCTCTAGTTTCACATCACTAATTGCCCACTGGAAATCTTGAATTGGATATCTGGTAATCATTTCAAATGTGTCCAAAACAATCTATTATCTTTTCTGTAAAATTTCTCCTTCTTTGAAATTCCCCCAATGACTATTGATGGTATTATCAGTCTTCCAATAGGCCAAATTTGCAACCTCATTGACACCCTTTTTAGTCCTTACTAAAACTTATCCTACATAACCATTTTTCCCCACATGCTGTTATTGCTACTTTAATAGTATGTCATGTATATGTCCTATTCTCTTCATTCACACAGCTGCTGTTCTGGTTCATTCAGTATATCTAGACTACTGAAATAGACTGCTATTTACTTTTTCTTCCTCTCTCCCCACTCAACTCCATCCTCTACTAGCTTTCCAAAGTGATCATCCATCTTCCAACTTAAAGCTTTTTTTTTTTGGCTGTCCCTCACCTTAATTTTCTGCCTTCTTTCAAGACTCAGCTCAAATCCCAGCTTCTTCCAAAGGTCTTTCCTCTATTCCTCCCATAGCTAGTGCCTCCCCTCTGAGATCCCCTCCTTTTTATAATCTATAAGTGTTTAATATACCTAACTGGTGTAAAAAATAGACTCGAATACAGGACTACAATCCCCATGAGCCTCTGCTCCACTTCCCCAGAATGCCTTGTAATCTCACCTGGGCCGAGATCAAGAAGGGATTTAAGCTGATTCAAAGGCTTTTGAGAGGCTCTCTCTGCTCTTTTGGACTGCGGTTTTGGAGCAGGCGGTCTCTTGCGTGATGTGAGGTTATTTTTGTCTAGGCCTCTGGCCTAGGCACATGTTTCTTACTTGTATATTTTTTAATCTTTATCCTTTAATAAACCTCTAAAAAATATAATACTCCTTGCAGAGAGAAACTAATTTCTACCTGCCTCAGTCTCCCCATCTCCCCTAAAATTTAACTGTTACACTGGTTGTAGGTTGTTATTTTTTCCCCTCTTCTCTAAACATTTCATTCTAAAATTACTGTTTTTGTTATTATCATTATGGATCCATGTTGTGGTTTTATATTCATAAGTGATTAATAGTATTTTCTTCCATTTATTTATATGTCTTTATAAAAATAGAATTTAATTATCTATTTACATGTATATTCTATCTTTTTAGTGAGCTTCCCATCAAATTCAGCCTTATTTATATTCTTCACAGATGATACTCCATCTCCCATTGTTGTATCATTGCAGAAGCTGTTCCTTATATCTGAAATGCATCCCTCCTCCTTTCCACATTTTACAATTACTAGTTTCTTTCAAAGTTTGCATCCAATATTATTTTCTACATCTTGCTTTTACTGATACCACAACTTCTAATTCTGTCCTTAAATAATCATTTTAAATTTAATTATTTATTCCATATACATTTTATACATTTTTATATTACATGTTGCCATATTTTATAGAACACAAGTTCCTTGAAGACAGAGACTTCTTTTTTCGTCTTTATTTCCAAGCACCTAACAAGATGTCCATATATAGCAGATGAATTAATTTATTTTGAGCAAATAATGAAACATTTGTAGTATAAAAAACACTATGCTAAACCATGGAAATACAAATAGAAAAGTAAGACAATCCCTGCTCTGTAGGAGCTCACATTCTAATAGGAGAAACAAAATGTATTTGTTGAGTCATTTTTTATTAATGTCCAACTCCTATAATTGGAGATGTTTGCCATTTCCTTTTCCAGATCATTTTACAGGTGAGAAAACTGAGGAAAACAGGGCTAAGTGACTTCTTCTAAATGACATATAAGGGTAAGATTTAATAGGGAGTATGCTATTAGCTGCAAGTGAGATGGAAAAATTTCTTGGAGCTTAAGGTTAAAATGTTAAAATAGATATCAATGTATTCTCTAATATCATTTCCACTGAAAAGATATTATATCCTCATAGGCCTAATAAATACTCATTGATTGCTATTTCACTTGAAATTAGATTTAAGGATTAAGAGTAAGCCTTGTAGGTGATTACCACATTTTTCCAGCTACTTTGGAATTATAGAGTTATAAAAAAACTAGACTCCTTAAAGATATCATCCAATAAGTGGAAAATAAAAATTTTGGTGGACGGAGCCAAGATGATAGAGAAAGTATCCAAACTTGCCTGCTCTTTATCAAATTATTCACTAAACAACATTGATATATATAATGCCTTAAAAACAAATTTCGATGCTCCAGAACCTACAAAAGTATGGGGTAAAATAATTTTTGAACTCACAACAATTCAGAAGACCAAGACAAAAGAAGAGAAAAATTGTTGGGGGAAATAAAGTGAAAAATAGTACACTTCAATCTGCATTTTGATTCTATGAATTATTTCTCTTAGCAGTAGATAGTTGTTTTTTTGTTGTTGTTTTGTAGTGTGAATTTTGGAAGTGTTCCTAATCTTTCCATTGCTGATAATATTTTAAGTCATTTACAATTGATCATCATATTTTGTTTCTGTTACTGGGTACAATATTCTCCTGGTTCTATTCATTTTACTTTTCATCATTTCATATGAGACTCTGCAGAAATTTTTTTTGTTTGCTTGTTCCTTTGTTTTTGTGATCACCATGTTCATCATTTTCTATGGCATAATAATCTATTACAACATATACCACAACTTGTTCATCCTTTCCCCAATTGATTGGTATTCTTTCAGTTTCCAATACTTTTCGACAACAAAGCACTTCTATAAACAGTTTTATACCAGTAGATCCTTATCAAAACCCTATTGTTGATCTCTTTAGGACATAGACCTAATATTGTCAAAGAATATACATAGATTTATGGCATGGTTCCAAATGACTCTCCAGGATTCTTGGATAAATTTACAGCTCCAACAACACTGATTTAGTGTCCCCAATGTTCAATATCCCTTCTAATATTTATCCATTATCCTCTTTTTGGTTATATTAATCAGTCTGAGAGGTGTGAGATATTACTTCTGTTGCTTTTAATTTGCATTTCTATACTTAGTGATTTGGAGTATTTTTCATATTACTAAAGGTAGTTATAATTTATTCATATAAAATATATTATTTTAATAAAAACATCTTAGAGTATTTGTAAATTGATCTTTTTAACATTTTAATTCATATTTAATTAATATTTTAGGTTCAAAATATAAAAATTTGTTACTCATATGATTCTCTTTTTACAATGGGAACATAACTAATAACTTACAAATTTTAAATGGCAAATCCAATTTAGAAAGAAAAAAGATTGTCATTCCATACCATTAGGACCAAAGCTCCGATCCCTGTCCAGATAAAAATGACTCAGTACCAGTTAGGACAGTAACCAGAAGAGATCCTGGCCAAGATGAATTTGCATACTTAAGACTCAATGGGTTATGGGCTGTTGTATATTTCTGCTAATTCTCTATTCTTACAAGTTGATAACAATGAGATTCAAGAAATTACCTCAATTATAATTTGAATTTTTTGTTTGAAGGGAATGTAATTAAAAAGAAAAGATTTAATAAACATTAAATAATTCTTTTTTTCAAAAATATCACCAAGGCTAAGAATGAACAAGTAAGAATCTAGAACAAAACACAGAAGAATGAAAAGGAAGGAATAGCTAAATCATTCACAATTGTTCACTGGACATTATAGCTGTTGCTATGTATAATGGTCTGGTTCTGTTCGCTCTATCTGACTTCAGATCATATTATCATGTGGGAGATGAAGAGGATCCCAAACCCTATACCTAAAGTCTCACCAATTTCCAACTTACACCAGTAATGATTTATCCAAATGACAGCAAAACAGAAATTGAAGAATTTATATGTAGGAGAATATAAACTAACAGTAAATATAGAGTGAAGGAGTTCTCCAAATGAGCTTAAGATTAAGAAAGAGAATCCCAGATACTACCTGAGGAGAAACCAGTGCAGTCTCTAGACTAGCAGGCTGAGAATAGGGACATTTTGAAGACTTCCTGTTCCTCTTATATTGTCCCAAGGTCTTTTCCTTCTACTTGAATGGGAGTGGACCTCTCAAAGCTATAAGCCAAGAATGCCTCCGAACAACTCAACCCAATCAAAACTCAAAGCCTGATGAGTCTCCTATGGCCTTGATCTTTTCTGGTTACTTTCCTAACTTGTTACTAAACTAAACAAGTTTACTATTACTAAATTTGTCCAGAATCAAATCTCCTGGTGGCATTATCTAGGTTTCCTTTTTACATCTCTGCCTACTTTTACATCAGTGCCTACTTTTATTTGATCAGAAATCTTGATCTGATTTGCATATTGTGAAATTTACTTCTGCTTGAGCAATTGTCCTCAGATCAATCATTTGACTACTGAGCTTTGGTCTTACAATGAATATTCTGGGACAAAATTTTCTTCTTATTTTTTTCTCTTTCATTAATATTTTGTTTTTTCCCCCACTTTAAGGTAAAAACTATTTTTGGCACTCATTTTGAGTTCCAAATTCTCTACTTCCTTCTCTTCTTCCCTCTATGAATAATAAGCAATTAGATATTGGGTATATAGGCATTATTATATAAAACATATTTATATATTTCTCATATTACATAAAGTGCACACAAAAATGTGGAAAAGAAAGTGAAAATGATGTTTTGATCTGCATTGAATCTTCATTTTTTTTTCCTCTGAAGGCGAATGACATTTTTCAACATAATTCTTTCAATTCTGTCTTTTGATTATTGCATTGCTAAGAATAGCTAAATTATTCACCATTACTTGTTGCAAATTTTGCAGTTGCTCTGCATAATGGTCTTCTGGTTCTTCTCACTGTACTTTGCATCAGTTCATGTAAGACTTTCCAGGTTTTCTGAAATCCTCTTGTTTATCATTTATTCTACAGCAAAAGTATGACATTACAGCTGCTAAGAGAGTTTTTATTAATTTCTTCTTTTTATACTTAAGAAGAAAAGGAACAATAATATTTTTCAGTAAAAGACCCCATGCTGTGCAGGTTGGCAGTTGGTGACAGTTAGAAGGGTGAGGCTGAGTGTGGTTTGTAAGTTGTAGACCATTAGAAAGGGCTCTGGCTCTCCTGGAGAGAGTGTGTGTTACTATCACTCTCTCTGATTGGAGACAGAGAAACAGAATAAGGCCTTAATAGTGTTATTGATCATTGATCACTTGGGTAGTGTAAAAGTGAGATTTGAACTCTGGATTTCATTCCCCACAAGTCCTTGCTCCACTTCCCCAAAATGCTTTGTAATCTCACGGAATTCTGAGGTGGGCGAGATCGAGAAGGTACTTAAGCTGATTGCAAAGGCTTTTGAGGCTCTCTCTCTTTTTGGACTTCCTTTTTGGAGCAAACATGGCTCTTTCCATAATGTAGGTGAGGTCTTGTCTAGGCCTCTGGCCTAGGTACGTTTTCCTTATCCTGTATTTTCTTTAATCCTTAATCCTTAATAAACCTTTAAAAAATATAATACTCCTTGCAGAGAGAAACTAATTTCTACCTGCATCAGTCTCCCCTAAATTTTAATCATTACAGTTGACAGGTAGATAGATTGTGGTTATATTATCAGATAGAGTAGTGAGAATAGGTGAGGGCTTCACCCTAACAGAAGATACTGCCCTCTGAGGCAGATAAATGTAGTGTTTTCTAGAAAAATTTAGATAGTATTGTAATCTTGGGTAGAGTTATAATCTATTTTAAAATTACTTTCACTTTCCTCTTTCCTATCTGTTTTTCCTAATAATTAAGTATTTGCATTTATTAAGCTGCACATTAGCTTTTGATTAAACTCCTGTCCCCAAAAATTTAACCCCTCACACAGTCGTATACCATAACTTGTTCAGTCATTCTCCAGTTCATAGTCATCTCCTTAGTCTTCAATTCTTTGCCATCACAGAAAGAGCAACTTTAAGTATATTTTTATACTAAATTCATTTTCCTTTTTTTATCTCTATAGAATACAGTTCTAGTAATATTGTCTGTTTTGTAGTTTCTGAATTGGATTATAATTTTAAGATTTTAAAGGAAGGAAAAAAGGAAGTACAAATTATTAAGTATACTTGTATAATGAGTTAATAATAAGTATACTTTATAATTTTCAGATTATAAAAGTAAAGCTACATTGAAAAATTTTAAAAACAGTTAAGGAAAAAGGGAGGGAAGGATGGAAGGAAGGAAGTATTAAATGTAGGTAGAGTAAGTACACTGACTAAAAAGCATTTGTTTTTAGAGTATATAACCTGCTTCTACAGCTCCTTCATTCTTTCCCTCTTTTTCCTTTATAAATGCTGTTTTCGAGCAAAACTACCCCCTTCATTCTCTGTTGAGTCATATCAACTACTAAATTCTCTCTCCTGGGTTGTAGGATGAGTTGGAATACATCTTTTGAAATATCACTTCATAGGAAGTATGCTGCCATATGCTTGAGGCCACTCAAAATGTTATTCTAAATTCTGAATTGGAAATTTTGACCCTTCTTAATTATCTTCACTTTCTCTTCTTAAAAATTTAACAATTTTAATTTGCCTAAGAATAAACTTTATTTTTTTTCTTTCTTTTTTTTTCTTTTAACTCAGCTCTTCACTGCTTGTTACAACAGGCGGTATTCCTGCTGAGCAGTTCTCAATGTTGGCAAATGCCAGTTTAAGTTAATGTTAAAGAAAAACAATTTTAAAAGGGGAAAAAATAGCTTCTGTTTTGGTTTCCCTTAGCAGGGAGCCAATTTTAATCACTAGGCTTTTTATATTCTAGCCAGCAGACAAGAGTGTTGAGAAAATTGATTTGGCCCCCACCTCCACAGAAAAAGAAACAAACTGTTCAAAGAACAACTTTTTGCAGATGTGGCACCATTTCATGAGGAAAACCCCCTTTGCCAGTCTCTCATCTCTACATTTGTGACAGCTACTGGCATTATTTTTTAAATTTTCCTTCAACAAGTTGTCATAACATAGGCAATACACAAAGGTGTTTATATGCTGCCTATAAAACAGAGGAAAGATAATCAGTATGGTTTACATACATAAATTGTTCCAATAGACAGAGAGCTCTGGCCCTAATCATTTGTGGGGCAAGACATGAGAACCATTAAACTAATAAGTAGGTAATTTCATAGAACGGTTTTACTACTTCATATACAATATGTTTTTTGTGCTATATCATATCCTGGGTACAGAAGAAATGGAGATGTTTGATTGTAGGCTTCTTGAGGGTAGAGCTAAAGCTTTTATTTATATATGTATCTTCTTTAGCATCTGCACCATTTAGTACTTGGGAAATGTTGTTAAACTACGTTGTTAAATGTAGAAATAGAGCAATTTAATTCTAAATATCGGCAGGAGACAACTGATCTGTGTGATCCACTGTGCCTCTTCAACACTAAAACAAACCCCACTTATTTTTCAGAGCATCAGTTTTCAGAAGTTTATTGCAGTTCTCCATTTTTCCTTTTCTATATTATTGCACAAGAATATTAAAGGAAGAAACAATAACGAAAATGGTGTGTATTCTAAGGTAAACACTGTATTCAAACTACTTCATCTCCCCCAAATATATCTTTTTAAATGGCATATATTTCCTATACAGAATTAGGACACCAATTAATTTTGTAGCGAGCTCTGTCAATAGGAAAGGGATGAACGCAGAGATTAAATTGAGTTTATCAGTGAAATGGATATAAAATAGAACAGAACAAATATAGAATAATATGGGGAAAAACAGTAATTCTGGGGCAAAAATAAGCTCTTTCTTCTTGCTGCAGAACATCAAACTGAATCTCAATCCTGGGAGTGATTTTCATTTCCTTTCTTACTACCTCATACCTATTTTGTGTACAGAGCTCACTTTGAAGTTAATGAAAGTCTCTTATGTTTTGGAAAACTATATCGGGACATAGAGGAGAATGGGGATTGTGATGATGATTTAAAGAGATAGGTCTAAATCTGTTGGCATCATTCTGCCTGTAATTTAAATGGAAAATAAACAAAACAAGAGAAGTGTATTTTCTCTTAGTGCTGTTCAGAAAGGAATCAGTTCCCATAACAGAAGGGGAAAAATGGAAGGGGGGATTTCAGACATTGTCACAAGCTGATTATGGAAATAAATATATACAAAAGTCATAATTTATTGCATTAATAATATGAAGAATAGCTGTTAAGGTATATTTTTAATGTTTTTATTTTTTTAATTAAATCCAAAATTGACTACATGAACAACTACTGTTATAACAATAAAAAAGACAAAACAAAATGAAAAACCTTCAGGAGGTAAGATATAATAAGGTAGCCCTTCTTTACAAAGTGTCTTCATGTTTTAGGATCAGGGAGAAAAGGCAATAATCCTACACCTGGTCCTCCTTGCTCAGCTGGGTTCCAGATACCTGAATTGCAGAGCTTTCATGGGAGTAGACCACATGTGTATTTAATGTTAGTATACTGGTTCAGTATAACACCCTTGCTTTTGAAAATCAGCAGGAGAATTCTGATAGTTTTTTTTTCTTTTCTCTCCATCTCTCTCTCCTTTTCCTACCTACTTAGAGAATAAATAAAACAGAGCAAAAAGGACAAAATGATTTTATTTTTGTAATTGTGTAAATGATTATTCAACAGATATTAGATATATGCACATTAAATATTTACCTATAAGGATAAGAGCCAATATAACATTTTATTTGATTTAGTTTTTACATATGAAAATAGAAAGAAAACTACAACAGAGATGCATACTATGAATGATGATAACCATCTTGTCTCTTTCTCTTTCTTCCTATGAGCCTCCATAGATTTCTCCATACCCCTAGAATTCCTTATTGTTTTCTTCTTGTTACCTCATCTAGAATTAGCATTCCCCAAAACTACCAATCAACCAACCCAGAACCTGTCTACACTATCTTTTCACTAGATCACAATGTAGTATCCAAATCCTTATGATCTGAAAAAGGAGACTGTGTATGAATACTCAAGGAGAGAGTGAAGTGAGACCTGTCAATTCTGAATTGTATTAACTTCCATTTCCCTTTGAATTAAAAATTAACCAAGTTACGTCTTAACTAGCCCTCTCATAACAAGTTGCTTATATGTACTCCCAGGATTAAGAAAAGCTTAGAGATTTTAAATTGATAAATAATATATGCCTTCCTTTTTCAGGGTTCATTATTATTAGTTCTTCCTTGTATTCATAATAGCTAGAATATTTCAACAAGAAACATCTATATAACAAGTTTCTGTATTAGAATATACATTATATTGTAAAAGTTTTCCCTTTTTAAATCTCATTGTATATTTAACTAATACTTTAGTAATGGTAATAATAATGTTGCATAAAATTTAAAGATTCATCTAGCATAATTATAATGTGTTACAATTTTATTATAGTATATAACACATAGCATTTCTTTTGCTCTCCCAAAATACATGCATCATAGGTGTGATCATGTAGACCCAATATGTAGGTGAGTAACTGTGATTTAGAAAAGTTGAATGACTTGCGTAAGGTCACATCTCTGGTCTAGGGAAGGACTTGAAAACAAGCCTTCCCAACACTAAGTGCAGCATGCTATATTCTATATTAATTGAATCCTTCAAAAGGCATTCACTAAGCCCCTGTGCAGTTATTGGTGATATAGGCAAAAACAAAATAAGTGAATCCTTGCCCTGAGGATCTTGTATATTAGGAATAGTATAGGAAAATAAATACATAATATGTACAAAAAAGGACAGAATTAGCAAGTGGGAGAACCAGATTAGGATTTCTCTAATATGAATGAGAGCTGAGCTAAAATATGAAATTTAAAAGAAACAAGAAGGAAGAAAGGAAGAGAGCAAGCATATAGTTTATTTTTTTCACTTTTTCTTTTGTTTGAGTTCTCTTTTACCTAATGACTAAAATGAAAAAAATATTTTACACTATTACACATGTAAAATTTATATTACATTGCTTGTTGTCCCAGGGGGAGGGGAGGACAAAGAGGGAGGCAGGTTGAGAATTTGGCTCAAAAATTTAAAAAATGAAGGTTAATCTTTCTTCATGTAATTGAGGGGGGAAAGTGATAAAGAGATCAAAGAAAAATAAATAAGACCTAAATGTATCAAAATGTCTTATAGTCATTTATTTGGTGGCAAAAACTAGAATTCATTCAATAACAATACAGTAAATTAGAATTATTTTATAGTCTTGGGATCTCTGATCAATGGAATAATCAACAACAATTCCTAAGGTGTCATTATAAGCTATCTAACCCCTGACAAAGAGTTAATAACTTAAATATGAAAAATGAGAAACATTTTTTGATATGGCCAATGTGCCTAATTCTAAATGTTACTATAAAATATTGTTTTCTTTTTTTTCCCCCTCAAATGAGTTGTAGAAATGAGATGAGATGGAGAAGAGAGGAGAAAATGCTTATAATTTGAAAAAATAAAAATAAATTATATAATATATATATATATAAAGTCTATAATACCTTAATGATACACAGAGATATCTAATATCAAGTAACCTTGCATATATCCTCCATATACAACTTTATTATACTCCTCGAAAAACTCTAGTAACTGTCATAAAACTTATATTCTTCCTTTTTAAATAAATGTGTTTTGGAATTCGGTCACCCCAGTCAGCAATTCTATTATGTAGAACAAAATTCTCATATAAGTTCTTCTATTCGATTAACAAACATCTATTAATATTCTAATTTGGGCCTGGTACTATGATAGGCTCTAAAGATAAAAATACAAAATCCTTCTCCTTTAAGGAATGTATATAAAGAGACAACATATATTTATGTAAGTTTATAATAAAAGTCTTACAAAATAAATATTGTAGTTTTGGCAGAACTAGAAGTTAGGGAGACCAAGAAAGTTCTGGTAAAAAGTGCTGTTTGAGTCAGGGTCTTAAAAGAAATGCAGATGAGCCATGATGGAGGAGTGAAAGCCAAGAAGGCTTGAACCAACAGGAGAATCCTTTCCAACCAACCTTAAAACCATACTTCAAAAAAAAAATGATAATTGGTAATTATATTGGATATTTGGATAATTGGATAAAAAATAACAAGAAGATGGAGTGAAACCGCTTTCATGCGGAGAACTTGAAACAGATGCAGAGAGGCTCTGGATTATTGGGGTGAGGGGGAAGCAGAGTTGGCAAGAGGCCATACCAAGGAGTACCAGCACAAGCCAACAGGAAGTTCCTGTCCTATATCTACTGTCCCATGATGTGAACCTTGCCCCAAGCCAATATCCAGACACTGAGACCCCACCTAAGCCAAGAGCACTAGAGTCCCACACCCAATCCTTAAAGTTCCAAGCATTAGGACAAGCTTTCATGGAGGCCCCAAACCCTAGGCAGGGAACTCTGTGTCTACCTGGATTGTGCATGTGCAGAAAGAGACTCTGAGCCCCTGCCCAAGCCCAAACCAAATCTAGAAGCCTCAGAGCAAGGCAGATGGCAAGGCGCCTTGCTGGTCGGAGCCTAAGGGGAGGCACAAAGCCCTTGCCCAAGCCATGGCACTCCTGATCTCTGTAAGTACAGAATGAGGTACCAAGGCTTTCAGTGAGGACTTGAACCCTAGTGAAAGGCAGTATGAGGTATACCTGATCTGTGTAAACGCAAAAGGAGTCCTAGAGCCCTCACTCAAGCCTACAGTGAGTGAGAACCTGAATTTTAGTACAGGGCAGTCTACAGTGCACCTGGCCTTTGTAAGCCCAGAACAAGGCTCAAAGCCAGTACCCAAGCTCAAGATAAAGTTACAAGCCTCAGGGAACACATTTCAGAGTGCCTGAACTGATCAAGCCCAGAGTGAGACCAAAACCCCCTGCCCCAGCCTTAGGCTAAACCTTAAGCCCCATCAAGGAATGTTTCACAGTGCTCTGAGCTCTACCAGCCTTCAGGAGTCTCAGGGGGTGATTGAATTAGCAGTAAGAGATGACTTTTAGAGCTCCCAGGCCAAAGGTCATCAAAATACCTTGGAAGTCAGGAAACTTGCAGAAACCCAGAAATATAGCTAAGGGTAGCAGCAAGGAAAAACTGAAGTTCAAGAGAATGCCTCTCTACCCTGAGAGTATAACCCACTGTTACAATAAAAGTGAAAGGGAAGAAAAAGGCTGGGAAAATGAGCAACGAAAAAAAATGCCTATGGAAAATTTGTATGAAGACAAAGGGCAAATGCTGACATAGACTGGGACAGTGAAAGCAGTTCAAATACATCTAAAACTTCAATGAAAAATATGAATTTGTCTTAGGTTGTAGAAGACCTCAAAAAGTATTTCAAAGATCAATTAAGAAAGTCAGAGGAAAATTGGGGAAGAGAAATTAAAGAAATGTAAGGAGAAAAATACAACAGAATTGGTCAAATGGAAAGTAGATTTAAAAGCTCACAGAAAAAAAATAATCATGGCTTAAAAATTATGGGAAACTAGAAGTTAATGACTTCATGAGATATCAGAAAACAATAAAACAAAATCAAAAGAATGAAAAAAAAAACTTGAAATATCTCATTGAAAAAAATTACCTGGAAAGTTGATCCAGGAAAGGCAATTTGAGAATTATTGGACTACCTGAAAGCCATGATAAAAATCCAGATAGATAGATAGATAGATAGATAGATAGATAGATAGATCATACTATAAGAAATTATCAAGGAAAATTGACAAGATATTCATGAACAAGGGAGTAAAATAGACATTGAAACAATCCACAGAAATATACCCCATGGATCATTCACTATGTCCAAGTGGAATTTATAACAAGAATTCAGTGTTGGATTTATTTATTAAGAAAAATGTCAGCATAATTAACCATATTAGTTACCAAACCAGCAGAAACCACAGAATTATCTCAATAGATTTAGAAAAAGCCTCTGACAAAATATAACACCCATTCCCATTAAAAACATGAGAAAGCATAAGAAAAACATGGACCATGTCTTAAAATAAGTTGTATATACCTAAAGCCATCAACAATAATCACTTGTAATAGGAATAAGTTAGAAGTCTCCCAATAAGACCAGAGATGAAGCAAGGATACCCATCGGCACCCATATTATTTTATATTATACTAGAAATACTAGTATTAGCAACAAAGAAAAGGGAAAAAAATGAAGGTATTCAAATAAGAAATGGGAAACTAAACTATCACTCCTTGAAGATGATATACTTAGAGAATCCTAGTTAATCAATTTAAAAATTAGTTGAAATAACTAATACCTTTATTATAGTTTCAGGTTAAAAAATAAATCTGCATAAATTATGAACATTTCTATATATTACCAAGAAAATTCAGCAGCAAGAGCTAGAAAGAGAAATCCCATTTAAAATAACTCTAGAAAATATAAAATATTTGGGAATCTATATGCCAAGATAAACATGGGAATTATATGAACACAATCATCAAAAACTTTTCATGTAATTAAAGCCAGATCTAAGTAATTTGAAAAATATTAATTGCTCATAGGTAATGTGAAGACAGGATTGCTCTCCCATGCACATTTTTAGATTTAATCACCAGAAACATACACAACTAACCTTAAGTATGGGGAGGTCTCTGAGCCATGTTGCTATAGTGAGTAATGTATTAGAATCAATTAACTTCCTCCAGAACATTCCTAAGCAAAGCTATAGTTATAATTGCACCACATAAAATGGAAGGAAGTCACAGGAAGTGAAAAAAAGGAAGGGTCTTTAAAAGTGGCAAGAGGGGTCTTCCAGATAAGTATGACAGCAATCTAGACATGGGATGCTTCCTCTCCTCAGCACCCACCAATATAGACTACCTCAAAAGACCAAAAAAAACATTTTCATAAGAACAAATGGAATCTACAGTAGGGCACAGCATTGAAGATACATGAGATTTGGGCATTTCCACACTATAGGGGAGTGAAAAAGCTCCAACCCAAATGTGAGCTCATCTATCCTCCCCACACCAACTACGGAGCCAGAGTCAGAGCCAGCTTGTGCCAGAATCAGCAAGTGAGCGAGGGGCACCTCTAGAGCTAGCAAGAGGCACCTCTAGGTCTTTGGAATCTGAGTAAGACCACCAAAGACCTACCCCTGAGAACAGCTACACTTGAATCTCCACAGCCTCCACTGTTCGTGGCTCTTCTCTGTGCTACCTTCCCGGGAGCGCCCGTGGTCTACACTCCCCCTCCTGCTGGGGTTTCACACATAGAAACCCTGCCCATTTCACTCAGATTTCTGACTAAAAATGGAAGGAAAAACCTCCATAGTGATGGCAAATTGTTCACAGGACCAATAAACACCCTCCAAGAAAAGAAAAAAAAAGGCAGTGACCCTCGAAAATTTTTACAAATGAAAAACCCAGGCTTCAGAGGAAATAAAGGAGGAAAAACAAACAAAACCTTCTAAAAAAACCAAAGTTGTCCACAAACCCTGCAAGAATTTAAATTGGAGCTCTCCAAAAAGATGGAACCCTTCTGGCAAGAAAAATGGGAAATGGCTCAAAGAGAAAATCAAAAAATTATACATAAAATCAAAAGATTAAAGCAGAAAATGAGGGCTTAAGGACCACAATTGGGCAACTGGAAAACAATGATCTTGCAAAACACCACAATTAATACAGCAAAGACAAAAGATGGACAAAATAGAAGAAAACAAAATATCTCACTGACAAGGTGACAGATCAGGGAAACAGAGGAAGGAGAGAAAATTTGAGAATCATTTATCTCCCTGAAAAGCCAGAAATAAACAGAAATCCTGACACCATGCTACAAGAAATCATCCAAGAAAACTGCTCTGATGTTCTTGAATGAGGGGGAAAAATAGACATTGAAAGAGTTCATAGAATACCCTCTACACTAAATCCCCAAAAGACAAATCCAAGTTATCTAATTGCCAAATTCCAGAGCTTTCAAGTTAAGGAGAAACTTCTACAAGAAGCCAAAAAGAGACAACTCAGATTCTAAGGAGCACCAATCAGGATCACACAAGACCTGGCAGCTTCCACAGTAAAAGACCTCAAGGTCTGGAACTTGATGTTCAGAAAGGCAAGAGAACTGAGTCTTCAACAAAGAATCACCTATCCATCAAAACTGACTGTATACTTCCAGGGGAAAGTATGGGCATTCAACAAAATAGAAGATTTCTAAGTATTTGTATAGAAAAGACCAGAACTAAGTAGAAAGTTTGATATCCAAATAAAAAGATCAAAAGAAACCTGAAAAGTTAAATAAGAAAGAGAGGAAAGGGGGGTAAAATGCTTTTTTTTTTACTCAAATTCTCTTCTTTAAGGGCTACAATTAGATCAAATTATATATATACATATATATATATATATGTATATATATATATGGGTAAATGTTATTTGCAACTCTCAAAAAATTGTATTCATTATTATAGTAATTAGAAGAATCACTCATAGGAAAAGATTGGGGCATTAAGGGCCATAAGTTGATATGCAAAAAAAGAAAAAGGGTGGGGACAAATAGAAGATGGTACCAAGAGATTCTTGAAGAAATAAAATAAATAGGATAATCTTTATTACACAAAGATACACATGGGAATGGGAGGTGAAGAATACACTTATAAGAAGGAAAGAAAGAGAGTGCTAATAGGCAATACTTAAACCTTACACTAGTGAAATCAGTTCTGAAAGGGAAGAGCATCTAGATCCATTGGGATCTTAAATTCTATCTTATCCTACAGGATAAGTGAGAGGAGAAACTAAGGGGGTTAGGGGGAAGGGAACATAAAAAGGGAGGGAAGGAGAAGTGGGAGGGAACTTAAGAGACCCTAAAAAAACAAGAAGGGAACAAAAAGGGAGGGACCAGAAAGGGAAGCATATTAAGGGAGGGTATTAGGGGTGATTGATTAAAAGTAAACCACTGGTCTAAAATGATATAGCAAAAGAAGAAAGGAAAGGACTAGGAGAGGATATCAAAATGCTAGGGAATTCAAAAGTGATAATTATAACTTTGAACGTGAATGGGATGAACTCACCCATAAAATGTAAACGAATAGGAGAGTGGATTAGAATCCAAAATCCTACCATATGTTGTCTACAAGAAACATACCTGAGGTGGGTAGATACTCAAATAGTCAGAATTGAAGGTTGGAGCAAGACCTATTGGGCCACAACTGATAGAAAGAAGGCAGGAGTTGCAATCATGATATCTGACAAAGCCAAAGTAAAAATAGACCAGATTAAAAGGGATAGGGAAGGTAAATATATCCTGAAAAAAAGGAGTATAGACAATGAGGAAATATCACTAATCAACATGTATGCACTAAATGGTACAGCATCCAAATTTATGAAGGAGAAACTAGTAGAATTGAAGGAGGAAATACGTAGTAAAACTATACTAGTGGGAGACCTGAACCTACCACTATTAAAAAAAAAAATAGGAAAGAGGTAAAAGATGTGAATGAAATCTTAGAAAAATTAGAGTTAATAGATATATGGAGAAAAATAAATAGGAACAAAAAAGAATATACCTTCTTTTCAGCAGCACATGGTACATTCACAAAGACTGACCATATACTAGGTCATAAAAACATGGCAAACAAATGCAGAAAAGCAGAAATAATAAACACAACATTTTCAGGTCATAAGGCAATAAAAATAATGAATAATGATCAGGTAAGGTTACATGGAGAGCCAAATCAAAAATTAACTGGAAATTAAATAATATGATTCTCCAAAATCAGTTAGTTAGAGAGAGAATCATAGAAACCATGAATAATTTCATTGAAGAAAATGACAATGATGAGACATCCTTTCAAACTCTATGGGGTACAGACAAAGCAGTACTTAGGGGAAATTTTATATCCTTGAGATCATATATTAACAAATTAGAGAGGGCAGAAGTCAATGAATTGGACATGCCAAACAAAAAACATGAAAATTTAAAAAATTAAAACCCCCCAGAAGAAAACTAAATATGACATCCTAAAAAATGAGGCAGAAATTAATAAAATCAAAAGTGATAGAACTATTGAACTAATAAATAAGAATAGAAGCTGGAATTTTGAAAAAAAATAGACAAAGTACTGGTCAATCTAAAAAAAAAAAATAAAGAATAAAACCAAATTAACAGTATCATAGATGAAAAGGGAGAGCTCATCTCCAATGAAAAGGAAATTAAGACAATCATTAAAAACTAATTTGCCCAATTATATGGCAATAAATATGCCAATCTAGGGGATATGGATAAATATTTACAAAAATATAAATTGCCTAGATTAACAAAAGAAGAAATAGAATTCTTAAGTAATCCCATATCAGAAAAATAAATTGAACAGGTCATCAAAGAACACCCTAAGAAAAAAATCCCCAGGGCCTAATGGATTCACAAGTGAATTCTATCAAACATTCAAAGAAAACTAATCCCAATACTATACAAACTATTTGACATAATAAGCAAAGAGGGAGTTCTCCCAAATTCCTTTTATGACACAAATATTGTACTGATTCAAAAGCCAGGCAGGTCAAAAACAGAGAAAGAAAACTACAGACCAATCTGCTTAATGAATATAGATGAAAAAATGTTAAATAGGATACTAGCAAAAAGACTCCAACAAATGACCAGGAGGGTTATTCATTATAATCAGGTGGCATTCCAGGAATGCAAGGATGGTTCAATATCAGGAAAAAAATTCACATAATTGACCATATCAACAAGTAAACCAACAAAAATCACATTATTATCTCAATAGACACAGAAAAAGCCTTTTACAAAATACAACACTCATTCCTATTGAAAACACTAGAAAGTATAGGAATAGAAGGGTCTTTCCTAAAAATAATAAACATTATCTATCTAAAACCATCAACCAGCATCATCTTCAATGGGGATAAACTACATGCATTCCCAATAAGATCAGGAGTGACACAAGGATGCCCAATATCACCTCTACTATTTGACATTGTACTAGAAACACTAGCAATAGGAATGAGAAGAAAAAGAAATTGAAGGTATTAAAATAGGCAATGAGGAGACCAAGCTATCACTCTTTGCATATGATATGATAGTCTACTTAAAGAATCCTATAGAATCAACCAAAAAGCTATTAGAAATAATCAGCAACTTTAGCAAGGTTGCAGGATACAAAATAAACCCACATAAGTCATCAGCATTTCTAAATATCTCCAACACATCTCAGCAGCAGGAATGAGAAAGAGAAATTCCATTCAAAATCACCCTAGACAATATAAAATGCTTAGGAATCTATCTGCTGAGACAAACACAGGAACTATATGAACACAACTACAAAACACTCACCACACAATTAAAACTAGATCTAAACAATTGGAAAAACATTGATTGCTCATGGGTAGGATGATCTAACACAATAAAAATGACTATCCTACCCAAACTTATCTATTTATTTAGTGCCATACCCATCGAACTTCCAAAAAACTATTTTACTGAATTAGAAAAAAAAATAACAAAGTTCATTTGGAAGAACAAAAGATCAATGATATCCAAGGAGATCATGAAAAAAAAAATGCAAAGGAAGGTGGCCTTACAGTTCCACATCTCAAACTATACTATAAAGCAGTGGTCATCAAAACAATTTGGTACTGGCTAAGAGACAGAAAGTAGGATCAGTGGAATAGACTAGGGGCAAGTGACCTCAGCAAGACAGTCTATGATAAACCCAAAGATCCCAGCTTTTGGGACCAAAATCCACTATTTGATAAAAACTGCTGGGAAAACTGGAAGACAGTATGGGTGAGATTATGTTTGGATCAACACCTCACACCCTACAACAAGATAAACTCAGAATGGGTGAATGACGTGAATATAAAGAAGGAAACTATAAGTAAATTAGGTCAACACAGAAAAGTATACATTTCAGATCTTTGGTAAAGGAAAGATTTTAAAACCAAGCAAGACCTAGAAAAAATGTAAAGTAAATAATTTTGATTACATCAAATTAAAGAGTTTTTGTACAAACAAAACCAATGTAACCAAAATCAGAAGGGAAATAACAAACTGGGAAACACTCTTCATAACAAAAACCTCTGACAAATGTCTAATTACTCAAATTTACAAAGAGCTAAATCAATTGTACAAAAATCAAGCCATTCTCCAATTGATGAATGGGCAAGGGACGTAAATATGCAATTTTCAGTTAAAGAAATCAATACTATTAATAAGTGCATGAAAAAGTGTTCTAAATCTCTTTTTTTTAATAGTCAGAGAGATGCAAATCAAAACAACTCTGAGGTACCAGCTCACACCTAGCAGATTCACTAACATGCCAGCAACAGAAAGTAATGAATGCTAGAGAGGATGTGGCAAAGTCAGGACATTAATGCATTGCTGGTGGAATTGTGAATTGATCCCACCCTTTTGGAGGGCAATTTGGAACTATGCCCAAAGGGTGCTAAAAGACTGCCTGCCCTTTGATCTAGCCATAGCATTTCTGGGTTTGTACCCCAAAGAGATTATCAGGAAAAAGACATGTACAAGAATATTCATAGCTATGCTCTTATAGTGTCAAAAAATTGGAAAATGAGGGGATGCCCTTCAATTGGGGAATGACTGAACAAATTGTGGAATATGTTGTTGATGGAATACTATTGTGCTCAAAGGAATAATGAACTGGAGGAATCCCACGTGAACTGGAAAGACCTCCAGGAAGTGATGCAGAGTGAAAAGGAGCAGAACCAGGAAAACATTGTACACAGAGACTGAAACACGTGGTACAATTGAATGTAATAGATTTCTCCACTAGTGGATTGATCCTGAACAACTTGGAGGGATCTATGAGAAAGAACACTATCCACATTTAGAGGAAACACTGCAGGAATAAATACACTGAAGAAAAACAACTGCTTGAATACATGGGTCAGGGGGAATATGGTTGGGGATGTAGACTCTAAATGAACATCCTAAGGCAAACACCAACCATATGGAAATGGGTTCTGTACAAAGACACATGTAATACAGAGTGGATAAAAATAAAATAAATAAATAATAATAAAAAATAATATTGTAAAAAATGTGGCAAGAACTTCCTGTGACCAGCTCTTCCCCCTTCAAACTTTGCTCTGGGCACCATGGAATGCTCTTTGATTTCCCCTTAAAACTACCACATGGGTGAGTTAAAAAGGCTGACTCCCATCCCTGACTTTTCTGGATGTCCTAACTTCTGGAAAGGCTCCTTTTCTTAGAGGAGGTCTTGTGGCTAAAACTCTTGTTTAATTTACCTCTGGGCCCCCATTGCTGGGGCCTCTAAATCCCTGCCTGGTTCAGGCCAGGCTGGAGTAAATATCTACTTTCTCTCTCTTCCTTACTTTCAATCTTTCCCTCTATTTTATAAATAAATAGCTGTAAAGTCATTCTGACTTGAGTAATAATTTTTGGCAACCACATTTTTATAAATTGAGTTCAACACTATAATTTTTAACCCTTACAGTAGGATGAGCTAATATAATAAAAATGACAATCCTACTTAAATTAATTTATTCGGTGACATATTGAACTATCAAAAATTATTTTATACAACTAGAAATAAGTAATGAAAATCATCTGTATGAATTAAAGGTCAAGAATATCAAGGGAATTAATTTTAAGAAATGTGAAAAAAGGTAGCCTACGGATACTAGATCTCAAATTCTACTAGAAAGTAGTAGTCAACAAAACAACCTAGTATGGGCTATGGAATAGAATGGTGGATCAGTAGAATTGATTAAATGCACAATGTACAGGGATAAATTACCATAACAATTTAGTGTTTGATAAACCCTAAAATCCTACCTTTTGCAATAAAAACTCACTATAAACTACTGGGGAAATTAGAAAACAATGTGGCAAAAGCTAGGTATAAACCAATATCTTAAGCCCTTTATACCAAGATAAGATCCATATGGGTATTTAGGTATAAACAGTGATATTATAAGTAAATTAAAGTAACAGAATAGTTTACCTGGCAGATCTATGGTGAAGGTAAGAATTTATGATCACATAAAAGATAGAGAGCATTATAAAACATAAAATGAATAATTTTGATCATATTAAATTAAAAAGCTTTTTTACAGACAAAACCACTGTAACTATCATTAGAAGAGAAATGGCAAACTGGGAACATTTTTTTAACAATTTCTCTGATAAAAGTCTAATTTTTCAAATCCACAGAAAACTAAGTCAAATGTATAAGAAGACAAGCCATTCCCCAGTTGACAAATGGTCAAAGCAAATAAACAAGCAATTTTCAGATGAAGAAATCAAAACCATCAATAATCATATGAAAAAAATGTTCTAAATATCTGTTGACTAGAGAAATGTTAATTAAAACAACTCTTAGATACCACCTCATACCTCTCAGATTGGTCAATATGACACTAAAGGAAAGTGATTAATACTAAAGGGAATGTGAAAAAATTGGGACACATTCATTGTTGATAGAGATTAGCCACTCTTAGAAATGCAATGATCTAAGATTAATTATATGTTTTTCTAAGAACAACTTCATGATTGAGGCTTTCTCTTTTATCCATATATGTCCAACAACATGAGCAGTACATTGGAGATATTTAATTAATATTTACTGAAAGTGTATTGAGATGGTTAGGTAGATCAGTGGATAGAGAGGTAAAAGACTAAAGACTGGAGGTAAAGGGTTCAAATCTGACCTTAGATACTTTCTAATTGTATAACCTTGGGTAAGTCATTTAACCCTAATTACCCAGCCCTTGTAATTCTTCTGTCTGAAATGATACTAAGACAAAAGGTAAATTTTGCTATTTTTAAAGAAATTACATGAATTATATTTCTATAAATCTATGAAATTATAATATTACTTAAAATCTAATATGGAAATATTAAGTATTCAATAAATAGTACCCTTAATTATGTCTTTGTATGCTAAAACACCTATGTATGAATTCAGAGCAATGATGAATTATCTTCAAAGTAATCACAATTAAGACTCAAAAGATAAGGAAATTATTGTTCCTTTTGAAAAATAAAATATATTACATGCTATTACTTACACAAACAGTTGTACACAACTGAAAGGAACAACCAAACTTTATTGAATTATAAACCTTTGAAATTCATAAATTAAGTAAATGATACTTAAAGTAAATCTCTATTAAATAATCTACTTTCTAGAGTCACAGAATCTCAGACAAAGAAGGTATTTCAGAAGACATTCACCAACCCATTCCAAGCTTTGAATCTGTTCTACAATATTCCCAAAAGTGATCATCCTGCCTTTGCTGGAAGACCTTTAGGAATGTAGATCACATTGTTTTCCTGAGAAAATTTTTCCTTATAAAGAGCCAAAATCTGTCTCTGCAATTTCCAAAAATTCTTCTAAACTACTCCTTATGGATTTAGGAATTATATGTCTAATTCATCTTAAACATTATAGACTTCCAGGCACTTTTAAATATCTATCATACTTCCCATCTCCCCCATCCCAGGTCTTCACTTTCCAAGTTAAAGTTTATCTTTGTAACTGGTCATGTTAAGGTTCTTTACTCTCATTCTGGTAAACATTTCACCTATCTTTCCTGAAATGTTATAACCAGAATAGTAAATAATAACTGAGATATAGTTAGACTAGTGAAGAGTTCATCAAATACCTCAGGAATGATGCAGTTCAGGGAATGAAGTCATCACCATACTGGAGGCATAGCAACTGTAAGCTAACAGCAAAAGGCACTTACAGAGCACATTAAGATTTGCACAGTATCTTACACCCATTATTTCATTTGGACTTAACAACTATCCTTCACTACTATATTTATAAGTAAAATATTTGTCCATTTTTAATGTCTTTATGAATTTGCAGGGTATTTTTTCCCTTCCCCAGGGAACTCCAACTAGCTATCTGTTTGTAGATCACCAAGGAAGAGAGGAATGTTGTGCTGATATATAAACATCTCTATTTCATCTGTGATTATTTACTTCTGAAAATAACCTAAAGCCATTCTTCTGATATTTGCAAGCATTTGAGAAAATTGTGTAAGTACTGATTCCACTGTGTCTAAGTCTTTCTTTTCCCAATTAGTTTTCACATGAGATCCAATAAACCTGGAATCATAGTTAAGACTTTCAAAAACTAGCATCAGTAGCAAGCTAACCTTGAGCAAATTAACAGAGTATTCCAGTTTCATTATCTCATCACCATCAGTCAAAAGTATTGATCTTTAAGCAGATTTAGCATAGTAGCAATACATTCTTCTCCAGCAAAGACATCATTTGTCTTCCAAAATGGAGGGAATATCCAACAGATATTTGAAAAGGAACTTTTACTATAGAAAAAGGGGAAAGTGAGAAACCAGCACTGTTGCTGCACCGCCACCACTTTCTAAGCTTAAAAAGCCCAGAATAGCTCCTTTGGACATAAAAATACTGCTCATGAGTTTCCATTTATTTGTAGAGGGTTTTGCTACCAAATGAAAGAACTGAAATATGTGGAAGCTAATCACATCACTTCATCTTTTTTAAACTTCCTGAATCTCAACCCAATTATTGTAGTAAACTGGTCTAATATAGCTTGTGGAACATATTTTGAATTAGTACAGAATTATACATATGCCACCATAACACTAGGGTTTATTAGATATTGTCCAGTGTTCTAACCTATTAGCATCATTTTGGATACTGTTTTGGCTACCATTAGAAGCAGTACAACATAGCAGAAGTAGTGTGGAACTTGGAGTTGGGCAAGATTGGGTTATGTTATCTTACTCCTGGCACTTCTGGCTATGTGATCTTGCACATACATGCTGCTAACATCCTCTGTGAGGGTCTATTTCTTCAGTTATAAAAAGGGGAGTAATAATAATGATAACAATATCTGCTTCTCAAATTTATATTGAGGACTAAATGGAATATTTGTAAAATATTTTATATAATTTAAGTATTCACCATTAATATTTTATCTTCTAATTTTATTTTATCTACAGATTTTAAAACTTTGTAATTTAGATCTTTATCCTGGTTATAAATAAAAACATTAAACTTCATCAGGACAACAAAAAATCCTTGGAGTACTGTGTTAGAAATCTCTATTTTGATATTAAGTCATTAATGAATATTCTTTGACTCTAATCATTCAACTATTTTCAATATGCTTTTGATTAAAACTTGATAATTCTAGGATTCAAATGTTTTGTTAAATTTATCTCTCCTAAGATTTTATAATGGGATAAGCATTTTCATATAATACTTAATAGTGAATTATCAAGGAGCATTGTACATTCTGCTCAGAAGATTTTTTTTCCCCTGTGTCCCTGCCAATATGCTTTTTTTTTCTCCTTTTTGAGTCAATTTCCAATGTACAAAATGCAAATCTTTGATTAAATAAACATGTTGGTCTCATTAAGTTTGAAATCTTATGTGAAATTATTTTCTTGGGTATTTCCAAAGCACCCTCAAATTATATAATTTAAAAATTTTTGTTTAGTAAAATAATAGTTTTTTTTCTGCAAAAATGTTGGCCTTTTCAACTTCTACAGGTACATTTTAGAAAACTAGAGCACTAGAAATAGTACTAGAAAGCTGTCAAAATATCTATTCATCTTATATTTTAATCTCTAAACTCCACTAATTTTCCCTCCCATTTCTTGAGTATACTTTCTTTTTTTATGTGACTCTATATTACATTTTTTTAGATAAATACCTGTGATTTCTTTTATTATTTTAAACCCTTATCTTCTATCTTAGAAGCAATACTGTATATTGATTCTAAGACAGCAGAGTGGTAATAGCTGGGCAGTGGGGGGTGGGGGAAGGTTAGAGACATAGCAACAGTTACACAAGTAAGAAGAATCTGACCTCCTGTCTCTCCATCTACCTCCCAATCTATTGGATCACCTAGCTGCCACCAGAACCTGTGATTTCAATATCATTATAGAGGTATGTTGGTGAACCTATGGAATGGATTCCAAAGGGGAATGATCTTTTCCCCTTTCTACCACACACTTGAGAACATTTCTCACATCAGGCATTCCTCTGCCCAGCAGCCCCAATAGGAGTGCATCTTCTTTCTCCTGTTTAGGGTAAGGAGGTGATTCACATGCAGTGTAAAGGTTGCAGTTTGGGCACTCAATCTCTAAAAGGTTTCCCATTGCTGTTATAAGGAATTCCTGAAATGGGAATTCCCCATGAAGAGAAATAATCTGTCTCCAACAATTGTCTGTGGAAATTAAGACTTAAAGCAGATTGACTGTCATATAAAAGATGATGTTTCACTGGTAGAACTTGAATCTGTTTTCCTGACTCTAAGCTTTACTTTCTATCCACTAATTTACAATGAGTTGGTGTCCAAGAAATAGTAATTTTTTTTGGTATATTAGAACAAAGTAATAACTGTCTCAATTTGTGCTCTGAATGATCTAGTATTCTACTATTTTAAGAAACATGGTCTTTGACAAAATACAACATTCATGTCTCTGCCAAGACAAACACAGGAACTATATGAACACAACTACAAAACACTTTCCACACAATTAAAACTAGATCTAAACAATTGGAAAAACATTGATTACTCATGGGTAGGACGAGTTAACATAATAAAAATAACAATCCTGCCCAAATTAATTTACTTATTTAGTGCCATACGCATTGAACTACCAAAAAATTTCTTTACTGAATTAGAAAAAAAAAAAACATAACAAAGTTCATTTGGAAGAACAAAAGATCAAGGATATCCAGGGAAATAATGAAAAAAAAAAAAGAAAGAAAGGACTTGCAGTCCCAGATCTCAAACTATGCTATAAAGCAGTGGTCATCAAAACAATTTGGTACTGGCTAAGAGACAGAAAGGAGGATCAGTAGAATAGACTAGGGGCAAGTGACCTCAGCAAGACAGTCTATGATAAACCCAAAGATCCCAGCTTTTGGGACCAAAGTCCACTATTTGATAAAAACTGCTGGGAAAACTGAAAGACAGTATGGGTGAGATTATGTTTGGATCAACACCTCACACCCTACAACAAGATAAACTCAGAATGGGTGAATGACGTGAATATAAAGAAGGAAACTATAAGTAAATTAGGTCAACACAGAATATTAACATTTCAGATCTTTGGTAAAGGAAAAGATTTTAAAACCAAGCAAGACCTAGAAAAAATGTAAAGTAAATAATTTTGATTATATCAAATTAAAAAGTTTTTGTACAAACAGAACCAATGCAACCAAAATTAAAAGGGAAGCAATAAATTGGGAAACAATCTTCATAACAAAAACCTCTGGCAAAAGTCTAAATACTCAAATTTACAAAGAGCTAAAGCCATTCTCCAATTGATAAATGGGCAAGGGACATGAATAGGCAATTTTCAGTTAAAGAAATCTAAATTTTTAATAAGCACATGAAAAAGTGTTCTAAATCTCTTATAATCAGAGAGATGCAAATCAAAACAACTCTGAGGTATCATTTCACACCTAGCAGATTGACTAACATGACAGCAAAAGATAATACTGAATGCTAGAGAGGATGTGGCAAAGTAGGGACATTAATGCATTGCTGGTGGAGTTGTGAATTGATCCAACCATTCTGGAGGGCAATTTGGAACTATGCCCAAAGGTCACTAAAAGACTATCTGCCCTTTGATCCAGCCATAGCATTGCTGGGTTTGTACCCCAAAGAGATAATAAGGAAAAAGACATGTACAAGAATATTCATAGCTGCCCTCTTTGTGGTGGCCAAAAATTGGAAAATGAGGGGATGCCCTTCAATTGGGGAATGACTGAACAAATTGTGGTAAATGTTGGTGATGGAATAGTATTGTGCTCAAAGGAATAATGAACTGGAGGAATTCCATGGGGACTGGAATGACCTCCAGGAATTGATGCAGAGTGAAAAGGAGTAGAACCAGGAAAACACTGTACACAGAGACTGATACACTCTGGTACAATCGAATGTAATGGACTTCTCCATTAGTGGCAATGCAGTTATCCTGAACAACTTGGAGGAATCTATGAGAAAGGACACATCCACATTCAGAGGAAAAATTGTGGGAGTAGAAACACAGAAGAAAAACAACTGCTTGATAAATGGGTCGAGGGGATATGGTTGGGGATGTAGACTCTAAATGAACATCCTAGTGCAAACAACAACATGGAAATAGGTTCTGATCAAGGACACATGTAATACCCAGTGGAATTGTGTGTCAGCTACAGCAAGGGTGGGGTGGAGGGAAGGGAGGGAAAGAATATGATTCTTGTAACCAAGGAATAATGTTCTAAATTGACTAAATAAATAACTTACAATCAAAAAAAAACAAAACAAAACATGAAATCTGTCTCTTTCATCAAGCTTTGTAACAAGTCTGAACCCATTTTCCTAGAATCTGTTAAACAACCATTTTACCTACCTGATATATAAGACTATCTTCACATGAAAGAATTACAATAGATTCCTATAGTAACACATTTTTTCTTCATCCTCCTCCTCCTACCTTTTCTGTTTCTTCTCCTCCTCCTTGCCTCCTCCTTTTTTCCTCCTCTTTCTCCTTCTCCTCTTCTTCCTCTTACATCTCCTTTGAAATGATTCCTGCAGATTTTTCAGAATGAAAGAATGAAATGCAGAAAACTCAAGCAATTTGTAAAAGATCATGAAGTGATTTGTGGTGCTGAAAATTTTAAACTATTACCTGATTTGGTCATATCTGTTACCAGGAAAAAAAATTTTTCCCCACAGCATGTGATATATGTTTACTTATATAGATGATCATAAATAATTTACTCTAATCTTTTTATTAGATTTTAAATATAAACAAATTAATTGAGTGCCCTAATTTTCTAAAATATATCAATATAAAAAACATATAATGCAAAAATTTCCAATTAATGACATCTAGTTGACTTTTTTTCCTTAGGATTTTGCCATGCTGATTTGTTATGCCAGTCTTCGATTCTCATTAAAATCTCTGCCATACAAAAAACTTTTGATGATGTTTAAAGCATAATGTATTCAGTGAAATATGGAAGAGTACTCACATGTTGTATTATTTGACCTATTTTGAAATTTAATTGGCTAGTCTAATCTACAGGTTTCCAAAGTTATAGGCAAGAAATGTCCAGCTAATCAAAACACTAAATGCTAACAAGGCCAATGGAGAGTAGTAAAGAATATCATTGTAATTTGTACAGTATATTCAATAGAAAATAATTGTCATCTGATTCACATGAAAGACTGCTAATGGAAACAGAACATTTTACAATGTTGCTCCAGTCTGATAAGATTAAAATAATTTAAACTGTAATAATTAACATATATATTCGTTTGGTATTTAAATGTTGAATTCTTTCTTCTCTGTACACCATTTTTAAAATTTTGAAAATAATTTTAAAATACTCTCAGAGTCTCTAAGCATCTGGGTAAATCTTATTGTTGATTAGTTGTTTCAGTGGTATCTGTCTCTTTGTGACCACTTATGGGGTTTTCTTTGCAAAGATACTTGAGTGGTTTGTTTTTCTTTCTCCAGATCATTTTATAGATGAGTTAACTGGCATAACAGGGCTAAGTAAATTGCCCAAAGTCAAATAGCTAGTAAATAACTAAAGCTGTATTTGAACTCAGGTCCTTCTGATTCCAGGTATGGTGCCTTTGCCACCTAGCTGCCCTTGGCTAAATCTTTAGAGTACTTATAATACCTTTCTAATTAAGATGGGAAAAATAATGGTCATAGTTCCAGAAGTCATTAAGGCATATTGAATAGAAAATTGAACTTGGAGTCAGGAAGAATTAAGTTCAAGTTCTGATTCTGATACATACTACAACTGGAGCTTTGGCAAATCATTTAACATTCTAATGTTCTAAACTAAATTTAAGTCAAAAAGTTGGGTAAATTATAGTTTCACCTTATCCTAGAATTTTCTTTTCCAATCCATTCAGAAATGCACTACTTACAGCTATCCCCAAGACTTTACAAGTTTAAGGATATTTAAGTTTTCATTTTGTTTCATTTTAGATTGCTTTTTTATTGGAAAATACTAGAAGTATAGTATGCATATTTCAGGAACAGAGTAGACAGTATCTAAAGACATAATAATGGACAAGAGGGTGAGATATAGACTAAATAAAAGAAAAATTGCGTGAATTTAAAAATTGTTGCATCATTTGACCCAGTAATTGTTAATTAAAACTTAGAGAAGTTAATTATTATCAGTTAATTGAACTTCCTCCTTTATTGAAAACTACTAGACTGTCATCTGTTTCCTGATTAGTGAGGAATGGGAGGGTTATACCTTATTGCATTATATACTGGAAATTCAGCAGTGTTCACCTGTAACCCTTGATGTTGTTAATTTTGTTTATATTCTATATTATGAAAGAAGCATGTTAGGATGAGTAGAAAATTGGTTTTAGAGTTACTAAGATTATGATTAAAATGTCACTTCAGATAGATATTTAATGTGTCACCTTGACCTAGTCACTTAAGCTATTAGTTCCTCACTTAATTCTTTAAGAATATAAATTATAGAAGAGTTGCTGATCTGTATCAATTAAAAATTGTTCTATAGCTCTTTAACAAAATTTTCTACATCAATGAAGTCATTAAGGGGAAAGAAGATACATTTATGTATATGTGCATATATACATGTAAAAACATATTATGTCTGCTTCATTCTTGTACTAGTTTTTTGTCAAGGCTTTTTAAAGTTTAAGAATGAGAAAAGTAGGAAAAGGGCTCTGGCTAGGCTGTACTATTTATTGCACTTTCTACATTTTTAAAGAAGAGTCTAAGAATCAAGATTCTGAAGTTTAGGTCCATCTCTGACTAACTTTATGCATAGCCTTGGGAAAGTCACTTCAATCAAATATACATTTATTTCATGACCACATCTACAAGACACATTTTATGTGTAAAGATGTAATGATTTTTTAAAATCTTTACATCCAAGGTGCTTGTAATCCAGTTTGGAATAAGGAATATACCTTGTACACAAATAAGGTACTTTGCTAAGAGAAAGAAAACTTTAATGAAAGGAAAATAGAAAAGTTTTCACAAAAGTGGGGTGTCTTGAAAGAAGATATAGAATCTCTGATGTGGAGATGAAGAGAAAGTTCATTCCAGGCAAAGAAGAGCCTGAACATTAGTATCGAGGTGGTATATGGAAGGTAAAACTTGGAGTTTAGCAAATAGGAAAATTTGGGTATATGTTATAATGCTTTTAGGGCAATAATGAGAAATAAAATTTTTAAATAAGTTGGAACCAGATTATGGAGTATCTTAAAAGCTACATGCAATAAAGAATAAAGGCTTTTAATGTTTGATGGCAAGGTTAGAGAATACAATCAGACATGTGCTTAAGGAAAATTACATGGGAGAGGGTGTTGGAGTTTGGAGGAGGGAAAGACTAAAGTCCAAAAGTCTAATTAAGAGACTCTTATAATAGAGCTGAAACAAGATGGTATCATTCTAAGTAGAAAGAAGAGCTAGCACAGAAAGTGTTATGGAGGTAGAAATGGGATAACCTCTGGGCATTTGTATTACATATAAAGTAAGGGAAACTGATTTCTCTAAGTTTCCTTATGTATCTAGAAATTATTTTCAATTCTACTATTCTATTTAAATGTAACAATTATATTATAAACCTCATTCATGTGTTTGATAAACAAGGTCGACACATCTAAAGATCTATTTCAAGTCATAGTAGACTCATTTCTGAAAAGAACAAGAGGGAGGAGTTTCCTTCCACCATGAGCAGGACATGTGGCCTCTACCCTCAAAGATGCAAGGAGAATCATGCAGTACTAGAATACTAGAGTACATTTAACTTTTATGCATTTCTAGACAAGAGTAACATGGAAAATAGTTGTGATAGTTATCCTTTGTGGGATTTTATTGAACAAAAATAAGTTTGCCTTTTATATTATTATAAAGGTATTTTCTTTATGAAATTTTTCACTAAATTATCAAACCTATTAGCTACATTAATAATCAAGTATTGATTAAATTATGATATAATTTTGGAAGTAAATGTAAACTGAAATAAATACATCTGAGCTAAATTGAATACCCATTTCCTTGCAACCCCAGATTCCTACTCCAAAATTTTACATATCCTATACATGTATCTTTATTTATGCTAGTCCCATACTAGCAAAGAGAATATAAGGTACTAGCAAGGAGACCACAGCAATATAGCACAAGGATCGTTCACTGTGACCAGGTGGCATTTATACCAGGAATGAAGAGCTGGTTTAATATTAGGAAAACGAACAGTGCAATTAATCATATCAATAATCAAACTAATGGAAACCACATGATTATCTCAATAGATGAAGAAAAAGCCTTCAACAAATTATAACATCCATTCTTATTGAGATATTAAAAAGTGTAGGAATTAATGGATATTTCCTTAAAATGACAATAATATCTATCTAAAACCATCAACAGATATTTTGTAATGGGAAATGCAAAAGAAAAACATGATCAATCATGTAGTTCAATAGGGATGTGATTAGGGTTTTGATGTTAAAAGATCGCTGTACTATAAATATTAATAACATGAAAATAGGTTTTGAACCATGATACATGTAACCCAGTGGAACTGTTTATCAGCTTCAGGAGGAGGGAGGAAAGAATGGGGGTTTGGGGGGTAGGATCATGAATCAGGTAACCATGAAACAATATTCTGAATTTTAAAAATAATTGTTAAACATATCTTATAATGGGGGAAAGCTAGAAGTCTTCCAAATAAGACCAGGAGTGAACCAGGATACCCACTATTATTTGATAATATACCAGAAATACTAGTTTTAGCAAAAAAAGAAAAATAAATTAAAAGAATTAAAATAGGCAATGAGGAAACTAAACTGTCACTTTGCAGAAGATGTGATGATATACTTACAGAATCCTCGAGAATCAACTGAAAACTAGTTGAAATAATTAATAACTTTCACAAGATTACAGAATACAAAATAAACCCCCATAAATCATCATCATTTCTATAGCTGGCCAACAAAGTCCAGCAACAAGTGATAAAAAGAGAAATTCTGTATAAAATAACTCTAGACAGTATAAAACATCTGTGAATGTACTTGCCAAGACAAACACAGGAATTATATCGAAACAACTGTGATAATTTCGATTTTATAACTATAAAATACTTTATATACAATTATAGTCAGATCTAAGCAATTAGAAAAAATATTAATTGCTAATGGGTAGACTGAGCTAATATAATAAAAACATTCTACCATAATTAATTTAATTATTTATTATAATACCAATAAAACCACCAAAATATTTTATAGAACAAGAAAAAACATTAACCATTCATCTGAAAGAATAAAAGGTCAAGAATATCAAGGGAATTAATGGAAAAAAAATTTTTTGAAGAAAGGTGGCCTAGCAGTACCAGGTCTAAAATTGTACTATAAAGCAATAAGCATCAAAACAATCTAGTATTGCCTGTGAAATAAAATAATGGATCAGCAGAATTGATTGGATGCAAAATATATAGGTATAAATGATCATAGCAATATAGTGTTTAATAAATCCAAATAACCCAAATTTGGGGATAAGAATTAACTATATGATAAAAAAAAAAGATGTGAAAAGTCAAAAGCAGTATGGCAGAAACTAGTTAATAGACTACTATCTCACACCCTATACCAAGATATGATCAAAATGGGTATATGCTTCAGACATAAAGTGTGATTTATAAACAGATTTGGGGAATATGGAATAATTTACCTATAAGATCTTTTGAGTAGTCAAGAATTTATAACTTAGCAAGAGATACAGAATATTATAAGATAAAAATGAATGATTTTGATTATCTTAAAGAGTTATTGTACAAAAAAGACAATGTAACAGATTAGGAGAGAAACCACAAACTAGAAGGAAAATTTAAAGCAAATTTCTCTAATAAAGGTCTCATTTCACAAATATATAGAGAACAGAGTCAAATTCATGAGAATATAAGCCATTCCCAAAGGATATGAACAGTTTTCTGATTAAGAAATCAAAGCTATAAATAATCATATGAAAAAAGTATTCTAAATCACTGATTATTGAAGAAATGCAAAATAAAACAACTGTGTGGTACCACCTAATGCTTATCATATTGGCAATGCCTAGGCAATGGATTCTATTGGCTCTAGAATTAGGAAAAGTCATGTTCCTGAGTTTGAATCTGGCCTCAGATATTTATTATCTGTATGCCCTAATCAATGTTATATTTATCTGTAAAATGAGTCAGAAAAAGAAATGACAAGCCATTCTAGTATCTTTGCAAAGAAGAACCAAAGTGTACTCAAGAAAAGTCAGAGATGACAGAAAATTGACTGAACAAAAGACATATAATGGACTCCCTTTGAAATTTTCCGAAATCTAATCATTTGCTGATGAAATCCTATTGAAATGCTTCCCATGAATTTAATGCCACCTCTGGTATTACTTTTTCCCTAAGGTTTCTCTTACTGAACAGTGATCACTTTGCTCTTAAATCTATCACAAAACTCTGTGATACACTGTGAACACTGACTTTTATCGGTGTTTTTCTAATTTGTATCTAAGCTATTTGTGTGTAACTATAAAATATGTCTTCTTATACTTATTACTGAGAGCAAGGGCTACAACTTTTGTGTTTTCCCTTCCACAAGGTAGGTGAATAGAATAATAAATATTCGTTGATAAACTGATTTTTTCTCAATTTTTGTAACCTCAATGATTAGTGCTATACTTTGTACCATAATAATATTGGTCATTATTTCAATTTTTAATAGAAAACATTGGAAATTACATTAATTTAGTTGATCATAAGGCAAAAAAGTAAAAATAACTATGCCATCCATTTAAAGTTAAATAAACATTCAAAATATCAACCTAGTTGGATGATTTTTCAAATTGTCAGACTAAACAAAGAATTCAGAACTGAGATTGTACATTCTGTCTGCCTGAGAAAACTCATCTTCTAAGTACTCCAAACCCTCTATAGTCATAGCATGCTTGAAAGAAAAGACAATATACTTGTTACAGTGTTTGAAACTTGTCCCACATTTAGAATATATTCTAAACTCTTTCCCAGTTCAGAAATGAAATATATGATGTGGTCATATGGGGAAAAGAAGCATTCTACTCACCACCTCAAATACAATGAGCTCAACCATCAGTTATAGACGAATGTGTAGATGCATTTTTTCCTCTGGAAAAAAGGACTTTTTTAGAGAGAACTTTTGGCATTAAGTAGTAATATTAGATATGTAACATTATTCTTTTTCTTTCTAGTCTGTCAATAAACTTTTGCCAGAATCCACTAGCATAAAATCTACATCTAAATGTATTTTGATAAATCTCTACTTTGATTACATTTATAGAATTGTGAAATGTTGTTTTTGTATGACAATAGTCTCATGAAATTGAATATTTTGAGCTGGAAGAGAGGTAATAGGCCATCAAATGCAACTCCATTATACAGATAAGAAAAATGAGGCCCATAGAAGTTAAATGATTTAGTCAGTCATATAACTAGTGAGTGCTGATGAGCTTGAATTCAGTTCTTCTACACTAAAAGCCCAGCACTCTTCAATATGCCATGTCATTGTCTTCAGATTACAAGAGGAAAAATGGAACTGAATATTTATAGATAGATAGACAGATAGACAGATAGATAGAGATAGTCATCTTTAAACTACCAATATGGTTATTTGAGTTTTTATTTTAACCAATTACAATCTGAAAAGTATCTTAATTCAATTCAAATCAATAAATATTAATCAAACTCTTTTTTCCTAGTTACATTCTAAATACTTTGAATGCTCCAAGATTAACCAAGTTTTTGCTTTCAAGGAACTTACAATAGAAAAATAATCCTTTATAGTAGAACGTGTGTCAAATCTAGCATCAGATGAGCAAGATTCAAATCCCAGCCTGTACTAATTATTACTTGTGTGAACTTGGACAAATTATTTAATTTCTAGCTTAGTAAGAAAATTAAGAAGGTTGATCCAGATAAACTCTTATTCCCTTTCAGTTTCCAAATCCATGATCCAAATCTCAGAGAGGAGAGGAGAGGAGACATAACTATATAACTTACAGTTGACTAGAGAGCAAAAGTAGGACCAATAGATGAATGCAGTAGAGAAGTAGACCAGCAAAATAAGATAAAGAAACTCCTGATAACTAGAAGTATCAAAATTTGAAAGGTAATAATGTGTTTTCTAATACTAGAAACCTTTCTCCTAAGACTAAGTATATAAAATATGTCTTGTCTGGCATATTTTAAATAAGTTTTATATTCAAAGAACCTTTGAGGTTCTTGCTACCTGAGACCGTGATTATATGGCAGTGTCTTGCATACTGCAGGCCCTTAATAATGCTGATTGAATGAAAATTCCACGTGATACTCATAGACCGAACTTTTCAATTCAATTGTATCACTTGAGATGAAATTCATGATCTCTCACCTGGTTTCATTATAGACTCAAAAGTCTTTATTGAATTAATTAATTTATTTTATCTTTTAGAGGAAAAAAACTGACTAGCCAATGACCTAAGATCAAAGTAGTACTAATTGGCCTACCAGGGATTCAAAGTATATTTTAGTTTCCTAAGCACTATGTTCTTATCATCTGAACTGCAATAGCATAATTAATTTGTTTGTATTTGTTCTCAGCCTACTTTACATATTTGCCTTTCCACCAGGGAATTTTAACATATGTGTGTGAGAGAGAACAATACAGAGAGAGAGAGAGAGAGAGAGAGAGAGAGAGAGAGAGAGAGAGAGAGAGAGTCCCCATTGGGCAGTCTGGTGAAGCCTATCAAAAACATTTTTAAATCTATAAAATAAAATACATATGGTTCCAAAAGAAAATAACTATACTGAGAATTATCAAAATACATTTTTTCAAAGTTCCTAGATGTCCATTGATATTTCCAGATTATGTTAAGAATTCTTGCTTTAGATTAGAGATGTCAAAAATGCCATATTAGCATCAAATACAATACTTTTGAGTTTTGAATCAAACTCTCTTTGTCTATCAACCAGCAACTTTTAAGTTAATCAATCAAAAATTTAAGTACCCCTACTTAGTACCTTACCAGTCACTATGTTTGAGAGTTCACAAGTCACTTGCTAGAGTGGGTAACACTCCAGAGGCCACTGTCCACCCCTTGGACAGTGCTAGGCAAATTGAAAAACTGCAATTGATTCCCATAAAGTGGGGGAGCAACAGGAAGTGATGTCGAGAAAACTGCTTTAAAAAGGTCAGCCTGAGGACCGATGCATTCTCTCTGTGTTGGTGAGCAAGACTAGAGGAGGAGACTTTTTCCCTAGATCCTGCTTTGGCTTGTGGTGGTGAGTGGAGAGATTCATTCCTTGGTTCTTCAAAGGAAGATTCTGCATGATTCTGTGCTGGAGGCTTTCTGGGTGGATGACTAGAACTGAAGGAAAGGGCTTAAGCTGGTGAGACCCATATGGAAGAGATTATAGGACTTCCATGTGGATATTGGGACCTGAGGGGAGCCCTTGCCAGGTGCTGAGCTGGACTTCACTGGAGCAGCACTTAAGGTGGTAGGCTAGACAATTCTCTACCTCCTTCCTACATTTCCCACTTTAATATCTCTACCTGGTTATAAATAAAAGCACCTAACAGTCATTTTTTACTTAAGGGCTAATGTTTTATAATTGGAGACCAAATTACTTTTTAAAAATTCTTATATTTGTCAGACCCATTTTAAATTATAAGTTTATAGCAGACCTCTCTTTTTGCTCCCAATTTAAATTTTATATCTTCTATTTCTTTCTTTTTCTTTTTTTTAACTTTCTTTTGGTAATTGTAAAACTGGATAAATTTTCCAAGAGTGCTTCAATGATAAAACTTGGAAGTCTCTAAACTAAAAACAGTTTCATTTTTTTCTGGAAAAGTTTCAGAGATATAGAATTGGCATGTGGAATAATAATGTTAAGTGTTCTATGGGAGTCAGAATTCAAATAGAACTTAGATTCAGGATTGTTTCCTTAGTGGAACCAATTAAGATTTCTATACTATATCTAGTACTGGAAATAGTAATAGCAGAATGCTGATGATTGGATGAACCAACTCTTCACTCAGGTGAACCACCTCTTCGCCCATTATCTTTTAATATTCTCCACTTTGCATCATCTTTCCATTGCTGTCCCAGGGCTATATGAGTTCCAAACATTTTTCCTTCTGGGTTTAGAGTTCTGTCCTTAGGATGGACCATTATTGGGGCACAAGCAAGAATTATGGCAGTTTCCACTGATAAAATTGTGCACATTCACACCAGAACCACTGGTTTAAGTACTTCATGGCTATGCCAGGAGACCCAAGTCAGTGTCTAATGATTAAGAACCTTGTCCCTCATCCTGTTCATTTTCCATAGGCCAGAGGGAATTTCACAGTAAGAATGTATATACACGGAAACATCTATATAGATCTATCACTGTCTCTATTTATATAACAGAAATTTCTTACCTTATTCCACCAAAGTCCATTCCTCTTTCTATTTCAAATTTCTTTATTTCTGTTAAGGTTACCACTTTCCTTCTAGTCTGTCAGATTTTCAAACTCTTTATTAAGCTCTGATTTCTAATTCAACTAAAACTACACTTCCCAAATTTACCAAAGATCTTCTAATTGCTGATTCTGATGATCTCTCAAACCTCATTCCTCTCCATTTCTGTCGCACTGAATGCTACTGATCACCCTCTTCCTGAATACTTATTCTCTCTCTCATTCATACACACACACACACACACACACACACACACACACAGGGAATATATACTTATTTATTTATAAACATAATATGTAAACACACAGAGAGTATGTATTATTTTAAATTTGTTAGAAATAATGTTTCTATGTTTATACATATACATCAGAATATTTTTCATATCATATACATATATAAATATTCTCAGGCAAATCCACAGACAGGTATGACCTGAATCCACAGAGGGTTCCACATGTTTAAATTTTATCATTTTAAATGTTAAATTTAGCATGTCAAAAAATCTTTCAAACCAAGAGCTTCAATGCATTATAATCCATGTGTTAAAAATATCAAAATGAAACTTCTAGTTGGTTTATAAAATGACTGATCTCAAGAATGGTAGAAATCAGAAAATTTAAACTTCAATAGAAAATTTTCACATAATTGCTAGATAAGAGTTTTATAAAAGGAAGCATAGCTAATGCTGCACTTCCTCTACAGATCTGCATAGATATCTGATTTATTGTTTTTAATGATGATAACCATTAAAAGCAAGTATCAAAGTAAACTGAACTTAGAACCAGACTTCCAAATTGCTATTACACAAAATGGTAAAATGATATTTTCAAAATTAATGAAGCATATTCAAACACATGATTCTTAGTAAATTAGTATTATTCACATAATATTTTAGGGAGAGAAAAAAGGCTTTTATACTAGTAATAAAGTAGTATTTTCAAAATATTTCATTTTTTCTCATCCTTTTTTAATTTCAATTTTAGTGCCCTTCTATAATTTATAAACAAATAAATATCCATATATGGGATACTCAAAATACTTTTATTGATAGATGTGTGGAAAAATACTTCTATGCCATTGGTCTGGAAAATTATGAGTGTTAGAAAATGGGATGGTTAAACACTGAAAAAAAATACAAAATTATAATAAAATTCTGTCTGAGTTAGATCCTGAGTACAGTCTTAAAAGGACATATGGTTTACCAGATCATGGGTCATTGACTTAAGAGCAACTAGCTGACAGATAGGACAGAGATCTAGATTTCAGACATTTACTAGTTGTGTGACCCAAGGCAAATCACTTAAGTTCTACATATCTCAGTTTCCTCAATTGTCAAATTGGAATTATAATAGCACCTACTTGCCAGAGAGTTGTTATGAGAATCAAATGAGATAATATTTGTAAAGTACTTAGAATAGTACATGGTACAGAGGAGATATTTAATTAATGCCCCCCCCTTCATTCTAATAATATTATCTTTAGCTATAAACATCAATTGCTTCTATAACAGAAGTCTAATAGCCCATTGATATGGAACTTTTCATTGTCAGAGATCAATGTCCCTTATCTGAATGAACTGAAGGGTGGATTTGCAAAACTCTTCAAATCTTTTCAGTAATGGGGAGGGGTTATGGAGTCTGCAGTTGATTCAGAAGCTTCTAACTTCCAATTTCAAGAGAGTGAAATGGATTGTGTTGTCAACATGGAAATCTAGAGATCCCCAGTTTACTTAGTTTAAGGGTATAAACCCCAGGTTTTGACCTTGTCACAGGAGAGGTTCCCCCTGAGGGAAGGTCCCACTTCACCAGACAATGGACATCCTGGTAGTTTGGTTGGGAACAGCTAATCCCATCCAATGCTAAGTATCTCTTTTGTCCCTATGGTTTCTCCCCTGAGGTTAAGGTCCATTGCCAAGGTGGCCCAGCCCTGGGCTGAGTCTTTTCCTTTTGTGTCCATTGTGGGGCATCAGCCCCTTACTGTCATTCCTGTCTGGAACTCCTCATTTTCCTTCCTTACCATTGTAAAGTTGGTCAACTGTCCCTCTCACTCCAAGCCCCCAGGTCATCTAGAATGATATATTGTTTCCCCAAGATTTTGTTCCCAGGAGTCCATCCTGAGTTAGTGGCACTACCAGGGGTCAGTGACCAAGGAGTCCAGACTCTGTGCAGTCTCAGGGAGCAGCTCTGTTGTCGGGACCTATTAGCACCGAACCCCCTTTTCCCTTGATTAAAGAGTGATTTTGACTATTTAATAGTTCTGTGTTTTTTCTAGTTGACAGTGTGTTCCTGTTCCAGATTCAAGTTAATTTTCTTATCACTATCATTTAATGGGGAAACTAGGACCCAGTGCTTTATGTCCCAATTGTAAACCTTAAAATTTCTTAGACTTATGAATGTTGGAAATTTCCCCATTTTTAAGGTTTACACAATGTTTTATATCCAAGGCTTAATTCACCACCAAATAACAATTTGCAATGAACACGCATATTTATTAGCAAAGAAACTCTATTTCACCAACTTTATAACAAAATAGAAATAACAGAAATTATATATATAGTTGTGTGGAGTAAGAAATTGCTATTCTCAAGGTAATTATTAATATGTAAATAAGTAAAGCTAGTTCCCCACCCCCATCCAATAACTTTAAGTGAGTTTGTCTGGGCACTTTCTTGGGGCAGGTGTCTCACACTGATCTGATCAAATCTTGAGTAACAAATCTTAAGTATCCTTTTTTTTCTTAGAGTCTGCCCTATTGTATCTGAAGTTTCTTCTAGGAGGTCAAGCCTAATGACTGGAATGATTCTTTTGTCAGCCCCTCCCAGATAACCTAGTCCTGAACTCCTCTCTTTGTATAATATTCTGGAAAGATTAAAATTTAGGGGAGACTGAGGCAAGTAGAAATTAGTTTCTCTCTGAAAGGAGTATTATATTTTTTTAGAGGTTTATTAAGGATTAAGGATTAAAGAAAATACAGAATAAGAAACACATGGTGCCTAGGCCACAGAGGCCTAGACAAGACCTCACCTACATTATGGAAAGAGCCGCGTCTGCTCCAAAACGGAAGTCCAAAAAGAGACCCCACCTACGGGGAACATCCTTTAAATAAAATTTTGCTCTCGGCCCAGGTGAGAATTCAGTGAGATTAGAGGGCATTCTGGGAGCTAGCAAGGACTCCTGGGGAATGGAGTCCAGAGTTCAAATCTCAATTTTACAATTCCTGTCCTTTATTTCTGGTTGAAAATCTTTGTCTCCAACCCTTGACCATTTCTTTAAAATGTTAATTTGCTTGACTATGTCCATTGTAAATTTATTCAACATTCTGTCTCCAATTTCTTGAAATGTGAATCTGCTTGAATGGGCAAAATAAGTCTAATATTTTCCTATAAGTTGGGAGTGTCTCTATAAACCTGGGAACATTTTGTATCAGGAAAACTGCATCAGGCTCATTCTGTCCCTGGTGCATCAGAGGCAAACATGGCCCTCTCTCTCTTTCTCTCTCTCTCTGTCTCTCTCTGTCTCTCTCTGTCTCTCTCTCTCCCTCTCTCTCTGTCTCTGTCTCTCTCTGTCTCTCTGTCTCTCTCTCTCTCTCTCTCTGTCTTTCTTTTGCAGACATTTGTCTGAGGTCAATGACTTGAGGCAGTGTCACATTTCTCTCTCAATAAATGCATTCCATTTTAAAGATGATTTCTTTCGTTTGTTTTTAATAGTGGTTAAAGAGGGTATACTTTGATATCAATTTTCAAGATCCCCTTAAATTTCCACTTCACACATAGTTATACATAAGAGAATGTATACCAGATACAGAGTAAGGAGCTCTCCCACTGAGAGCAAGGTAATTCAAAAGAGAGAGACAGACAGAGAAGGGAAGAAAGAGACAAAGACAGAGACAGAGTTTCAGATCTCAATCGAAGGAGAAACTTTGAAAAACCTGTTGTTGACTGGGAAAAAACTAGTGGTAGTCTCTTGGTGACCAAGAATGACTATTGTCTTTGTGCATTATCATCTATTGATGTACCCTCATGTGGCTTTGGAGTCCAAAGACTGAGGCGCAAACTTTGTGGCACATGGGGCATGGGTCGCCAGTTGTTATGGGAGGTGCGGTTGTGGCCTGATGTCGGCGTTCACGTGCAGCGGCAAGACATCCACGTCACTCATCTTCAAAGGTGACGGCAGCATGGTTAATGTGGGTTCACCAGCTGCTCTTGTCAGAGGCAACGAGTTCTAGTTACTTTGGTATAATGCCAGCCCACTTCAAGTTCGACTTTAGCTGATCCTTGAATCTTTTCTTTGGTCAGCCTTGTTTCCTGAGTCCAGCTGACAGTTCACCATAGAATACCTGTCTTGGTATTCGCTGTGGGTCCATGCGGATGACGTGTCCAGACCATCATAGCTGGGTTTGAAGGACCATGACTTCGATGGTGCTGCCCAGGTACTTGAAAGTGTTGACATTAGAAAGCTGCCTGCCGTCGATTATAATGCACGGCTGGTCAGTTGGCCTCCCTGGTGCAGGTTGGAACACCACCTCTGTATTGCTGAGGCTGAAAGTCAGGCCAAACAGTTTTGTTGCAGTGGAGAACCTGTCCACAATGGTTTGGAGATGATTTTCTTGGTGGGCCATGAGAGCACAGTCATCTGCAAAGAGAGTTTCCAGGATGAGTCTCTCTGTTGTCTTTGCTTTTGTAGTCAGGCGGCGAAAGTCAAATAGTGAGCCATCCAGTCAGTATTTGATTTAGACGCCCAGGTCTAGATCCATCACAGCATGTCGTAATACTTGGGTGAAAAATAGGTTGAATAGTACCGGAGCGAGGACACAGCCTTGTTTCACGCCATTGGAGATGCTGAAGAGATCGGAAGTCTCTCCACCAGATAGGACTTCCCCTGTCATGTCGACATGAAAGAGCTGGATCAGTTTGACAAATTTTGCTGGGCAACCGAGCTTGCTGAGGATCACCCACAATGCATCCCTGTTCACTGTGTCGAACGCCTTTGTCAGGTCTATGAAGACAATGTAGAGACTCAGGTTCTTCTCAAGGCATTTTTCCTGCATTTGCCTCACCGTGAAGACCATGTCGATGGTGCTGCGATCTGGTCGGAAGCCACATTGTGATTCAGGCAGGTTCTGCTCTGAAACAGATGACAGGAGTCTGTTGAGTATAACACGAGCGAGGATCTTTCCAGCAGTGGAGAGTAGTGAGATGCCTCTGTAGTTGTCACAGGCTGCTCGTGAGCCTTTGTTCTTGTATAGGGCTAAGATGGAGGTATCTCTGAGTTCTGGGGGCATGTCTTCCTCTTCCCATATGCTGGTCAGTACTATGTGGAATGCCTGGAGCGCCTTTCCATTTAAGGCCTTGTACACCTCGGTTGGGATCCCATCTTTACCGGGTGCCTTGCCTGCACTCATTTGTTTAATGGCTTTTTGGACTTCCTCTATTGAAGGAGGGATGTCAAGTTGTTCAATGGAGTGGTTTTGGGGGATCTGGTCAAGGGTGCTTTGGTCGACTGAAGAGGGTCAGTTGAGAAGCTGACTGAAGTGTTCTTTCCACCTATTCCTGATGCCTTTTTTATCTTTTATGAGAGTGTCACCATCAGAGGATAGCAAGGGAGTGGTGGTGGGTTTTAATGGCCCACAGACAGGCTTGAGGGCACAGAACTATTAAATAGTCAGGAAAATCGCTCTTTAATTAAGGAAAGGGGGACAGTTCTGAATTAGGCCTCCTCACAGAGCTGCTCACCACACGCCTGCCCACCCAGAGTCTGAGGATTAAACTTTTTTCTCTGGTCACTGACCCCTGGGAATGCCAACTATGCTAGATTGGACAATTCCCAGGAGCCCTTAAAGTTAGGAAGCTTAAATACCTTTTGGGGGGAATTTAGGGACTGAGGAGGAGAGGGACAGTTGATTGACTTTACAATGGTAACAAAGGAAAACGAGACTTTCCAGATAGGAATAACAGTGAGGGGCTGATGCTTTACAATGGCCAGGAAAGGGAAAGATCTAGCCAAGGTTTGAGCCACCTAGGTAAAGGACTTTGGCTGAAGGGGAGAAATAAACCAAAAGAGATAACACCTAAAGAGATTAGCCATCCCCACTTAAACACCTTTAAAGTCTATTGTTAGTCTGAAATTAGTGAAGTTGGACTTTCCAGGAGGGAGAAACTCATATGAAGTGGCTAGACCTTTAAGCTAAGTAAACTAGGGGTCATTAAATCTTTCTAATCTACAAGTTTGGGGGCTTCTAGATTTCACGTTGACACTGTTATGTAGCAAGCTGGTACTAAGTAGACAGAGATAGTTACCTCCACTCATGCTAGCTTCTTTTCAAAGTCTAATTTTCCCTTCATCAACTTGTGGGATTGACCTCATTCATGTGTTCTCTTTTCTATTTTTTTAAGTTTATTTTTTGAGTTATTTGTTTTCATTTTCTATAATAGAAAAAATAAGTAAAATAACAGTAATATAATGCATATGATTTGTAAAAATATGTAATAAAATATAGTAATTATTCTCATCCAAGAAAAACAAATTCTCACATTAGCAATGTCAAAAAATCTACAACTCATTATTCCCCCTTCCATCTTCTGCCTTTCCCCTCCCAAAGAAGGCAGATATGATATAGGTTGAACACATATTATTATATAATATATAGTTCAATGTTCATCATTTTGTGAAAGAAGATAAATATTGCTACAGTGGAGAAAATTTCAAGGAGGAAATGAAGTGAAGATGGTATATTTCAATCCCCAATTGAATTCTGTTCCTAATATAGAGGTAAATATCATTTTTAGCTCAAGAGTCCGTTGGAATTGTCCCAGATCCTTGCCTTTTTTATAACAGTTGTTCACAGTTGATCATCAATGTATTATTGTTGCTACTGTGTACCACATTCTCCTTGTTCTGTTCACTTCACTTTGCATCATTTCATGTAAGTCTTTCCAGGGCTTTTTTTGATCATCATCATATTTGTCATTTCTTATGGGACTATAGTACTGTATTGTATGGTTATTTTTGAAGCTGGAAATGAAAAGCATCAAAAGCAACTACAGAGACTGAGGGAAACTGAAGAGATTTGAAAAGTCTGACTTTTTCACCCTCTCTACAACTCCACCCTTTCTTTTAGGCAGATGTGGGGCATTCATATCCACCAACAAGGAAATATTTCCATGGCAATGGCATTGGAACATAGGTATGTGTGTGTGTGTGTGTGTGTCTGTGTGTGTGTGTGTATGTAAAAATAAAAAATGATAATGCCGAGATACACAAAATAAAATACTTAGATGGAAAAACTGTTCCAATATAGGTTCAAAAGTTTTCAGAACTGTTTAACTCGCCAATTTGGTTCAAACTGTTCAGATACTTTTGATAGATGTAATCAAAAGTATCTTCAGTGATGAAGTGAAGCTCAAATGTGAACTTCCCTTCAGGGCCAGGTGCAAGGAGACTAAAGAGACTCTTATTATAAAAATAAAGTATTTATTGAAATGTATAAGGATGAATAAAGGATTTCTGATTCTAGGGGATTCTAAATCCACCCAAATAAACTCCCTGGTTTTGCAAGAAACCGCTTCTCTTGTGTTTCACAGGCTACACTACTCCTCCCTGATCTGACTAACCCAAATTTATACTATCTAAATTAAAACTATCGCTATTATCCTTATAAATCTTAACTTTGCCTTCAAATTTTAAAATAGCAAAGGCTAGCTGGTCGTGTCTCAATAAGAATCAAGTCTATTAAGACTCAGAGTCCAAACCAAAGACCAGATCTTTCTTTGATCTTCTCAGAGTTAAACAATCTATAAAAACCACAATATATAACCAATAGTGTTTCCCAAGTTGGGAAAGGAATACACTGAGCTTCTTTAGATCTTTCCCTTAGACAGAGAGAGTGGCAAAGATATTATGTCCTCCATCCCTGAGAGTCTCTGAGTGTGTGTCTCTCCCAACTGCTAGAGAGAGTAATTGACAAAGAAAAACAGTTATTGTCACATCTGAAATTAACACACTCGGCTCTGATTCAAACTTGTTCTTTTCTCAAGCCAGCCACTTATTTCTTATCCCTAAACTAGTAAAACAATACTTATTCTCTCATATCATCCTTATAGTATATGTGTGTGTGTGTGTGTGTGTGTGTGTGTGTGTGTGTGTATGAATATACATATATATTCAAAATGTACCACATTTGGTTTTGTGGGTGTTTTTGTTTTTTGTTTTTTTTGTCAATGTGAGTATGACCAGAATTGTAATTATGTTGATCATGGTAATTGTGATGATACTGACAATCATTATTTATTAATCATTATTATTAATCATCATAACCACCACCACAAAAGAATTAATATGTTTGCAGAGATTTTCAAGTCCTTCAAGGGGTTTTCACATATTATCTGATTTAGTAAAAGAAGACAGTAAGTTGACAATAGCAAGTTATTCGGCTAAGGCAAAGTATTTTTGAGGTGACAGCATCAAAATCATTTGCCAATGGCTACCTATGAATAGCTGAAAAGGAAAAACTCAGAAATATGGTAGGAAGCTTTCCCTTCTGCATAGCCAGTAGATTACATAGATACTGACCTCCTTTCCCGTGAATATGAAAGAAATCAGGCTCACTGAATTATAATGAATTTCTGCATTACTGAGGGTTAAATTTGGGATGCTATTTAAAATGTATGTACCAGAGAAATAGATATGATATGAATTTCAATAAAGCTATTTATGAGTTAATCCATTATTTCCCCACATATATTTGGTTAATATACTTTGACACCACATGTGGAAAACTTCCAAGAGTATACAATTTTAGTTTATCCCCTAGAGGATGAGGTTGATCAGGCAGGCAGTGAGAATGACATTTATTAGCAACAGGAAAACTACTTTCTTTCTATAAAACTGTTTTTAGTAGTCCCCAAAACCTTGCTGCAGGCAAATGAAATTTGAAACAGCCCTTCCCCAAGTACACTGTGCAATTGTAACTCCTATTTCCTCTTCGAATGTGTCCCTGGCAGTTGCCAGACTTTGGTGAAGATCACAAGGGAATATGTGTGAGAGTTCACAACATGATTAAAGAAGCATTGTTTCAATGCACTTTGCCTTTCTTTTATCTTCTCTCCTCATGCTTCTTTGTTTATTAGTGTTGCCTGCTAGAAAGATATAGCTGCATACAGCTCCTGTGTCAATGTTTTTGCCTATTAAAATTGTTTTTTTATACCATGTGTCCAAGAAATTTATTTCTTAATCAGAATAGGTAGAGAAAAATATTTCTTTTTGGTGCCCCTAAAATACAAATTAAGTAGTCTGAATTAGTAGGCAGGTTAGTAAGGTCAGGCGTATCTTTAACCTTTCAAAGAGTATCTTAAGTTATTCTTGTACTCATTAGAAAAGTTTTCCTTCCCACAAAAAGCATCATTTAAATAATAAATATTCCTTGTTCAGTGAGATGACTTTAAAATAAAAACTGAGTTTATTAAAAATTAAAAAAAAAGAATTTGAGATTTAGAAAATTCTAAAGCATCTTCAAATCTGAAATCAATGATTCATGTTTGGTACTGCTAGCCTTCAATATTTCCAATATTCAAGATTCTGATCATTTATATCCTTAAATATTTATATTGTTGCCTTAAATGGTATTTGAATATATGGGCATTTGGTTAAAAAAATCAGGATATTCATTTAGCCCCCTTTTATTCTAATTTCTAATGGTTAATTGGGAGATCCAACAGGATTTTTTTGTAAAGAACCTCTGCTATTTGTGTCAGCTAACTTCCTACTAAGAAAATAACTGAGTGTGACACCCTGTTTTATCTCATTAGCATGCAGTACGACATCTGTTGTAACATGATAGAGAAAAACATCCTACACCATAAAAAGGCAGATGTGATAAAAAACAAAAACAAAAACCAACAAGGAATCCAACAGTGCACTACAACACATTCTGTGCTTACTTATGATGTTGATGTGTAATAGGTTCTCCTTTCAGTTCCTTATAAATCATGCATTTGAAATAGGGATTGTATAACACACTATTGACAATGAAATTGGTCACCTTTCTTTGCAGTCATATCTCATGAATACAAGAGTTCTGGCTTTTGTGAAATTTTGTTTTGTTTTTGGTTTTTTTCACTCATTTGAACCAAGTCCCAGGAAAGAAGAGCAACATAGAACCAGCATTACTAAGCTCATATATTGACTTAATTATTACATACATTCATACTAATATGAGGTGGCTAGGCATGGCAGTGTATAGAATGGTGGACATAGAGTCAGGAAGACATCTCCTGAGTTCAAATTCAGTCTCAGACATTTATGAGCTGTGTGATCCTGGGTAAGTCATTCAATCCTGTTTGTCTCAATTTCCTCCTCTATAAAATGGGCTGGAGAAGGAAATGACAAACCATTCCAAAGTCTCTGCCAAGAAACACCCCACATGTGATTAAAAATGTTGTACACAACTGAAACTATTAAAGACACCATCATCTAACTAGACAATACTATGGGGAGAAGGAAGAGAAAGGAGGAAGGATATGCAGACAAATAGAGGACTCCCAGGGATACTTAGTAGGGCTATTTATTCTTTTCTCCTCTTCTCACTTAAGCAATAAACAATTTGGCAGATGACATAAAAGAAAGGTGACCTTTGTTCAATTCCTGCTTCTTCCACATGATCAAGTCACCAAACAATTCTGTAAGATACAGTCTTTAGACAAATATCTATGGAGTTTTGAGATCACGAGAGTAGACTATCTCACATCCCACTATACCCACAAATCACAAAGTAATATAAAACCATATCAGAGACATACCTTGATGTAATAGGGACAAATAAAAAGTTTGTAGATAAAAGACCTCTCCCACAAATTAACTATATAATACTATTCAAGAGACTTATCTTTTCTGAGAAACGAAAAGTTAGAATAATAACGCTGATTTTACTTCCACCACAAGGTTGTTACAAGATTCAAATGGAATAATCTTGGCTTAGTCTTTGTTGTCATAAATATTTACATTAATGTAAACAAGCATCGTTACCCAAGAGGAAAATGGATGATCCAGTAACTTGTAAGAATTGTCTTGAAATATATTTCAGTCTTCACAAATTGTTTTCTTCCTTTTGCCATGTTTCTGATACAACAAAATGAGCCGTGAAAAGTGACAGTGTGAGTAAACTGGAAGAAATTCATCCAGAGTTTTTCATATCATAACTGGGTCCTCAACAGCTCATAGTACCTTAGAGGGATAATAGAAGCAATTTCCACACAGAGTTAATGTGAACATCAAATAAGATACATAAAATGTTTTGCACACCTTAAAACACTAAAATAATTCCAGCGAGGAGTAGAGATACTTAACATTTGCTTTCTTCTTTGGCTGTCCAAAAATTAAGAACATCTAGTAATAGCTTTTCCTCTCACCTCAAATGAGAAAGAACAAAGAATAAAGAATTTGACTGCATATTTCTTGTTTATCATATTTGTATAGTTAATAAGAGTAAAATAAGGCTAATAAGCAAACAAGAGCAACCATTATCATCCCCTTCTCTTACATATTGAGTATCTCATGACAATTGAGAATACCAAAGTCACAAAACTACATGTTCCCTTGAACTGTGCTAGATCAGGTGCTCAGCATGAAATGAGACTGGAGCAACAATGGATAAGCCTTCTACCAGTATCTAGATTTCTTAAGTAGTCCTAAAGACACTACAAATGCTGAGGAGGTCACATATAGCCGTTACATCATTCTAGGCAGTCTAAAACTTTTCTTGAGAATTGAGATGTCAGTTTTCAGACTATTGACAAAAAACATGTAAGATGCTCTGAGCGATCATATCCATGGGATTTAGATATTTTTGAAAACTACTTTTGCTTCATAGCAACTAATGGAAATATATATTGGAGTAATTAATTTACATTGTAAAATGCAGTTTTATATTTATAGAGCTTTATAAGTCTATTCTTGTATAGATCGATATTACTAATATTTCTTCAGTCTTTTAAGCAATCTTTTAAGCTAGAAACTTCTAGGACACATATTAATTTATTTGCACCATGTGAATTCTATTTTACAATGTATCCTTCCATTTTTTTCAATATTTTACATTTATTTGGTGAACTTAAAATTTATAGGTTGCTTTGGTAAACAGCAGCTCCATGTCTGTAAATATCAATACTCTTAAGTCACAGATGAGAAAATGGAGGCATATAAACATAGAGCGCATTCATAGAAGTCCATCTTTCTTTCTTAGGACAGTCATTAGGACTCATGCTGAAAGAGATCTACTTCTCTATATAACAAAATACTTTTGCAGCAAGACAGTGGTTCAAAGAGGAGCCCTAAGGAAGGATTTTTTTCATAATCAAATCTATCTCTATTTTTCTCCTATTTTTTTCCTACCCCCATCATCACCTCATTGTATCAGTATTGAATGGTGCTCTATAGTCATTCTTTTCAAGGTTGCAAAAAGATCTTAACACTCCAGAAGAGTGATAGTAAACCTTTTAAAGATGGAGGGCTGGGCCCTGTCCTCGCCCCACCCCCCAGAGTGAGTGCTGTGCCTGCCCTCCCAGAGACACTTGCCATGCCCCTCCCCCCACTAAGTTCCCTGTGTGCCCTGACTCCTCCCCTAAGGGAGGAAGCACTCCCATTGGACTGCTGGGAGGAGGGGCAGGGGAATGTGAAAAAACATCATCAGGCTCCATGGAGAGGGGGAGGGGAGCAACTCCACCGGAAGCCCTCTGCTTTTCTACTCTGGAGTTGGGGGAGGGTGGCCACATGCCCACAGAGGGCGCTCTACCTGCCATCTTTGGCACCCGTGCCAAATTCAGATTCAAATCAAGTAGGCTGACTCTAAAGCCCTCTGGATGGGTAAGATAAAACCTCGTTTTGTAAGACCAAGACCTTTCTTATAAGTTTAAAAATTGTGTATAATTGTGAGTTGATAATCACGCAACTCGACACTTTACTTTTCTTAGGCTCATTAGAGCTACCAGCATCACTTCTCTTGTACTTTGGGACCATTATTAATCATTCAATAGCATTAGGGAAACAAAGAGAAGCCAGCTTTGACTTGGATACCACTTGTTACAAGTGAGAACTCCAGATAATGATTGATACTAGAGCTAAAATTTGGCACCAAACACGTAACAACTCTCACTGATGTTTCTCAGGGGCAGAATAAGTGTGATTGGATCAACTGCTGGGAGAGATTACTCTGCTTGGGGAAAAAAACATGGATTTAGTACATAATTAAAAATATTCATTTTCATATTTTATGACTTTATTTCTCTATGCTAGTTAAATATATTTGGAATTTTGTGTTGAGTTCACATAATACAAGGTCCTACTTTATATACCATGACCATATATTATTTTATATGGGAAAAAAATCAGAGACTTGTAGTTAGAGGAATGTAAACTCAATATTAGTTTTTGATATAATTAGGAGGTAATAGTCCTATGGAATTTACCCTATCAAAGTATATCTAGATCTAGACACATTTTAGGAAAGATATCAATTTTTTTAAAGTGCCCATTAATCATCAAAATAATCTGGTATTAGATAACAAAATAGAGTAATGAATTAATGGAATAGGCTAGGAAATCAATATATGGTAGGTAGTTAATTACTATAGTAAACTAGCAGATCAATAAACCTGATGATCTAGGCTTTTGAGAGAACTCACTATTTGAGAAAAACCTGCTTCAAAAACTGGAAAACAATATGGCAGAATAAATGCATAGACCAACATCTCACAACATAAACCAAGATATAGTCAAAAATGATATTTGATCTAGAAATAAAGTGTGGTATCACAAACAAATTAGAAGTTGTGTACTGGGAGTTAAAATGGTGGAGTAAGAACATTCCCCTTCCCTGAACTCTCCACAAACAGAAAAAAATATATATGAATTGCTATAAAACAAAGATAAGCAGAAAATACATGTCTCATTGTGGTATGATGTAAGAAAAGACTAAGGAGTACATCTTTAAGAATCAGCAAAACACAGGCCATACTAATGTGTTATGTGGCCAGAGGCAACTAAGCTACAGAGTGTCAAGGAGCACAGCCTAAGACAAATGGCAAGGGTAGCAAAGATAGAGTGGGAAAAAGACTAATTCACTTACATGTAGTGACAGAAAGCCCCAGTGAAGTAGCAAAATGTGGACTGGTTCAGCCCAAACCCATCAACATGAATAGCAAAGGCAGAAAGGGCACAAAACCAGTCAACCTCCATGAAGCCTGAAGAAATGAAGCAGCAGAGCACCAGAGGCATTGAAGCAGTGACCAGCTTAGCCCATGAGATAACAAGGAAATTCACAGCAAAGGGAGCAGAATCTAGTCAGAAAAGCCATCTTCAAGCTTCTTTACAGCAAGTCAGCAGGGCTGCCCCCTCTACATATACACTATAGGAAATAAAGGCTACAAAGTCCACCCAAAGTAGCAGCAAAGATTATTCTTTTAAGCTTGGGACAAGGTTCTGTCTACCCTTCTGTCTAACAGTAGAGAGGAGCCTTAATAAATAGATAGATAAGATAGCAGAAAAAGAAATAACTAGGAAAATGAGGAAAAGACAAAGAAAAAACTTACCGTAGAAAGTTATTTTAGTGACAGAGATCAAAATACAAACCCAGAAAATGATGACAATGACAAAAATGAAGTATAGGAAACCTCAAAGGAAAGTGTGAAGAAATGTCAGGTCCCATAAGAACTTCTGGAAGAACTTGAAAAGGATTTAAAGAGTCAAATAATAAGAGAAGTGGCAAAAAAAAAAGTGTTAGAAAAATGTCACTGAAGAAATCAACACCCTAAAAATTAGATTAAGTCAAAAGGAAATGGAAGCACAACAATATACTGGGGGGCAAGTAGGGGGAAGAGAAAAAATATTACCATATGGAATAGAATGGATCAAATGTCAAATGAAGGCAAAAAACAAAAATCCATTGAAGCAAACAAATCCATAAAGAATAGGCATGGTCAAATGGAAAAAGAAACAAAAAAAATTTTCTTTCAAGAAAAAATTAACTCTAAAAAAACCATAATTGAGCAAATATAAGTTAATGATTTTATAATATATCAGGAAACAATAAGACAAAAAAAGAAGAAAAAAAATAGAAGAAAATCTGAAACACCTCACTGGAAAAACAATTGACCTGGAAAATGGATTCAGAAGATATGATATAAGAATCACTGAACTATCTGAAAGCCAAGATAAAAAAAAAATCATTAAAAAAAAGAGCCTGGACACCATATTACAAGAAGTCATTAGGGAAAATTGCCCTGTATAAGAGTAAAAATTATGAAATTGGCCAAAAATTAATAATTTTATTAATCAAAAGTAATAGGGGAAAAAGATGGAAAAATAGGAAAGATATAAAAGATACTTTCCTTGTTGCTCCATTTAGCTTACTATTCTATGGCTGCCATTAGGATCCCCTAGCCACACTCACAAGGAAGTCCAGTCAGCAACAAACACGGAAGAGAAGAGAGCAAAATACCCTCTTGCCTCAGTTTGTCAAAACTTTTCTCTACCCACTAACTCTCACAGGTCACTTCTTGGAAGCTAACTATGACTTTCTATTTTGCCTGGGCCACCCAGGGGGTCAGTGCAGGGAGTACTACAGGTGCTATCACCCTGTCCCCTATCTCATGATCTCTTGCCTCTATTGTTGCCTTTTTCTATCTGCCACTCTATCCTCATGGTTTTATTCACCAAATAATTTCCTTGCACAATCTCCACTTCCCAGTGTCAAATTTAAATTAATGTCAATAACTTCAAATATTATATTTTATAAAATTTATTAATAATCACTCAAGGTAGAAGGAATAAAAGAACAAAAGTGTAAAGCCTAATTATCTAACAAAAATAAGTCCACGTGAGTAAATTCTCCTGCCTGGTTCCCACCCAGCCTCCACAACCATCTTCCAGCGAAGAGAGAGAGAGGTGCAGGGTTACATCAAAATTTTCCCTCCTATGTAAGTATGCACGCAGTGTGAGCATTCAGTGTGAGCACACAAATAGGATGCTGGGTAAAAGAGTTCTGGGGAGCAAATTCTAATCACACACCTACCAAATTCACTCAGCGTCATACCAGTAGTCATATTTGAAAAGGGGAAGGGTAAATTTCCTTCTGACATCTGATATCCTGGAACAAGACGTGAAAAATAGAAATTGAAAGAATCTACCAAGCACTTCCTGTAAAAGAACCCTACCCCACCCCCCCCAAAAAAAAATACCCCATTACTATTATATTGAAATTATAGAACTCCCAAGGCAAAGAAAAAAAGGACTACCAGGAGCCAGAAGGAAAAATTCAAACATCATGGAACCATAGACAGTCTACACAGGACCCAGCAGCTTCTCCATTAAAGAACTGTAAGGCATAGTATATGACATTAAGAAAGACAAAGGACAAAAGTACACAAAAAGGAAGGTGATGGGGCAGGCAGTAATTAGAAGCAAAACATTTGTAAACAGAGAAAGACTGAGAAGGGAGAGAGAGAAAGGTAAGCAAGAGAAAAATAAGATAGAACACACACACAAAGACCTTTTTCTCTTGTGTCACCTCCCCTAAATTTTATGTCTACCAGTCATAGTCAATGCTCCTCTCCAGGGCTGCCCATTCTTTCACACTTGGGTCACAGATCTCCCACTCAATGTATGAAATAGGTGTTCTTTAAGTACTGGGTGTACACTTTGGAGATTAAAATCTAAAAAATAGACAGGGAATTATAATTTAATCTTCACAATAAAGGAAGAGTTAAATACCTTCATTGTTACAATCAGGGGAGAGCCAAATTTAATCTTCACACTCCTCACCAAAAGTAGGAAGGCAGAAATAGTCAATATATCTTTTCTCAAACATAATGAAATAAAAATCACATTCAAAAAAGGGCAACATAAAGAAATACTAAAAGTTTATTACAAATACGTAATTTTATCCTAGATAACAAATAGGCCAGAGTATTAACAAGTTGTATAAACAATCAACAATTTCTTTAAAGAAAATAGCAATGAAAAGATAACATATTAAATTTTATGGGATGCAAGGAAACCTATATTTAGGGGAAATTTGTATTTATAACTTCTTACATCAATATAATAGAAAAATAGCAGATCAATGAATTTTGGGTGTACAATGTAATAGATGGTATTTGAGGGTATATTTGATGGATATTAGATAACTAATGGATCAGGTAGTTATCTTCTTTATGCCTAACCTCCTCCCTGGTGTACCTTCCTCTTCAGAAGCCTTTCAGCCTCCCCTCCTTTCTTCTTCAGTCTCCTTCAAAGTCACTCAGTGTGAGCTGTGAGGTTTCAGTGAAATAGTTCTTAATCTTCTTTGTTAAACAAGGGGTTTATTTGGGGAAGACAGGAAAAGGATAGAGGATGGAGGTAAGAGGGGTGGGGTATCCCTATTCTCTACAATGAGTTTTAAGTTGGAGGATATTGAGAGAAATGGCAATTAAGTCACTAGCATGAAACAGAACCAGTCAGAGAGAAATATATGAACTATTGTCCTTCTTTTTCGTTCAAATCAATCAGATCACCTCCAACTTGATTATCCCAAGTCCCAGAGATAAAACCAGCTTCTTCCTTCAGGGTCAGCCAGAAAGCCCCAAAGACCTTCAAATCCAGTCAAGCAGTTGGCTTGGCTCCAAACTGCTTTTCCCAGTAACATTCCAAATGGAATTTTCATTTGACTGGCAGATGATCCATCTCCAGTTTCTGTCTTTTGAATACATGCCTCTTCCACAACAACTAAAAAAACAAACTAGAAAAGGATTATTAAATTAATTTAGCTTGCATTAATTTAAATAAAAAATAAACTTAGTTAATTAATTTAAAAACCTCCAAATTAAAGACCAAATTGGCAATCCTGAATATGAAAAGAGAGATTAATAAAATTTAAAGTAAGGAAACCAATGAACTAATAATTAGGACAAGGAGATGGTTTTGTGAAAAAAAAATTAGATTAACCATTGCTTAATATGAATGAAAAAAGAATGATGTAAACTAAATTGCTTGTATCAATAATGAAAATGGAGAAATCACAACCACTGAAGAAGTTAAGGCAATTTTTGGAAGTTCAACTATATTCCAATAAGTCTGGCAATCTCTGTGAATTAGAGGAATGTTTAAAAACATAGAAAATATTTAGTTAACAAAAGAAGAAAGGGAATACTTAAATAATCCCAAAAAAGAAAAAAATGAACTAATAATCAAAAAATTCCCTATGAAAAAGGCAATAAGTGAATTCTACTAAACATTGAAAGAAAAATTAACTCCAATATTACATAAATTATTTTTAAAAGAGGAAAGAAAAGAATTCTTCCAAATTATTTTTTATGACACAAATATAGTACTGATACCTAAAACAGGAAGAGGTAAAACAGAGAAAGGAAACTATAGACCTTTTGCAAATTTTTAAATAAAATACTAGCAGTGAGATTACAGAATTATATCACAAGGCTTTTATACCATGACCACATGGGTTTTATAACAAAAATGAAATAATGGTTCAATATTAGGAAAACTACCAGCAAAATTGACCATATCAATAACAAAACCAATACACCCCATATGATTATCTCAAAAGACACACACACGCACAAAATTGACCAAATGCAATATCAAAAAAACTTATAAAACTATAGAAAACATTGAAATAAATGGAACTTTCCTAAAAGTGATAAATGACCTCTATCTGGAATCATCCACAGGCATTATCTTTAATGGGGAAAAAACTAGAATCCTTCCCAATAAGTTCTAAGGTAAAGTAAGGATGCCATTATCATCACTACTATTTAATACTGACTTAGAAATGCTAGTTATAGCAATAAGAGCAGAAAAATAAATTGAATGAATAAGAATAGGCAATGAGTAAACAAAGTTATCATTCAGCAAATTATAGGATGGTATACATAGAGGACTATAGAAAATCAATAATTTTTTTTAAAAAACTAGGAAAAATTATTAATCATTTTAGTAATGCTGCAAGATATAAAATTAACCTACATAAATTATTAGCACTTTTATTTACCACCCACAAAGCAAGACTGAAGAAAATATAAAATATAAACTATCTGGGAGTATACCTACAAAACAAACCAGAAATTATATAAACACAATTACAAAACACTTTTCCACACAAACAATCTAAACAATTGAAAAAAACATTAATTTCTCATGGTTAAACCAAGCCAATAAATAAAAAGGACAATCTTATCTTAATGCATTTTTTGGTACTATACTAATCAAAAATACCCTTTTTTTCATAGTGGTAAAAAAAATTATTCTCAAAAACAAAAGGCCAAGAATATCCAGGGAATTAAAGAGAAATTATGTAGTAAGAAGTCCTAGCCTACCAGATTTCAAAATATCTTATTTTAAAGTGTTAATTACCAAAACAATCAGGTATTTGCTAAGAACTATAGAAGTGGGCCAATGGAATAGGTTAGATAATTAGCACATAATAATTAGCAACCATAGTAAACTAGTGTTTGATAAAACCAAACATCCAAGCTATTGAAGGAAGAATTCACTGTTAAAAAACAACTGATGAAAACACTAAAAAATACAATATGGCAGAAAGTAGGCATGTACCCATGTTATACACCATATGACAAAATAAAATCAAAATGGATATTTGATCTAGAAATAAAGTGTGACACCATAAACAAATTAGGGGAACATGGAAAAATTTACCTTTCAGACTTATGGATAAAGGAAGAAATTATAACTAAGCAAGATATAACACATATTACAAAAAATGAAATGGCTAATTTGAATTACATTAAAATTAAAAGTTTATGTTTGATCAAATTCAATGTGACCAAGATTAAAAAGGAAATAAGATGGGAATCCAAGATGGCAGAAAAGGTACACAGAAAAACCTAATCTCTATCAAATTACCCTAAAACAAAACAAAGCAAAAACAAAACACACATATACACACAAAACTTTGATATAATACCTCAAAACAAATTCTGTAGTAGCTAACCCAAAAAAAGACAGGCAGAAATAATTTTGAACCTAAAACAACTTAGAAGACTGGCACTCCTCCTATGATTGGACTAGAGATATGTTCATAGACAAGTTGGACACTGTTTTGACTGACATATTGTTATGGAATGGGTAATATTAAATTTTTATCTTTTTAAATTGTATTATTTTTTTTCTTTTTATTTGCAAAAGGGTAAGTTAAAAATATCCATTAGCCCTAATATCAATGCATACTCAAAAGCTTAGGCTATAGAAACCTGCCATTGATTGTTAAGTTTTATGGGATTTTGCCTAATATTTGTGTCTGATTTCAGAAAGAAGAGATCACAAAAGAGTCATTGTGCAGTACCAAGAAGTACAAGGTCAAGGAACCCAACCAATCCCAATGTGATTGATGAGAATCTGTGCCAAGACAGAGGACTTGTTTTGAGGTTCGAGGAAGCAGCTGTTTGACAATGTCAAACACAGGATTTCCTAATGCCAGATTTCCAGAAAGTACCTCAGTTTGGCTGCCATTTTGACTCCCTTCTCCTTGAGAGTGAAGGTAAAATCAGTCCAGGGAATTATATTTCCCTTTTGCTTCAAAATCTAGTCCCTTTTTCTCTCTTTATAGTAGGGCAATATTTTTGTAGACCTGGCTGCCAATGGGTAATTGCTACATTGTTACAATTGTCTTACAGGTTTGTAGGACATATATCACTTTAATTGGGCCCTGATTCAAGGACCTGTTATAGACTTATTCTTGATTATTTAGAATTTTATATTCATATATCTCCATAACTCAACCATGTGTCCCAGGGTGATTATGGCATTGGTCAACACCTTCCTCAGGAGGAGGAGAGGATTGTATCATTTTTGTATAATTCAAAATTGTTACTTTTTCTTTCTGAGAATAATTTCAGGAGAGGAGACTCACTAACTACCTGAATTGATAAAGTGAACTATTTGGAGAAGGCGCCATAAAGAAGCCTGCAGAAACTATGCACTGCATCAAGAGATCCAGAGTGAACTTTGCCATAGAGTGAAATGACTGAAGGAAGTTAAATGCATTTATTTTCTTTGTAAACTTTTATGACAAAAGGGATTGTCCCCTAATTGGCTTTTTATCAATGTGCCTACCAATCATTGCTTTTGTTCTCTTTCTCTTTTATTTCTCCCATACCTCCAATTATTGTAATTTTCCCTTTCGATAGTACAATATTGTAAATACCTCTAGTAAGAGATTTAAGCTGGTTATTTGTAATGATTCTTTGGGGAAACTAGACACATAACTCTGGGAGATTTTAACATGTTCCTCTCCCAATAGAATCAGAGGGAGGATTGCTTAGATAGAAACTGCTCCCTAAATTTGTCCTACCCCACATCCCATTTTGCCTATGTACTTTGCATGATGGAGAGGGACAGATGTAAAGAGGTGTGATATGTAAGAGGAGGTCTCTCTCTCTGGGTTGGTGAGGTGGTGGAAGACAGGCTGGAGCCAGAACCTTGGTGCCTAATATGAGCTAAAGGGTTTTTTGTCAGATTTGGCAGTTTGGTGTTTTGGATTTGGGCTTCCTGATTTGGCTCAGGGTATTATTTTAGATAGGTGATATTTTCTGTCCTTTTCCTACATTTCCCTTTTGTCTATATCTTCATTTATATTGAAATCTTAATTGTTAAGAGATACTAACAGACTCCTGATTTGACACTCTTTTAAAAATTAATATTAATTTAATAATTTTACTTTAATTTATTTCAGTGCAAAGATTTGGAAAATGAGTAAATACTCAACTGAAGAATGGCTAAATTGTAGTATACGTTTGTAATGGAATATTATTGTGTCATAAGAAACAAGAAGCAAGAGAAGCACAGAAAAACCTCAAAAGACTTACATGAACTGAATCAGAGAGTGAAATAAGTAGAACCAGGAGAATACTGTACCCAGTGAAAGGAATACTGTATAATTAACTACTGTGAATAGCTTAACCATCTCAGAAATATAATTATTCAAAATATTCCCAAGGGGTTCATGATGAAAAATTCTGTTTCCAGAGAATGAACTGATAGAGTCTGAATCCAGACCAAAGCAAACTTTTTTCTCTTTCTTATTTTTTTTTTTTGGTTCAGGTCTCCTTCCACAAAAGGATTAATATGGGGAAATGTTTTACATGATTGCACATGTAAAATCTAAATGAGATTGTTTACTAACTTATCAGGGAAGTGAGAGAGGGAAAATATTTGAAATTCAAAATTCCATCATAATTTTTAGAAATAATTTTCATGCTATTGGGGAAAATAAAACTATGAGAAAAAATGAACATTGGAATCATATTTAGAATTCAAAGGAATTTAGTCCAAGTCCAAGTTCTAATTAGCTGTCTAATCAGAGCAAATCATACTCCCTCAGGTAATTTCTTATATTTAAAACAGCAAGAGTAATAATAGCTTATATTACATAAATTGTAGGACTCTAGTGAGGAAAACATACTATAAACAGTGCTAAGCAAAGTGAACTATTATTTTTAATATCATTATCATCATTAAAAGATAAGGATCCTCTTCTTTCTGTCCTTGAAAATTACGTCAAGTGCAAGTCATGCCACAGATCATTTGATAAATATCACAGTATCTTCAACAATTGGAATAGAAAGCAATTCCAGTTATAGGTACTTTAAGTTGAATTTGTAGATTACAGAGAGGTCTCACTCACCTATACCATGAACATTTTATGCAGCGGGGAAAAAATTGCATTTTCTGGACATATATATATGTTTATTCTTTCTTGAATAAATAAGTAATTTAATTTCATACAAAGCTCTCATAACAAATTAATGATGAGTAGCAGATAGTAGATAAATTATTTGCATTCTTTATTCATTTTGTTATTATACATCTGCTATTTATGGTACCCTGTGTTAGGTACTGAGAAAAATAGAAAGATAAATATAATTCTTCTCTAGAGGAATATACTATTTGGAATGTAAAATTTACATGCAAGTCTAACACGAATTAGAGTGTGATACATTCATAAAAAAAGAAACAAGAGTGCTATGAGATTTTATTATAAATGCACAATGTAAATTATAATTAATTCAGATGAATTAGAGGAAGGTCAGCCTATATTAGTGAAGTCTGAATTAGAGATTGAATTTAAATAAATGCAGTATTACTTTCAGTGCCCACAGAAAGATAATTTAGACAAATCAAATGTTGTCAATTGCAAATAATTTCATAGTCAGTTGGAGAATGTAAGTAGAATTTGTAACAGCATATCCATAAGTATTTTAAAAAAAACATGTTCTTGATATGTTAAGCACCATTAAGATGCCAATCAATCTACAAGTATGTAGCAAGCATCTACTATATCCAAGGCAATGTACTAAATTCTGGGGATTCAAGGACAACAGTAAAACTTCCTTCTCTCAGGAAACTTGTAGTCTACTAGGAGAAAATATAAAGTCTCTGGCAGTTGAGAGAACTAGAACATTCTCCTACCAGACAGTGATACTTCAGATATGTCTTGAAAGAAATCGTGGATTTCAAGAGGCATGATTATAGAAGGAAAATGTGAAAAGTGGATAGTTAGTACAAAGGCATTAAAGGCAATAAATAGAATGTTATTTATGATTAAGAATAAGAGAGTCAGTTTGGCTGAATTGTGAAGAGTGTGGAGAAGAATACTATGTTAGACTTAGAATGGTAGAAAAGGACAAGACTTGAAGGACTTTAAATGCCAAATAAAAGAGTTTATACTTGTTCCTAGAGTTTACAGGGATCCCCAGGTGTTTAATAAATACTAGTAGGAGAAGTGTTGTGTCTTAGCTGTATTTTAGTAATACTTTGAGTTTTCTATATTAGAAACACTGTAGTGAAGTAAGAAGAGGCAAGGAGGGAAATCAAATATCTGTAATCAGATAAGAAGAAATGAGGCATTGAGCTAGAGAAGTTGACTATCTGAGTTGGGAAAACTGACAAAAATGAAGCATATTATTTATAGGAAAATAGCTTGATTTTGTGACTGATTGGATATGTGAATTGTGAAGCAAGGATTTGAAGACGAGATTTAAGTTATGACTGGGTGACTGGAAAGATAGTGTGGAAGAGAGGAATTGGGAAGCATGCAAGAGGCAGAAGCAGTGGCTGAGTGGTGACCTGCCAGTCAAAGGAGAGGTTCCATTTTGGAATGTTACTGGGAAAATAGTTGGAGGCAAAAGCCAACTGCTGACTGAACTCTGGTTATTCCTTGTTGCCTTGTATCAGGGAAGGAGGAAGCAGTGGTAGTCTCTGGTGATTAAGAAGGCAGAAGAAAAGAAGGACAATAGTCCAGATATCTCTCTGACTTACTCTGTTGATGATTGTGACTAAAGCTCCAGAACTATCAGATATTTCTCTCAATTTGAACTCGATCCCCAAATCCTCCAAACCTAAGGCTCATTGTAGTATCAGGGAAGTCCCCAACCCTCTTATCTCCATTCTCTATCTTTTCCTGTCTTCCCCAAATAAACCCTCATACTTAAGATAAAAGAAGATAAAGAATATTTCATGTGAAACATTATTAACTCACCCTGAGTGAATTAAAAGAAGTAAAAGAAAGGGGAAGGGAAGCTGAAGAGAGGGAGAAAAAGGGAGGAAGGGATGTATAGAGGGAGGAGGAAAAGACAGAAGAAATAAGATAAATGCCTAATCTTTAGTTATCTATCACCAATCAAATATACCCCTTATTATTATTTACTACAATAGTTATGCTCTTCTGAATGGATCAGCTATAAATTATATTTTATAACCTCAACTAGGCTCCTACTGCTGCCAGGCAATCTTTGTCTACCAGCTAGATCAGCTCACTATCCCACCAACCACAACAGCTCTTCCAAACTTTTCCATCCCTCTTTAAGCCTCCCAGGGCTTCCATCCCCAATTCTTCTTTCAGCTTAGAACGTTGCCTCACATTTTACAGAAAAAAAATTAAGGCTATTCTCTGAACTACTTCTTACCTTCTTCTTCATCTTCTATCACTCAGGTGCTTTCTGCCACCAACTCCTCCTTTATTCCCATCCATTGATGAAATAGCCTAACCTCCCTACTTGTTCAAATGATCTCACTGCATCCTGTCTCCTCCAGCACACCACCACCTCTCTCACATTCCCACTCACACATTTTCAATTTCTTTTTCTCTACTGACTCATTTTTAATGACCTGCAAACATAGCAATGTCTCCATCTTCAAAAAAAAAAACCCTGACTTGATCCTTCTAATCCGACTAAAACTATCATGCTGTATCTCTTTTGCCCTTTGTAGCTAATTCCTTGAGAAAGCCATCTATCATAGGGGACTCCACTTTCTCTCCTCTCTTTTCTTAATCCTTTATAATCTGGCTTCCAACCTTATCATTCCACTGAAACTGCTCTCTTTGGAGTTATAAGGGATCTCTTAGTTGCTGAATCCAGTGACCTTTCCTCAGTCATTATCCTTGATCTTTCTGCAGTTTTTGTCACTATTAATCCCTCTCTCCCTTAGATACTCTCTTCTCTCTAGGTTTTCAGGACACCAGTCTCTCCTGGTTTTCTTCCTTCCTGGCTAACCACTCCTTCTCTGTTTTCTTTGCTGGATCCTCCTCCAAATCATTCTTTTAATCAGAGGTGTCATTCAGTGTCTCTCCTGGGTCCCTTATTCTTTATATATACTATTTCACTTGGGGATCTCATCAGTTCTCACTGATTTAATTATCATCTCTATGCTGATGATTCTCAAATCTGTCTACTTCGCCCTGATTTCTCTGCTGACCTCCTTTCTCTCTTCTCCAACTACATTTTAGATATCTCAAATTGGATGATTGTAGACATCTTAAGTATAATATGAACCTCTTATCCTCTCCCTAAACTCCCAACCCCAGCTTCTCTATTACCAAAGCTTTCCAGATTTCTAGCCTCTAGTCCCTCAGGATCACAATGCAGGAGCATATGGATTCCTCACTACCTTTCACCTCCTCCTATTGATCCTAATTAATTAATTAATTTCACTCTTGTAAGATCCTAGAATAAGCTCCTTTCTCTCCTCTGACATTAAAAAACCCTCTAGTGCAGGTCCTCATCCCCTCACACTTGTAGTATTGCAGAAGCCTGGGGGTGTATTTACCTGCCTCACTCCCATTCCAATACGTCCAACATTGAGCCTCTAAAGTGATTATCCTAAAACAGGAGTCTAGATATATCACTTCATGATTTAATTCAAGTGACTCCCTATTGCCTCCAGGGGCAAAGATAAAAAACTTCTATATGGCATTCAAAGCTCCTCATCACTTAGTCCTCCCCAGTCTTTCCAATCTTCCTACATCATATTCCCCAACAGGTAGTCTTTGATCCAATGACATTGACCTCCTAGTAATTCCACAATCAAGACATCCCATCTCTCAGCTCAGGGCATTCTCTGGCTGTCTTATATACCAGAGATGTTCTCCTTCTTTGTTCCAACTACAGACCTCCCTGGATTTCTGAAAAACCCAAACTAAAATATTATCTTCAACAGGAAGCCTTTGCCAAACCCTCTTCCCTCCGTTAGTTATTTCTCATATTTTTAGACAGCTTGATCTGTATTTATTCATTTGCATGTTGTCTCCCTCTTCAGGTTCTGAGCTCCTTGAGTTCTGTGATAAAGGCTGGTACTAGAGAAAAAGTGCCAGGCTGAAGAGTATGTAAAATTAACCACTTTGACAGGGGAGGAGCCCCAGGAGGGAATTTCCTAAGGAGAGAAGACTCTGGTGAGAAGAGCAGTGAGGGTCTCTCCTTCTTAAGACCTCGAAGAGAGAAGGTGGATAAAGACTTTCTCCTGAGGGTTACCCATTTTTCCTGTTGGTGACTGGAAATCTTTCCCCCCAACACTTCCCAATTGAAGAGACTTTCCTCAGACTTTTTACCTCAGCTCCTGTTGCCTAGGAGTGAGTCAACCTGACTTTCTCTCAGGGGGCTCAGGCTGCCAAGGCCTGAGTTCCCCCCCAAAAAAACTTGAGGAGGGAGGAAAAGGGTTTAAATAGAGACAGGGACCCCCTTTTCCCACCTTCCTTTTCCCATTCTTTCCTGCCCATTATTCCTTTTGTATTACCTTGATTGAGTTAACATTAAAAGTTATCTGTTCCCCCCCAAAAAAATTATTGTGGGAAGGGGGGGTTCTCCTCTCTTCTTCCCCCCCTCCATATGGAAAGGTCCAAGCCTCCCTTCTTAGGGGTACATCCTTTCCTTATTTTTATTTTTTTAAAACGGTGCAGAGACTGCCTTTTGCCTCTTTTCATATCCTCAGCACTTAGCACACAGCCTGACACCCAGGAAGTACTTAATGTCTATTTATTAATATTTTCAACAGTTATAGAGAAATTTGTTAGAGGGATGGATTTGAAGGCATAAGGAAGAAAATAAGTTTTCTTTTGGGCATACTGAGTATTGGGCATCCATTGAATACCCAGATAGAAATGCCTAAAATGATATTGATGTAAAACTTAGGAAAGGAAGTTTAAACATATAAATCTGGGAAAGATCTATATAGGAATGTTAATTGAAACCCTGTGAGTTAATGAGATCTCAAAGAAAAGGAATACTGAAAGAAGACAAGAAGAAATGGCCTAAAGAAGATAAGAAGAAATGGCCCAAAATAGAGCCACTCTTAGAATGTATGATAACTCTCTCTCTCTCTCCCTCTCTCCCTTTCTCTCTCTCTCTCTCTCTCTCTCTCTCTCTCTCTCTATATATATATATATGTATATGTATATATACACATACATATACAGTTTATAACTAAAAAAGAAACATAAGAGGATTATAAAAGGTATAACAGATAATTTTAATTATATAAAATTTAAAAAGTCTGTTTTGTTGTTCACAAATAAATCCACTAAAGCTAAAAAATGAGGAAACAAATGGGAGAGAAAAAAAGTGTGTACCAAGTTTCCCTGATTAAAGTACTACATGTAAGATAATCATAATAATAATAATAATACAATTATAAAAATGATAGCTAATATTTATATAGCAGTTGCTATGTGCCAAGTACTTTATAAATATTATTTCATTTGAGCCTCAGAAGAATTATGGAGAATAGGTGATATCTCCATTTTATAGTTGAGGAAACTGAGGCAAAAAGAGGTTAAGTGTGACAAAAGCCTCATTTCCTAAGTATATAGAAAACTTAGTCAAAATTATAAAAATACAAAGTATTCCCCATTTGGCAAATAGCCAAAAGATATGAACATACAATGTCTCAAATAAAGAAACTAAAACTATCTTTAGTCATATTGAAAAAATCCACATCACTATTAATTAAAGAACAACAAATTAAAAAAAAAACACAACACTTTGGTACCAGCTCAACCTATCACAATGTCTAATATGACAAAAAACAGAAAATAATAATTGTTGGAGGGAAAATAAGAAAATTGAGACATATACTCTATTAGTGAAGCTGTAAACTGATAAAACTATTCTGGAGAGCAATCTGGAACTGTGTCCAAATGGTCAGTGAACTGTGCCTACCCTTTGACCTAGGTAACAGCAATAATGTATAATGATCAACAGTGAATGAGTTAATTAATCACAGCAACAGAGTGACCCAAGACAATTCTAAAGACTTTGTGATGAACAAATGTTTTGAGGGAGTGCCTTGGAGGAAGGGATATCAGAACAAAAGTTTTTTTTTTCTTTTTTTATTGTTTAACTTTAAAGACACTTTGACATTTCAAATGCATATCAGGCTCTCTTTTATGGATAAAATTGAGTCAAATTTCATTCACAATTTTTTGGAATTTCACTTTTTAATGAGCATATTAATCAAATATAGAAACATCTATTTCAAAATGTATTTTACCAACATATACATGTAAGTGCAGAATGTAGGTATGTAAAATATTTTCTAGTTATACAAATCTATATGTCTATAGATATGTTTATATATAAATAAACATGTGATATATACATATACACACACACATATATAAATGTAATATCCACTTTCTTCAGGTTCAATTGACCTAGTGTCTGTTTTTAAGTGATTAGTATTTCCCCAAACAATTTATTCTATCCTAATTAAAATATGATGAAAAAGAGAGAAGCTAACTAGCTTCTAGGGGGTGGATGTAAATTTCACTCGTTCAAATAGTCACATTTCCTTAAGAAACAGTTTAAATATTCAGAGTTTATACATTATACAATTTTGAAGGGCTTTGGAACTAAAAAAAAATATTCCAGCTCCTGGGTTGATGTTGCTATTAAATTCAAAGCAGCAGGAGAAGCCTCTCTCGGCACTTCTGAATTTAAAAATCAGTCCTGCATCCCCCACATATAATGAACATTTTCCCCTCCCCCAACACCCCCCAGCAACCTTGGATGAATCAGCATTTGATGCACAGAAGATGAATCTAGTTTTGATCCCAATATCAAGCTTTATGCATAAGAGCAAGATTTAATACCCCTCTGAAAATATGAAACCTGTAGTGTCTAATGTTTCTCATCATATGGATTTATCTTTTTAATTTCTTTGCATCAGTTCTCTTGGATCTTATTCACTTTTAATCAGCAGCCACTGTTCATTGCACTAAAGCTTTGCTTAGCACAATCATGAATGGCATAATTTAATAACAAGAAATGCAATTTGTTAAGTGCCTTTCATGATCTTCCTCTAAGGAAAATGGAGGAAAAAAAGTTACATAAATATAGACAAACTGATGAATCTCATGTAATAAAGAGCTTAGCAAATTCAAAAGGCACAGTTACTTGCTGTCATTTGTTGCTTTAGTCACAAATTTGCACTTTCTTTGTGTAGTTTGTTTAGAACTCAGTAAATGTGCTCCAAGGGCAAGAAGATATCAGACATTTATTTCTATTAATTGTTTGTGCCGTTAAGAATTTTCAAGAGGATTTATGAATTAGCAAGTTCATTTCTGATTTTATATGAATTCCTCTGCTAATGTGTTGAATGTTTTTTAAGGATGACATTCTATTTCTTGCTTGGGATTAGATAACAGTTGCTCCCATGATATAGGATATTGAAAAGGAAATTTGTATAAAGCGTCTTCCAGTGCTCTGTTCTTTTGGAGGTGAAAAAATCATTTCCCTCTGAGACTACATCACACAAATAGCCCTACCATACAAATGTGACCGTGGACTGAAAATGGAATCAGATTATCCTGAGGCCAATTGCCACCATGGAGACAATGTTTCTACATGGCCAACCCAATGTATATGTTGATGATTGGAATTCTGTCCAGAATCAGATCATCTTTCTAGTCTACTCTATTCTAACATAAATGATATAGATCTGATTGATAGAGGTAATTGCCAGGGTTGGTTTGAGAACTCAATGATGTATTAAAAAAGAGATATCCCTTCAGTTATTCGAGATGAAGTCTCATTGAGCTATATAACTCCTGAGCTAGTCATTTACTCTATTATTATAATTGTAAGGGTTAAAATGGGGAGGGGGTTGACAAAATAAAAGAGCAGCTTTTAATAATTTAACTTTTAATGAGAACATAGAGGGGTTATAAATTAATATTATCCCTTTAAGCCAGAGAAAAGAAAAACTTCTAGCAGCTTTTAACAATTAACAATTGAGTTAATTAAAATAGAGATAGTAAAAGAATATAGTAAAGGAGGGAAATATAGGAAAGAGGTAGAGAAAGACATTTTCCTAATGTCTATAATAGCTATCCTATAACTGCCTATAACTGCTTATAACTTCTATCTAAAACTGCCTATATCTACATATAGCTGCCTATAACAACTGCTAATAACAACCACTGCACAAAGTTCCAACCCAATTCAGTTCAATCAAAATCAACCCAGTGTTTAATCCAACCCCAATTAGGTCTATCAACGAAGAATAGCCACCTTCCAAAAAGTTCAAGGAAAGGCAAAAAACCTAACAGCCCAAACCAAAAGCCAAAAACCCAAAAGGCAAAAAGCCCTCCAAAGGCTAAAGCCAAACGCCTCTTGGTAAGTTCAGACCTGCCTTTATATTCCAGCAACTAAACACCAACCACCAACTAATCACCAACCCTCACCATCGGCAACCAACCCCTAATGAACAACTCACACCCAGCTGCCAACTTCCCAGCAACTCCCAGCCCTAATTGTCAGCAACTCACAGCCCACTCAGCATATGCTTGTCCAGTAGGGGACTCCCTGGTTCCTACTTCCTGTCACTGTGGGCTGGTTAATCTCTACACATCTCTATAGTAAGAGGACCTACAGGTGTGCTGTTAAATTAAGGAAAAGAAATAAAGAATTCCTTTTTACAGAATACAATGACTCACATTTTTCCAGGGCTCAGTTTCTAACCTACCTAGTGGTCTTTATTACTTATCATTCTATGCCTGTGCTAGACATTGAAATAGGCTTTTGGAACTTCAGGTTCCATACTTTTAAGTTCCTCATTACTATGAATTTTGACCTAAAAAAAGGATAAAATTGAATTAAATAAAAAATTTTGCAGAATTTTTTTACTTTAAGTACCTAACTCAATATATGCAAATATATGCATATAAGCATACTCATTAGCATCAACTCAACAAAGTATATGCAGAAATAATTGGGTATTTATAATGTATCAAATACAATCTATCAAATATATTGAATATTCATGTATATTCTATTACATACAAAGGACTATGGGATATTGAGGGGAGATTAGACTATGAAGTGAGGGCTTGCTGATGTAATAATGAAAATTAATATAATATATAATCATTAAAATGCTACATGTAATATTTAGAAATTTATTTTGTTAAAGACTGTTAGTAAAAAAAATCGGTGTGGTCATCATTGATAAAATTAAGTCAAGTCACAATGTTGATAGTAGCTTTTAATAATTTAATTTAGTATAAATATAGTATAAGAAAGAAATAAGAAAGGAAGGAAGTAGAAAATTTATTTTCCTAGCATACCACTCTAAAGTCTAGTCCACAGAATTTCAGCTCACTCCCTGACAAGGTTCTAATCTCCACATGGAAGTCCAGTAGTCTCTTCAGAGCAAGAGTCTTACCAGCCCATGAGGGTGTCTTCTGCCAGAGCCACCAATGTTGAATGGAATAGAAGAATCAATCCCAGAAAACTCAAACAAAGGCCCCCGATCTCCTCTATGGTCTCATCTTTTATAGATCTTTTCTCCACATAACTTCTTGTCTCTCTGAGCTGGTTTATCACATCTCAGGAACCAATCAAAGTTTCTCTGTCCTGGACCCATAACCCTTAGTTCCAGGTCATTTCCTTGGGTTCTTAACCTGTAACCTCTGTTTGAAGTATTCCAACCTCACTAATGGGATGGGTCAGATGAGAAGAAAGTTCACAACCCTGGAAGGAAGGAATTCCCTTTACACACTGAACCCTTTTCAAGGCTGCTTTGTCCCTTTGGTGTCCACCATCACCCAACTATAACTTGTTGCTCCAAAAAGCTATACCATGTGCAGCACCTACACCCTGGTAAAAAAAAAAATATCTTGTTAGACTGGCTAAATCAGTTTGTGGGTAACTCACAAGCCTTCAATTGATTGGTGAGTTAGGGGGAATGTCTACTCCAAGCACATAAAGATTTTCCCTGGCTGAATGAACAGATGAAAACAATTTGCCCCATTAGCCATTAAGGTAGCTAAAGCAGGCTATGTAGAATGCTTAGAGCTTGTTCAGACATCAAAGATGCCAAGGTCATCCATTGCATCCTGGGTTTTCTCCAGTTGTCCTGACTTTTGTAACAGTTAAAATTAGTTTCTCTCTTGAAGGAGTATTATATTTTATGAGGTTTATTAAAGGTTAAGGATTAGAGAAAATACAGAATAAGAAAGCACGTGTCTAAGCCCAGAGAGGCCCATTCAATTTCCCTTACATCATGAGAGATGCGTCTGCTGGGAAGTGGAAGTAGGAAAGAAAGCCCCAGTAGGCGGAGAACTCCTTTAAATAATAATCTGTGATCTCTCCCAGGTGAGAATTCAGTGCGATTACAAAGCATTCTGAGAAGTGAGCAAGGACTTCTGGGGACTGGGGTCCTGGGTTCAAGTCTTCATTTTTTACACTTTTGTCGTGACAGTGGACATCAATGACTCTGGAAGGGAGAATAAGACCGAATCTATGTCACATGTCTCTGTCAATCAAAATTCAGTCTTTCTTTGCTTACTACAAAACTTTGTGCAATTCTGTCTCACTTAAATACAATTCACATGCAAGTCAGGACATCTTCCTTGTAAAAATAATAATCAATGAATTGATTATTGATAATAAACTGATTTGATATTCTGTGTATTGTGCTTACAAAGTATCCTCATTTTATATAATTGAGGTGAAGTTCATAACTGAACTTTTTTTTCAGGACCAGGCACAAGGATGCTAAGGAGACTCTTGTTATATAAAAATAAACAATTTATTGGGAATATAAGGATAAAAAAAATATTTTTAACTCTATGGGATTCTAACTCCACCCAAATAAACTTCCTGGTTCCACAAAGAACCACTTCTCCTGTTTCCACAGGCTACACTGATCCTTCTTGATCTGACTAACCCAAATTTTCACTATTCTACAATAAACTAAACACTATTATCCTTATACAAAGTATATAAGACTTAACTTTGTCTCCAAGTTATAAAAATAACAAAGACTAGCTGGCTGAAGCTCAGCAAGAACCAAGTTGGGACTCTGGGCCTTAACAGACTCAGAGTTCAAACCAGAAACCAGGTCTTTCTTTGGTCTTCTCAGATATAAAAATAATTTATGTAACAGCAATAGACAGTCATTAGTGTTTCCCAAGTTGGAAAAGGAAATCACTTCAGGTTTTTCTCTTCTTTCTTTTTACCTCAGACAGTGAGGAGAGAGAGAAAAGAAGTCACCTGCTCTCATCACTCCAAGAGAGAGAGAGAGTAACTGCCAACTCCCTCAGATTAACTGCCATACCCAGTGACCAACTGCCACAGAAAAATGTTAGACTGTTAACATTTGAAACTGATACTCTACCTCAGATCTGCTTCAAACTCCAATTTTTTCTCAAGCCACCATCTCTACTTCTTATCTCCAAACTAATATAACAAGACTTAATTTAAAATCCTTATACCCTGAAGGATTAATAGCAAATATATAGTTCTATATATTACTAATTTTATAGATATGTCATAGTAAGTTCATAAATAATTGATTTAAATTGGCCTTATTCTAAGTAAAGATATTATGGTGTATATATATATATATATATATATAAACTAAATATATATTTATCTTCCTAAATATTACTCTGTCCTATCTCTTTCTCTCAATTTTTCTACCTATCTCTCCACCTATGTGTGTTTATATGTAGTGTAATGATAGAAATTGATACTGTATCTGTTGGCCAGTTGTTATTGATCTTGATTAGGCAGTTGCCTATCAACTAGGGTTTGTTGAGATTCAATTACAGCAGTTGGGGCCTAGTTCGAGGTTTGATAAATGTAGACTGACTAGAGACAGTTTATAACAAAAAACCTATTTTAATATGTTTTTTAAAAGATCAAGGAAAGGAAGGAAATAATGAATACAGGATTGAGAATATATTCCCTAATCTAAGAGAACTAAACTATTACCAGTACCTCATTTGCCACTCAAGAGACTTTTTTCATGCTTAAAAATATCAAGCCTGATTTAACTCCTTAACTCTAACTAATTAACCCAATATCTAATCTTACTAAGCTATACTAATTAATTATCTTCTTATAAATATTTGAAATCTACTGTCTCCTTTTACTTTCTCTAGCTAGTGATCAAGCCAGGCACTCTCAGTCTCGCAGATTCTAGCCCTCTCCAGTCCCTCTCAAAACAGTGAGCCTACTCCCTCTATAGTGACACAGAGAAAACTCAGCGAGTCTCTTTCCTAACAGTTCTTCTTCACAAACTTTTCATGAATATCTGAGTATTTCCCAATACCAACTGTCACCAGCTCTTCCAGGGTTTTCCAGAGGAAAGATCCAACCAACTACCCTTAGAGAAGTCCACCTCCAAGAATATGTCCATTATTTTCCCAACAGACCCCTTAGGCTCTTGGGAATTCTCTTAAGGAACTTTCATGAAGAAGGATTCTTAAGGTAACTCCTTTAATCCTCTTTCTCTATTTCTACTAACCAAGATCCTAATTAGTCCAAGTAATTAATTAAATCTTAATTAACTATAGTAGTAGTCAAATAATTTCTATTATAATTAAAATATGTTAAATAATCAACTGTAGCAAAACTATTTTATACTAAGGATAAGTAGCTCCAGGAGATGTAATACTTTAAAACTTCAATACAACGTAAAGGTTTGGAAAATCCTTTGAATTTAATTGTTATAATACTTTATCTGCATCTATGAATTGAATTAAAATAAATGTTAAAACTGAGAAACGTCAAAGTTAAAGCAAAAGGATAAGTAAGGTTGGCAGAGGGTTCTCCAAAATAATGCAACATCTATTTTATTGGACTTTGGAGTAATTTGGGGGAGGATGTACTCAGAATTGATTATTAAAGTATTAGAGCTTAAATGGACCTTAGAAATTATATTTCTGAAGTCCTCTAGATGGATATGAGAAAACTAAGACCTAAATGAGCCAAGGTGGCCTGATTTGCCCAAAAAGTCTTATGGATAGCAAGTGACAGAACTGTCTTCAGACTCAGGAATCTTTCTATTTTTCCAGGCTAACTCAAAGACTGAGTTCCCATATTTGCAGTTTTGATCCATACAAATGTTTCTAATTACTTACTATATCACCAAAAGGTATCTATTCCAACAATAGATTATTGTATTATGCTTGGCCAGTAAAGACCATACTATTATAATGAGTTAACACCAGCTTCATTTTGGTCATAAAAATATAATGATAATAATATAATGGTAATGATGATAAAGTAACTTGTACCCGGTCAGTAAAGTGAGTCAGAAATAGATGCAGTTAGAAAACTTAGGTGTTCTGGCTATCCACTAAATCATGCTGCCTTTCCGATTTTAAAGTCCCAATAATAATGCATATTCATTAAACATGTAACAGCTAAAAAATTAAAAAGCAATACATCCTGGCTGCCTAAGAAGGAACAAATGGTTCTAACTTCTAGTCATTTTCCTTTTCTCAACTATAGCATTTCCCACAATATTAATCACATATATTACTTCAGAAAATTGTTGGTTTTAACTAGCTATGAATTTTCAGAGAAGTCTTCCTTGGGCTATAGTAACAAAATTATTTTTTTAACCATACCTATGGTTTCATTCATTGAGGGGACTTCCAGTAAGGAACTTCCCTTTACTAATGTAGGTCAATAGCAGCATTACAACTTATATTCTTAGGGATTCACATAAGCACTGAAAGGTTAAAGATTGGTCCAGGGTCACAGAGCCAATATATGTCATAGGGTAGACCTAAGCACAGGTTTCCCTGATTCTGATTCCATCTCTCGATATTATGTTCTTAAATTACTTTTTCTATCTGAACAACAACTACAACAACAAATAAATATGATTTATGTGATTATTGAAAGAAACTCAAAATAGGGAATTCTCACTACCAAATTGAGATCAGCCAGTTTTCTTTAAATTTACTAAAACACTGAAAGTTTAAATAACTTAACTTGAGGAACATAGTTTGTGTCAAAAATAGGTTCTTCTTGTCATTGAGCATAGATCGTTATATACTATGTCATTCTTTCTCAAAGTATGTTCTAGGGACTCCCAAGTTCTCTAAGAAACTTTAAGGAACTCTTCAAGGTCTAAAAGACTTTGATAATAATACTAATATATTTAAATCTCTAATGTAAATATCAATAAATGTAAACCAAAATATGCAAAAGTTTTGGGGGAAGTCCTTGACAATTTTTAATATTAAAAATAGCCTTGAAAAAACTCACTAGACCGTGCCTTTCTAAGAACAAGTATGCAACTGGCTAATATCTAAGAAGAATAAATTTTTGCTGGGTGCCTATGGGAAAAAATAATATTTTCCTAATAAAGAGTGACTTGGGGAAAAGGGGATGTTGAGAAAATAAGTGACATTGATCTTGGTGTTCCACTGAAAAATCATCCAAAAGTAGATTAAGACTAACCAGAACTAATGAAAGAAATGGGAGATGTATGTAATTTTGAAATCTTACAAACTTCAAAAGCACATGAAAGGAATCTTAGAGGGATTATTTGCTGTGTGATGAAGATGGTATAATAAGACCAGCCCTGGATTATATTATTTAACTATTAGGAGCTGGAAAGAAGATCAGACAAGAATTTTTGCAGTTTAACAATATGGAAATAGGTTTTGATCAAGGACACATGTAAAGCCCAGGGGAATTGCGCTTTGGCTACAGGAGGGGTTGAGGTGAGGGAAGTGAAAGAACACGACTCTTATAACCGAGGAAAAATTCTAAATTGACAAAATAAGATTAAAAAAATAATTAAAAAAAAGAATATTTGCAGTTAATTCTTGCATATGTAATAAGGAGATCCTGAGGTATAGTGTATTTATAGCTTTATCATTCAATTAGCCAAACAACTTTGATTTGGTCAATAATTTGAGTCACAACTTCAGCAGGTCACAATCCCTCTCTTTACCCCTTAGGAAATGGCCTTTGAGTGTTGTTACTGGTCAAAAACATCCACTTCTTGTTAACCTTCAGAAAAGCCACTCTAAAACTTTTTAGGTAGATCTTTAGACAACAGACACAAAGCTTTTGCCAGTACCATGTTTAAAGGATTTCCATTTCAATCTGACCTGTGAGACCTCCTGCTCTGGGGCTTAACCTCTGAAAATTTCTTGACCCCACAAATACAAATAGGAGTGTAACAGAATGTTGATATCACAGAGGAGCCCCCTTAGTCATATAACACTATCAGAGGTTGGGGAATCAATTTATCATGCTGTGAAAAATGATTTTACTGTGTTGAGGGCTTTGGATTACTGCCTTCAATGGGGTGTAGGAATTGTTCAGGGAGGACTAGCACCTCCAGTGTGAGAGCTTGGTGAACCTTTTTCAGGAGTACTCATCCACCTTTGGTGTCTACCTTTCCCCTACTCTAAACTGTGGCTCCAAGAAGTGGTACCATGGACAGTGGTCCTTGTCTCAGCAGATGGATTAAACCAGCTTGAGAGTAATTGACAGGTCTCCCATCTGCAGGTGCATTAAGGGGGTGTCTACCTCAAGCATAAGGGGACATCTACCTCCTTCAGCAAAATGGAGGGATGAGAACAGTTTGTCCCAATGGCATGAAGGTGGCCAAAGCAGTCATCATGAAGCACTTTTGTTGCTTCATGTTTCATTGGTCATGGAACATGCCAAGGTCATCCACTGCTTCCCAGGCCATTGCTAGTCATCTTGGCATTTATCTTATGCTAGACTTTGTTGACTCTGAAATTCAGAGATAGTGAGATGGAAGATTTTGTGCAACTCTCACTTACTTAAATCCATCTCATGAATAAGTCAAGAAATAACTTTGGGATGATTCATGTAACCAAGGAATAATGTTCTAAATTGACTAAATTTTTTTGTAAAAATTAAAAAAATAACTTGTGATGTATTTAGTTCTCTTAGAAAGGAAGGATGAACAACAATGGTTTATGATAATGCTGCTAAAATGTATACCCAAAAGTACTTTCTGATTCTTATTTGCTGGTTCTGCATCTTTATCACTGAAGGTCTCTTGGGAATTGATATATTTGGGGGGAAAAACCATCTAATTGTAGGACTGTAGAGCTAGAAGGGAAACATAACCATTCACCTGAACTAGCCTCATTTTTGCAGTTGAGATAACTGAGAAGCAGAGAGGTTAAAGAACTTTTTCAAGTTCACATAGCTAATGAGTTTCAGAGCTACTACTTGGGCATCAGTTTTTGTATTCCTAATCCAACAATGATCACATTAAATTATCTGTCCAATAATCAGAGGACAATGAAATTTAAAAAGATTAAATTGAATAAATACCCTATGTAACTTAATCAAAAGATGATCCCTTTCAGTCAGCAACCTTGAGTCTAATTGGAGTTTATATTGAGGCTATCCCTATCTTTGCTTACCAACTACTGTGATATTTTCAGAAAGGACATAGACACTAATCAAATAGGTTAGAAAGAAAGAATGAGAATAGATCATGTTTCCAAGAAGCCACACTGACAGCCTGTAGCCAATATTATGAAATATTAAAATGCATTTTTAGCATTAAATATTTTGCATGTTTGAAATTTATGCACTTTACATACAAAATGCACCAAAGGTCAGGAAATCAATCAGCTAAGTTTTACTTGTCATGCCTACTGGGCTAAGCCAATATAAAATAATGAATACCACTCTGTATTACAGTTCTGTCCTGGCCTGATTGATTCTCTATAAACCCATTATAAAGGTCACAGTATGGTAGGTTAAAGGATGCTTAAGAAAGAAGGAAAAGTGAGTATGTGTAACCTAGCCAGCAATAGATTTTATCCATTCTATAGTGAGTGAAAATTCTTAGCAGAAGATCCCAAGAGCTGACAGAAAAAGTTTATTTGTCACAGGATTTTCTACAATATGGTGATACCACTACTTTTTTCACCAAAAAATCTTTTGTAGCTGTGGAAACTTATAATATAGAAATATATTGAAACAAGTTACCAGAAAAAGAAAATTCTATAATAAAATTTCCAATAACAAATGACTTTTACCTTTAGAGTACTTTATTGGAAAGAAAATGAAGATGTAGGAGAAAATGGTCATTGCTATAGGTAATATAATATGAAAGTTATTGTCTACCCTTTGGTAGATTTGGAGTTAATAGTAAGTTAAATTTTCTTTACAGAATATTGTGAAAAGAAAAAACATGACAAATGCTTTGCAATAATAATAATAACTCATATTTATGTACTATTTCCCACATGTAATCTAGTACTTTATACATATTGTCTTATGTATAGTTTATTGAATTTATTAAAAAACATTACAAACATTGTTCATTTTAACTCACTAATTATAACCATTTGAATTTATATATTTTATATCATAGAAAGTATTTTTTCTATGTGTAATATTGGTTAATTCTTGAAACAATACCATCAAAGGAATAGGTAAAATTTGATTATCGTTTTACTTCTCAATATTTCAAGAATTTAGAGTTGTCAGTGAGACTATGCCTCCAATAAAAGAGATTACAATCCCTTTTTCCCAATGTCTCAGTTTATTTTTTTTTTACTTCAGTGTTAAAAGAAAATGAATTGAATCAGGGCCAATTTGGTATTTACACTCTCCAACTTTGCAAAGCTGATACGTGAACAATGTGACAATAGTCAATCATTGGATCCATAGTCAAAGTCCTTTCTGAATTGATGATATATACTTGGTTCATACTCTACTACTGTAGCTTTGGAAAAACCAAGGTTACCTCCTGGTCACAATGGGATATGCAGGTAAAATGTTAGGGAAGATTCCAATTTAAAGAAAATCAGACCTGGAGCTTTGATGTTTTAGTCAATCTGGTACAGTGAGTTGGTGATATGAAGGTCCCATATCAATAAAATAAAAAAGAGAAGAACAATGAGTTTGGCATACAACTTTAAAAAAACTAGAAAAAAATATAAAATCCCCAATTAAAAACAAAACAAGAAATCCTCCAAATCAAAGATGACATTGATAAAAGTGAACATGAGAAAAGCAAGAGTAGGGGATAGTTTTCTGAAAAAAAAAATTCCACTGAGCTCCCCAGCTGCCCCCTCTTCACCTGTTTAAAAAAAATAATTTGTATAGTTTTAGAATTAATGGTTCTTTAAATATTTGGTAAATTCCTGTCCCTAGGAATTTTTTTTTCTTAAGGAATATATTAATAACTTGTTCAATTTCATTTTTCTTAGAGGAAATTATTTAATTATTTTATTTCCTCTTCTGTTAATCTAGGTAATTCATATTTTTAAAATATTTATTCATTTGACTTAAATAGTGAATTTTTTTGGCATCCTTCTGCCTTTGGATCCAATACACAGTATTTACTCCAAGACAGAAGGTAAGGGTTTAAAAAAAAAAAACAATAGATGAAGGAGTCCTACAAAATCTTTCTAATGACAGAAATATAGTGCTGATACCTAAACCAGGAAGAACAAAAACAGAGAAAGAAAATGTATATCAATTTCTCTAATGAATATTAATGAAAAAATAAATAAAACTAACAAGGAGATTACAGCAATATGTCACAAAGATCATTCACTATGACCAGGAGGGATTTATATCAGGAAGGAAAGGCTTGTTCAATAGTATGAAATGTATGAGTATAATTGTCCATATCAATAATAAAATAAATGGAATTCATATGATTGTCTCAACAGATGCAGAAAAAAAGCTTTTTGACAAATACAATACCAATTCCTATTACAAAATACTAGAAAGCATAAGGATAACTGGAAATTGTCTAAAAATTGTAAGTAGTAACTGTCTAAAGCTCGAAGTGAACGTTATTTGTAATGGGGATAAATTAGAAGCCTTTCCAGTAGGATCAGGGATGATGTAAGGATGACCATTATCACCCTTATTATAAAATATTATTCTAGAAAAGCTAGTTGTAACAATAAAAGAAGAAAAACAAATTGAAAGAATTAGAATGGGAAATGAAAAATTAAATTATCACTCTTTGCAGATGAAATGGTGATATACTTATAGAATTTTGGGAAATACAGAGAAAAAAATTACTTCAAAAATTTTACAACTTAAGCAAAGTTGGAGGATATAAATTAAACAAGAGATAGAAAGGAACATTCAACTTAAAATTACTTTCTATCTTTTGTTGCTGGACTTCACTGGTAATATAAGAAATGATGATTTGTGAAGGTTTATTTATGGAACTGGAAAAATAATAGTAAAATTCATCCAGAAGGACAAAAGATCAAAAATATCAAAGGAATTAATGGGGAAAAAAATGTGAAGGAAGGAGCAGTACCAGATCTCAAATTGTACTATAAAGCAGTAATCATCAAAACAGTCTGGCTAAGAAAAAGAATGGTGAATCAATGGAATGCATTAGATACAAAATATACAGGGATAAATAACCATAGAAACCTAGTGTTTCATAAATTCAAAGACTCCAGATTGTGGGATAAGAAGTAGCTATTTAACAAAAACTGCTGGGAAAATGAGAAAACAGTAAGGCAGAAAGTAAGTATAGACTAATATCTCCTACAATCTACCAAGATAAAGTCAAAATTAGTTTATGTTCTACATATAAGGGTGATACCATAAATATTTTAGGGGAAAATAGAACAGTTTACCTGACAGATCTATGGTGAAGGGAAAAACTTATGACCAAAGAAGAGATAGAGAACATTATAAGATATAAAATGAATAATTTTGATAATATTAAATTAAAATACTTTTGTACAAGCAAAATGAATGTAATCAAGATTAAAAGGGTAACAATAAATAGGGTAAAATTTTATAAAAAAATTTTCTGATAAAGGCCTTATATCTCAAGCATATAGAGAACTAATCAAATTCATAAGAATATAAATCAATCCCCAATTGTCAAGTGGTCAACAGATATGCACAAGCTATTTTCAGGTGAAGAAATCTAAGCTATCAATAATTATATGAAAAATAAAATTTAAATCACTCATGGTTAGAGAAATGCAAATTGAAATAACTCTGAGGTACTATTTTACATCTATTACAGTAAAGGAAAGTGATAGATATTGGAGATATGGCAAAATTAGAAACTAATGCATTGTTTGTGGAATTGTGAACTAATTCAATAATTCTGGAGGACAATTTGGAACTATGTCCAAAGGGCTATAAAAGTGTACATACCCTTTCATCCTGTAATACCACTACTGTGACTGTATACCAAAGAGATCATAGAAAAGAGTAAATGACCTTGTACAAAAATATTTATAACAACTTATTTTGTGATGGCAGAAAATGAGAATTTGAGAGGCTGTCCATCAATTTGGAGAATAGCTGAACAAAATGTTATTGATGGAATGATAATGGGCAATAGGAAATGATAAGTAGGATGATTTTAGGGAAAAAAGGCTATTAAGACCTCTATGAACTGATGCCAAGTGAAATAAGCAGAACTAGGAGAACTTTGTACACATTGACAACAATATTGTAAGATGATCAACTATCAAAGACTTCACCACTCTCAGTAAAACAATGATCTGGGATAATTCTGAAGGACTTTTGACAAAGAATGCTATCCATCTGCAGGGAAAGAATTTATGGAGTCAGATGTGGATCAAAATATACTATTTTCCAGATGAGTTTATTTATATTTTTATTTGGCAATTTTGGTTTTATATGAGTATTTTCTTAGCAAAAATGACTAATATGGAACTATTTTTCCATAATAATACATGTATAAAAACTTATGTATAATCTAGATCATACTACTTAAGGTCTCTGAAAGGGAGGGAGGAGAGGGAGTGAAGGAGAAAATATGGATCTTATAATTTTGGAAATCATGTGGAAAATTATTATTGCATGTAATTGGGAAAATAAAATATTTTTGAATAAAATAATTGTAGACAATATAAAATATCTTGGAATCTATCTGTAAGTACAAACCTAGGAAATATATGAATACAATCATAAAACACCTTTCACAAAAAAAAAAAGTTGGATCTAAACAACTGGGAAAACATTCATTGCTTATAGTTAGGAAAAACAAGTATAATTTTTAAAAATGTCCTATTCAGTGCCATGATGATTAAACAACAAAATATTATTTCATAAATGTAGAGTTTCAAGTATCATGAATCATGAAGGTATTAAAGATGTATTCAAAAGCCAACTCTAATGAGCAAAGTGTTCATGGACCAGACTTATGGATACATTTCTAATATTTCACATGATTGATTTCTGAATCCTTAAGTTGGTTGGGCCTTAAATTTTGTGGAACTTAGAAATCAAGCCTTTATTGTGATTTGTAGTCAGAAAGCTAGCAGACAGGTTCTGCAGGCCTTTGTAATGTCAAAGACTTACATTTGCATTTGCATAAGCTGGTGCCAGTGTGCTGGAAAGGAGAGGATTTCATGTCTGCTTCTTACCTGAGTACCTGGCTATACTATTGTGGCCATCTGCTCCTTTTGCTTGTCATTACTATGTTAAAACTTCTGAGGTACTGACTGTTTTTGATTGACATCCTGCAACCCCCATTCCTACAATCCTCAATAAAATCAGTTCAGCTCAGTCACTCTCTGGCCATGTGAGGAGGAAGAGCTGACCTGCTGACATTCTGAGACCATGTGTTCCCCCCCACATCTCTCTCTCTTTCTCTCTCTCTCTCTCTCTCTCTCTCTCTCTCTCTCTCTCTCTGTCTCTGTCTCTGTCTCTGTCTCTCTCTCTTCCTCCCTCTCTCTCTTTCTCTGTCTCTCTCTCCCACTCTCTCAATCTCTCTCTCAATTTCTCTCTCTCAATCTCTCTCTCAATTTCTCTCAATCTCTCACTCACTCTCTCAATCTCTCTCTCTGTCTCTATCTCTGTCTGTCTCTGTCTATCTCTCTCTCTTTCTCTCTCTCTCTCTCTCTCTGTCTACTTGTCTGTGTGTGTGTGTGTCTATCTGTCTCTCTCTCTCTGTGTCTGTCTCTCTGTGTCTGTCTCTGTCTCTGTCTCTCTCTCTTCCTCCCTCTCTCTCTTTCTCTGTCTCTCTCTCCCCCTCTCTCAATCTCTCTCTCAAACTCTCTCTCTTTCTCTCTCTCAATCTCTCTCTGTCTCTCTCTCTGTCTGTCTCTCTCTGTCTATCTGTCTCTCTCTCTGTCTACTTGTCTCTCTCTCTCTCTGTGTCTCTGTGTCTCTGTTTCTCTCTCTCTCTCTCTCTCTCTCTCTCTCTCTGTCTACTTGTCTGTGTGTGTGTGTGTCTATCTGTCTCTCTCTCTCTGTGTCTGTCTCTCTGTGTCTGTCTCTGTCTCTGTCTCTCTCTCTTCCTCCCTCTCTCTCTTTCTCTGTCTCTCTCTCCCCCTCTCTCAATCTCTCTCTCAAACTCTCTCTCTTTCTCTCTCTCAATCTCTCTCTGTCTCTCTCTCTGTCTGTCTCTCTCTGTCTATCTGTCTCTCTCTCTGTCTACTTGTCTCTCTCTCTCTCTGTGTCTCTGTGTCTCTGTTTCTCTCTCTCTCTCTCTCTCTCTCTCTCTCTCTCTCTCTCTCTCTCTCTCTCTCTCTCTCTCATCCTTCTATGGCTTACTTTCTCTAGCCTGTAAACTTAACCCATTACTTCCCAGCCTTCAACTTCCCTTCATAGGTAATTCAAATTATATGTATGAGCTGAATCTCTACAATAAAATTAGAGAAAATAATAACAACATTCATCAGGAAGAACAAAAAGTCAAGAATCAAAGGAATTAATGAAAGAAACTGTGTATGAAGGTGGCCTAGCTGTACTAGATCTCAAATGATATTATAAAGTAGTTATAATGAAAATGATCTATTACTGTATAAGAAATTGAATGATAGATAAATGGAAAAGCTTAAGTACAAAATACACAATAGAAAGTGGAGGGATTTCTTTAAAAGAAAGTGTCTCTCATAATGGCTTCATATTTATAAGAATCCATCATTCCCTATTTGGTAAGCGATCAAAGAATATGGATAGGAAGTTTTCAGATGAAGAAATCAAAGCTATCTATAGTCATCTGAAAAATGTTCTAAATCAAAATCAAGAAAAATGCAAAATAAAACAGCTTTTTGGTATCATTTTACACATATCAGATTAGCTAACATGACAAAAAAAGGGAAAAAATGATAAATGTTGGAGAGGAGGTGAGAGAATCAGAACACTTACCCTCTGTTGGTTAAGTTGTGAACTTATTTAACCATTTTGTAGAGCAATTTGGAATTATGCACAAAGGGCTATGAAACTATTCATACCCTTCTATCCAGCATTATCATTACTCGGTCTTTATCCAAATGAAATTTTAAAAAGGAGAAAAGGACTTGTTTATACAAAAATATTAATACAACTTACTTTTGTGGTAGTAAAGAATTGGAAATTATGGGGATGTCCATCAATTGAGAAACTTCAGAATAACTTGTGGTATATGATTATAATTGAATACTATTGTGATATTAGAAATGAGGAGCAGGATTATTTTTAGAAAAACCTAGACAGACTTACATGAACTTATGTAAAGAAAATGAGAAGAGCCAGAACATTATACATGGCAATAACAATGCTGTACAATTATCAACTGTGAATGATTTAGCTATTGTCAGAATTACAGTGATCCAAACAATTCTGAAGGATTTATGATGGGAAAAAAATACTGTCCACATTGACAGAAGGAAATTTAGAAATCTGAATACAAATCAAAACATTATTTTCACATCATTTTCTTGGAGGTTTGTGTGTATGTGTGTGTTTCTTTGACATGAGAGACATCTTACAAATCTTCAATAATATCTATAGTACTTGGGGGGAAAGCTCAGCAGTTGAAGAGCAAAAACCTGCTTTAATTGCATAAATATTAGCTTTGAATATTACTGGCGAATTTCTTATGAAGTGACTTCAAAAATGAGCACAAAGAAACAAAGTATCTTAGTGAGTAGAAAGACACAAACAGTATAAAGGCTAGTTGCTATAATTACTATCTCTGTATGTACCAATTAGAGGATGACATGTTTCAATAAAGTGGAATGAGAATAGGCTTGGCAACATATGCCTAGAAAGGACAAAACAGAGTTAAGAAGAAAAAATCATCAGTAGAGGGATGTTCATACTGGGTGTCCCCTCAAACAGGTGGTAGGAAAATTAGAGATAAGAAAAACTAAGACATTTTCTTTATTATTCATCCACTTAGTAAATATTTCATGACTAATTCACTGTTGTCAGTTCAACTTGATTAAGTATTTATTAAACACCTATTACTATACAACATGACTTTAATCTAAAATGTAGATTTCCTTTTTATTTTTATTTATTTATTTTTTAAACCCTTACTTTCCATCTTGGACTCAATACTGTGTATTGGCTCCCAGGAAGAAGAATGGTAAGGGCCAAGCAATGGGGGTTAAGTGACTTGCCCAGGGTCACACAGCTGGGAAGTGTCTGAGGCCAGATTTAAACCTACGACCTCTCATCTCTAGGCCTGGCTTTCAATCCACTGAGCTGCCGAGCTGCCCCCTAGATTTCCTTTTTAAAAAGTCTTGAAATTTCACTTGCTATCTACTTAAATATTTTCTTAAAAAATAGATTCAATGTTATCCTTAGAATGTAAAGTCTTTGATGTGGGTCACTCTTTTGCTTTTACCTTTATATCACCATCCCCTAGCATAGAGCTAGATGGAACATTTTAAGGCAGGGTGGTTTAATGAATGGAGCACTGAACTTCAGGTCAGGAATTATGGGATTCAAATCACATCCTAGAATTTTACTAGGCACAGAAATAGGGCTTTCCTTACTATGAGTCATGTTAATAGCAACTATTGTGTTGTTACAAATAAGATATGATGGATAGAGTACTTTGTAAACTTTAAGCGTTACTTATTTAAATGTCAGCCAATACTGAATTTAATTGGTTTCTGTGTCAGTATCAGGAAGATGCTTTGTATTAAGTAAGATACCATTTCATTAATTCTCATAATTTATAATATAGAATTTGCCAAAATATATTTAGAACCATAGACCTACATACCTTATACCTCCATGCTATGCATATACCACGCATATCCTCATACATCCAGAAATGCCTATAGCATATACAAACAAAAATGGGGAAAAAGAAAATCCAGCAAAACAACAGCAATGCATTAATCAATTTAGTGATGTGTTAGGGTATAGATGAGTACTCATTATTGCTCTCCAATTTTCTAATGAATAGTTAAAGTGCTTAAAGTAAAGTCATTCAGTGGAATAAATGGGAGGATCAGTGCAGAAGTCAATTGGTTGGAACTGGTTTTTTAAGTACATTTTGATCTACATGGAAAACATTACAGTTAATAATTTTACAATCATCAGTCCTACATGTTTTCTTTATAAAATGACAAAGGGAAAACCCCCAAATTTTAAATAAAATTTTAATTTGGAAATTTTATCTGGGCCTTACCTTTCATGATATTCATTCAAAATGGTCCTATCAGGTAAATATTTTCTAACCTATTCTATTGCTTCATGGGAAATGTTTTTCTCCTCTCTACATTCTGTGGACTTGACCAGTTGTGATCCACTGACAGTCAAGTAGGGGGTCTTTGTTGTGCACAGTTCCTCTTGATGTTGGTACAACTTGTCAATTTGAGTCAAACTTTTGATGTACCACTCTGGGACAGAAACTGTCTCTAGAATTAAAAAAACAAACAAACAAAACAGTCATACTCATGTCCATATATTTCAGCTAAGTTCTTCTACAAATATATTTGCTATCAGGTAGAAACATTCTAGGAAATGGATTTGCTATTATTTTAGTTTGTCCTAAAATGATTTTATATATGTACATGCATGCATGCATGTATTCACATACATATATATGTTGTGCTACTTGAATCCAGGATAATGAATAATTATAATTTATTATAATTAATAGTAATATTAATCCAGAATAATTGGGATTTTTTTTTTGGCAAAAAATTAAGCCTTTTATTTTATTTGAAGCATCAGCTTACAAAAAACTACTATGTCAGACAAAGGAACTCCTCTGAACAATTACCCATAGCATTGGTTAAAAATGAACAGTACAGTATTTGACTATGGGAAATGCACAATTTCTTGAAAAAGAGAATTTAAAGCAAAGTATTTCAACAGTAGATTAAAAGAGAATTAAGAGAGTCTATAACTATAAACACTCATTTCTAACTTCATTAAATATATATATATATATATTTACATACATATAGCACATATATACATATATATATATATATATTTACATACATATAGCCAATATTTTAGTTCATTATTCTGGATTCAAGTGGTACAACATTACTTCTTCAATATCATAACTCTTCCAGTAGTAGAAAGTGACGCATCATGTCTGACCTGAAGTTTCTGTCCTCCACATTAAACATTCCTAATCCTTTCTTGTTTCTTATATGGTATGAACTTGAGGCTTTTACTATTCTGTTTCCTTACCTTAGACACTCCCAGTTTCATCAGTGATATCCCTAACAAGTGCTGAAATCCTTGGCTCAAAGCCCATTGGTATATGGTTCTTCTTATTGGTGGAAATGAAGAGCCTGACCCATGTGTGAGGTGGGATGTAGTGGGTAGAAGACAGAAGAGCTCAAGACATAACAAGTATCTTTGGGTCTCTCTAAGGAAGAGTTCCCATTTAAGTCCCACTTTGAGAATCTTCAGAGACAGTCAGCATCTTTGGGACTGATGAAGCTATAAGGTTTTCTCAAACAGCAAGTAGGCTTCTAGTTTTGAGCGAGAAGATGGAAAAGGCCAGTTCCACTTCAAGCTGCTGAAAGGAAAGACTTTGGGAAAATATGAGACAAGTGGGTTGTCTCCATTACATCCTCTTCCTAATTTGTTACTCTAAGGACTTTTGAGGTATTTCATCTTGTTTGAATCTGGAATCTTCTCTCTTCATCTCTCTGTTGTCTGTCTGTCTGCCTGTCTTTCTCAATGAATTATCACACTCTCAATGGGAAAGCTCCTTCAGTCTATTGTCTGGTATAAATCACCTATCTATATCTTCTCAGATTTCCATTTTGCTCAAAGAGGCAAAAGATTTCTATTCTGTCCCCTATCAAGCCAATCCTCATTACATGTAGGGCAACCTCTCCTATTTCTACAGTGGTGTTCAGAACTAAACTAGATGTTAGTTCAGATATTTGTGACCAGGGAACAGAGTACAATAGAATTATTAATTATCTATGCTAGCTATCAAGTTTTATTCATCTTAATTCAACCCTTTAAGGTGTCATAGCTTCCTCAACCATCTCCCATCTCTTTAAGTCAAAAGTATGCCTAACAACATTTCCCCTACCATCTTTTTTTTTTAGTTTGTACTTTAGATTTAACCAGAATGAGGAACTCAGTTTAGAAACTTTCTCTAGTAACATAAATTCAACAGATGCCCAAATCTTTACAGTGTGTTAGAGTTGCCCAATGTGAATTTCAAAACTATTCCACCCTATTCAGACCATTCTTTAGAAGATCAGATTTTGCTATTTCCTGATCATTAACATTAGAGTTACTTGAAATAACAGAATCAGGTCTTGGAAACTACAATCTCCACCCTACTCAGTGTAATAAGATTAGGAAGGGCTGCAGCAAACTCAAGATTTAATTATTTGAGAATATGGCCTTCAACAGACATGTGCAAAAAAAAAGGACAGACCTCTGGGTAGTCCTAGGTCAAGCTAGAGCCACCATTGGCACATGTGAGGCGCAGGAAGTGAGGTAGAGAACAGCCTCTGGAGTTCTCGTGACTTCCTGTGAGGAGGGTTAGAGGGTATTGGAGGCTGGTGCTTGGAGTTGGAGGAGCCCGTGGACTGTTTTTCTCCAGATTGGTCACATGAGTGATAGGGAATGATCTCTTTCCTTGCCTTGGCTATCCAAGGCCTTAAAGTCCGCTTTGACTCAGCCTGAGCAGAGTGGGTATTTAAAACCTCTTCCCTTCTCTCCCCTTTCCTTTCCTTTCCTTCTCTCTCTGTCTCTCTCTGTCTCTCTTTGTATCTCTCTCTGTATCTCTGTCTCTCTGTCTCTCTCTGTCTCTCTGTCTCTCTCTCTCTCTGTCTCTCTGTCTCTCTCTCTCTGTGTCTCTGTCTCTCCCCCTCTAATACTTTTTTCCTCCTGTTTGTAATTAAACACCATAAAAAAAAGTTGGCAGCTGACTTGAGTGTTTCATTTAGGAATTACATAGCTAAATTCCTTGGTGACCTTAAATTAATATATATCAGTCTTTTTAAAGTGATTTCAATATCACACTAAGGAACTGCCATGGGTCACTTAGATACAAATATCAGAGACCTGATTTTGAACCAAGGTCTTCTGTCTCAAAGTTGATATATCTCTACTCATTATGAGTACTTTTCATTGCATATTCCTAGTTGTTCTATGTACTTGCCTATTACCTTTTATAAAAAATTTTATTCTATCACCAATTGTGTTGGTTTTTGATTTCAGAATGGTTCCATATGATAATTTGATCAGAACTTCATAGACCTTTATCCAATGATTGAAAAATAGCACAGGAACAAACACTGATTCTTTAGAGTACTTAACTAGCGACCTCTTTCCAAGTTAACTTCAACCACTGAGGATTATTATTTAGGTATAACACTAATTGGTTCTGAACTCAACTAATTACACTGGATACTATCTCATATCTCCTTATTTTTCCCATCTGAATATAATGGGGGACTTGATCAAATTTTAAATGGTCAATAAGTTCTTTCTACCACATAGTCTTGTTCTCTTTTTCTAACAAACTAGTTATAATATGATATAATAATACATAAACCTATCTTTGATATAATTAAAAGTAGTTCCTTGTGATCCTGATTCACTTTTTCAGATGTTCATTAAGTTTATAAATTTAATCTTTAATTTTGCCTGGTGGTCTACACATTTGGCCTACATTCAGGAGATTCCCCTCCTGAATAGTCTGATATTCCTCCTGCCCAGAGAATTTGTTCCTTTTTTCATTCTAGAGAAGATTTGCTCATCTTTGGTGCAGTCATATCTCTCCTGATCTCTGTATTGTTCCATGATCAATAGCAACAACTTAGCAACCCCATTCCAGGACCCTAGAAGGAAGTTTATCTGAGATTAATAATTAGCACCTTGGCCACCATTTACTATTTTGTTCTGTTGTTTTTAGTTCAAATTTCATTTCTCTTAGGGGATGAAAGATCATTAAAATAAGCCCTGAGCAAATCTGTCACTTCTCTATTGTCAATTTTTATTCTCCTCTCTGTTCAGAGCTATGCTTCCTAGCCCTTTTAGATCATTAAAAAAAGATTACTTTACTTTTTGAGTGCTTAACTTTCCCTGCCAGGCACAAATCGTTCTGAGCTTTAGTATTTCTAAAATTATTTCATAGTAATTATATGTGATTTTTTATTCCTTTTATTAGTTTTCCTTATTTTCAATATCTGAATGTGCCTTTTTTATTTAAAAAAATCTAGTTTTGAGGATTTCTCTAAGAGTTCAAATGAATGACAGTAGGTAATTTTTTTCCCTCATTATCATTGTTTCTCCAGTTGTCTCCAGGATTTTATTCCAGATACTTCACTATCTCTTCTGGCCTGACATACTCCATGGAATTTTAAACTATCTTTTCTCTGAATCCTTTGAAGTAGATTCTCCCAAATTTTAGAAAACCAATACTATTATACATTTTAAAGCTTTTATCACCCAACACTTCAATTGTTTTAATAGCCTTCTCATCTGTATCCCTACCTCAGGTGTTTTCCAACTTTAGTCCATCTTCCCCTCAGCTATCAAATTGTTCTTCTTAAATCACAAGTCAAACCATGTCACATGACCAACCTCATTCAGTAAATTCCTGTGACTCTGTATCACTTCCAGGATCAAATATAAAATCTTTTGTTTGGCTATCAAAGCCATTTATATCTTAATCCACTGTTTATTTTCCATTATTTTTATACCTTATTCTCCACAACCCATCCCAACATCCTCTGATCCAGTGACCCTGTCCTCCAATTCCTTCCATTGGACCTTTCTTCTCCCACCTCTAAGAAGTTTAGCCATCTCACATTCCTAGAAGGCTTTCCCTCCTGTTCATCTCTTGGAGTCTCTGAAATTCCATGTAAAATCTCCATTGAATGCTAGTGCCTTCTCTCTATTGATTATCTCCAATTTGTCCTATATAAAACTTGTTTGTGCTTAAGTATTTGAATTTTGTCTCCCCTAATTGACTAATAATTCCTTGAGGGCAAGAAGTGTTGGGGGTGGGTGGGTTAATTTTGATTTTGATTTTCTTTGTATTTCTAGCACTTAACATGGTGCCTGTCCCTTCACTAATGCTTGCTGACTTGACTTAAGATGAAGTGGTCACTTCTTGCTGGAGTTCATATACTTTCCACTCTAGAAACAAGTTCTTTGCTGGTGATGATTATTCAGAAGGTAAGTTTTTATTGGCTTCTTTGAAAAAATGAAATTTTCATTAAGGTAAGTAAAGCATTATTAGCTATTAGCTTATCTGTCTTTGATCAGAAATTTGGACAAAATATTTCTTTTGTTCCTACTCTATCATATCCATGCAACAGACTTGAAATTTGTCCCAAACTTGCCCATTTCCTCTTTGTGTCCTGGTAGTTTCCAATATATTTTGCTTTCAATTTGATTCTATTTCTGTACTTATTTATTCAACTACATGTTTTACACTATGCTTCCAACCATTGATGCCTGAATTTCCTTAATGATCACACAATACTACTTTGCATTATAATGTTGGAAATGTAGCATGGTAGAAGAAGTTCTGAACTTGGTGTCAAAAGTCAGACATTTGATTTCTTTCTTGGTACTTCCTATCTGTTGGACTTTAGGAAACTGACTTAACCTCTTGAAGTCTGTGTCCTCATCTGGAAAATTGAGGTCACAAAACTTGACTTACATCCTCATTTTGTGGAGTTTTTTGGACAAAAAAAAAGTCTTATAAACCTTAAAATGTGAGTTAGTTCTATTACAGAAAAACTTTGTGATAATTTAGCAGCTGATAAAGTATGTTTCTTGAAAGACAGCTGGTCAAAATTTTCTTCAATTTTTAAAATAATTTTATTAGGAAGTTAATCAACAAATTCTAAAATGGAATGGTATATTTAATTAACTTTCTGTAATTTCATTCTTCAAGGATGTTCTAACAGATGCTCAAGCCCTATCATGTCAAAGTCTTACTAACTAAATGAGAGGTTCACTTCAGGTTTCAACTGTTAAATTTCTTAACATTTAAAGAAATTATTTTGTAGATTTCATTTCAGTAGTGGAAGGCTGCCATAAGAGAAAGAAAGCTGCAATGGAGAAAGAATAGATGCAAAGTGGATAGAGCACATTGAGATGGGAAGACATAAGTTCAAATTCATCTTCAGACAAAACCTACCTGTGTAAATCTGGGTGAGTCACTCAGTTTCTATTCGTCTCAATTTCCTTGTCTGTAAAGTAAAGATATTAATAGTACCTAAGTTTGGAGTGAGGATCAAATGTGATCATTGCTTAGCAAAGTGCCTGGCACATAGTACAGCTTAATACATTTTCATTCCCTTCTTCCCATTACATACTTTATATACATATATTTCAATTTGGTACATGTAAAAGGTAAGTAATGATTTACACTTCAGAATGAGGAATCTTTGGTGAGGGAAACTAATATAGTGCTAAGATCTTTTGACCTACATATAAATGAATTAATAAAAGCTCTTTTTAAATGCTTTTAATGAGTCAGTCACTATACTAACTTCAGTGGGTACAAAGAAAAAACAAGAAAGTCTCTGTACTCAAAGGGTTTGCATTCAAATAGGGAAAGATCACAAATATAAGAAAAGTGACAATAAGGGAGTCTTTTTTGAACCAGAGAAGCCTAAGGGAAAGCTGATGGTGGTAGAGACAGAAACATTACGCAAGGTAAAATATACAGGAAGTACGAAAAATTAGCAAACACAAACTACACATTACATTTATTTAAGAGTCTTAGGAAATGATTTAGATTGACAGATATCTTGCAGAGCTGCTGAAATAGGACTATATGCCTGATAAGACAAGTGTAATGACAATTGAAACAGAAGAATGCCACTTAGATTGGGCTATAGAAATTGTGAAGAGGAGAATCTTTATCAGGATGATAAGAGACTCACAGATACCTACTCCCCCATCCCATAAATGAGGCAAAAATATTATCCATATAAGGGTGGCTTATGGAAAAGCATTATGTCACTACCTCCCTTTTTTGTGCCTTTTTGGTTTCTGACTGGGTAGAATCACCCACCCTGCCATCTGATCACTAGGGATTAAACATAGTTTTGGCTGACACTCTGGAACAAAATGCCTGAAGCCACCTAATCTATCTATCTATCTATTTATCTATCTATTGATCTTTTGATTGATTTCTCTGTCTTTATATCTTTAATTATATTTTAACTGGAAATAGGAGAATTTTTTAAAAGTTTCAAATGCTAAAGGGCCTCCAGGCATAAATAAGATGAATAAAAAGACAGCACAAACAAAATTATTAAAAACACAGCTTGTGGTAAAATTCAAAATTAAAACAAAACTAGAAAATCAGATTGTGACATTAGTTTAATGTACTTTCAAGTAGGCTTACTTGAAAAGAGCTGAACTCTGGCCTTACTTTTTTTAAATATATGAAATAATAAATTAAAGCTAAGTCTAAATTAAATCAGGAGATAAGTAGAAATATACAGTACCTTCATGAAAATCAATTTGCTTTTGATTCCCTTAAGTATAAAGCTAGTTATAGGATTTAAGTGGACAATCTCAGAGCATAGTAGATAGTAGATAGGCTTAGGGTCAAGTGTCAAATCCTAACTGAGACACAAACTATATTATTTTGGGCCAATTATTTAACCTTTCTGGGCCTCAATTTCTTCATTTGTAAGAGGCTTCTAAGTTCCCTTCTAGCTCAAAGTATAGTATCCTATGAATTGTCTTATAGAAAAAAAGACTTACAGATGCCAGGAGTATTGCAAGCACCAAAGTAAATTGAAGAATTGAGAATGAATCCAAGTTGACCACATTTGTGACTAGAAGGATAATGGTACCATTAACAGAATATTTGGAAGTTAGGAAGATGAACACATTCAGGAAAAAAAATAATGATTCCATGTTGTTCATAAAACTTTAGGATATATTAACATTTCATAACTGTGGATATAGATAGATAGATAGATAGATAGATAGATAGATAGATGGATGGATAGATAGATATAGGTATTTATGGGTAAATATATCAATGGATGTATATATGTGTAATGTTCATGTGTTTATGGTGTATACATAAAATTTTCTTCTAAACAATATTTTAAAATACCTTTGTGATGTAAACAATAAATCAGCTATAATCTAACGTATGTGTGTGTTTCCTATAGCACTAAGGTTAAGTGAGTGAGCTTATACATACTTTTCTATGATAAATAAGGTTACTGACAAATATTTCAAGATTTAATATCAATGAAGAATAAAATTCTATTAGGCATCATTGCACATAGATAAAAGTTTTCTGAAATATTCCTTCCTCCTATAACCAGGATTTCCAAATGATGGTTACAGAAATCTACAGGTTAAACATTAATGCATAGAAGTATGTAGTGGAGTTTTAGATTGAATAACATAATAATTTGATATATTTCTATACTATGATTTTATCCTGATGAATGTGATTCACATATACATATTCATAATCTTATCATTTAATTGCTTTAAGATATAAATATAATTACATATATTTATATCATGTATATATGTGTCTAGAAAGAGAGAGGAAGGAGGGATATAGATTCAGAGAGACAGAGAGAGAAAACATTTTTGAAATGATTTGAAATTGAGATATTAAATGGAGATGTTTTGTAGAGGGAGTTGGGGAGTAGATGAAGAGGTTAAAAGCAAGTAAAAATAAGTATAATTTAAGTTTCACCTCTTTTGGGTCTTTTTGGTTCTGTTCATGGGTCCTAGTTCTGATGTTTTTTAGTCCTTGGTACCTACTGAGATTCCATTAACACCAGAGATAGTTAAGACATAGCACAAAGAGCAGTGTACAACCAAAAGGGAGCAGCACCAATTGTATTTTAGGGGAACAAGGTTATCAAGTGACATCTGTGCCCAGTTCTGAACTTCCAGGATAAGATTAGTCTCACATTGATAAAGCCATCTATGACATCTTTGATCAGTGTGTATTAGTTTAATTTAATTCTAATATCAATCCAGAAAAGAAGGTAAATAACATTTTAGCTAAATTCAAAGATTATACTAAATTGGAGTTTTGAATGCTACCAAGAACAGAGAAAAATAGAAAGGAAATGAGATAGATTAGAGATTTGAGCAAATAATAAAGTGTGATTCATTTTTTTTAAATAAAGAGACTATTACATCTGAGGATAATGTATCCTTGAAAGAGATATTCAATATGAAAAGGAACTCTTAGAAATGTGCTGAAAAAAATCTCTGAATAACAGTGAACTGCAAATTAGATATAAATTCACAGTTCAGTAATGAAAAGTTAAAAGGTCAGTTCAATTTGGACCTGTAAATCTAGAAGGACTCTACAGGAAAGTAAGTGATGTATACATAAGCCCTCAATATAAGTCTTATATAACTGCATCTTACCAGGTAATGTCTTAATTTGAGAGATGTACCAAGTTACCATGCTCTTGAATGTCAGTTTCTCATTCTTTCAACCATTACCTGAATGTGGAAAGAATATAATGAAGCATCCTGTTGCTGTATTTTCAAAGGGATTGAAAATATATTGTCATGCACCCTCTGTTCTTGAATTCATCATCATTGGCAATGAATATATACATATATAACTACCTATGGAAGCCAATATTTTATATTGGAAAGAATATAGACTGGAGGATAAGGAGACTTTGCTTTGATGTTCTTAACTTTGCCATTCATCTGTTGTTAAACAGGTATTTAACTGCATTAAGCCTCAATTTTCATATCTGTAAAATGGAGGTCAATATTTCCCTTTATTATTTCATATATTTCTTATTTATATTAAATGAGTCCATCGGAAAAATTGAGTGCTGTATACATGTATACATTATTTTAGTTCCATGTGCCTCTATATTCATGTAAATGTTCAGTCAATATAGGCTCATATTGGCATGAACTTAGAGGCATAATATAGGAATAAGCTACCTGAGATAAAAATTTTCTCTCTAAAAAAAGAGTCATTAAATTTGGTGAAAAGGATAAAACAACAGCCACAATTAATGGCATAACATATAACAACCAAAAATACTTCAGTAGAAGAAAGAGTAATTCTACTTCCATTGAGATGGTAGGGCAAATTTCTGTAAACCCAGTTAGAATTTCACTTTTCTAACAACCAGACATTCCTTTTTTCAGAAATCTTTTCACAATTTAAACTTCTTAAAGAAGTTTTGCCAGCTAACTCCATCTGGTGCCAGTCATTCAAAATAACACTGAGGAACATTTCATGCATGCCTATAGCAGCACACCCACATCTGTCTACCATTCTTTCTACCTCCATGGTTTTTGGTTATTTAGTCCATATGAATATTATATTCCTGTAAGTCTATAGTATGTATTTATTTTTGCACAGTTGTGCATTTCTAGTAAAGGGCACCTTTTGCTTTTGTTGGTTATGATTTTTTAGCCATTTGGTTTTAAGCTCTTTGAGGGCCAATGTCTTGCTGACATTTTCTGGCATGTTTGGAAGTATGATTTGTCAATTAATTCCATTTTATTTGCATTCCAGAGAGGTAGGGGGAGAGAGAAAAAAATAAAGTATTAACCTGACAGAGTTTTAGAAATCAATAGTCCCCTATCCACTATACTCAAGCAGTTGTTGATATTGTCCTACCCATATCTGAGTTGTCTTCCTCTGGCACTTTTTGGGAGTTTATATTCAAGCTTGGAACAAAATGAGGTTTTAGTCATTAAATAGTTAATAAAAGGATATTTACTCAGCCATAGCAAGAGGATATTTAGCAAAGAAAGTCATTGACATTGATTCTTCTGAGCAAAATTTCCATTGAGATATCTCAAGCATTCATCTGAGTCTATCATCACTCCTTGACTACTTTATCTTCAAATGATAAGAAAATAGCAGTAACAGGGGGTGGCTAAGTAGCTCAGTGGATTGAGAGCCAGACCTAGAGGCCGAAGGTCCTGGGATCAAATCTAGCCTCAGACACTTCCCAGCTTTGTGTCCCTGGGCAAGTCCCTTGACCCTCATTGCCTAGCCCTTACCATTCTTCTGCCTTGGAACCAATACACAGTATTGATTACAAGATAGAAGGTAAGAGTTTAAAAAACAAAATAATAGTAGCAACAATCTAGGGCCAAATTCTCCTGAGCCAACCAGATCTCCATCAATATCTCAATGCATATTAAGGAAAAACTAGTCTAACTCGCACAGAGGATATTGTTCTTATATCCTCCAAAGAGACAATTGTGTTACAAAATCTTCCAATAGAGTACTTTAAAGTTTATGTATTGATTTAGAATCTTGAACCCTAAAGACTACATTTCCCACAATCCCCTTTTCCTTTTCCTGTTTGGATGACATTTTGAGTTTCTGTTTCTGCCTACAGGGGCTCTCTCTAGGCTCCTACTAGCAGGAAGGAGGGAGTGTGTTGGGTGCTTGCTGGAGTTTTTTTTAAATTCCTGTTTGCTCTAAGTCGATTTTAATAAATAGTATTAAAATAATACTTGGAGTATAGAATGTTAATTTTAATCTTTACATTTATAAAGGGTTCCTTTAAAACAACCTTATGAGATGGATAGCACAAGGATTATGCTCATTTCACTCATGAAAAAACAGAGATTCTTAATGGGTAATTGGCTTTCCCATTTGGACACAACTAATAATTGGTTGAATCAAGATTCAAAAAGATCTCTATGATTTCAAGTCTGCCATTCTCTATATTGAACCAAATAGCTTCAAGTTAAGCCTTTATTGCCAGTGTAATTTTTATTTTAACTGATATAATGTGGAAGTACTTTGAAAACCCTAGTGTTATATAAATGTTTTATTATAATCTTGATTTTCACATCCTACTCCCTTTTTAAAATTTGGTTCAAATAAAAATACTTTGGAGACAAGTCACTAGGAGCAAAACATGCTCTTTTATATTTAATTTCCTTTGAACTGCTGCATAGGTGAATAAAATAATGGTTTTTCATAGCTAAATAAAAGTAATAATATGTAAGTTCATCCTCTGTGGGCTCACTGAAAAAAACCTTGCTACAACTCCCAAAGCAGTCAGAGGATGATATCTACTTTTCTCTGTTCCCAAATGATTTTGATCTCTTCCAGGTTTCTAAATTGATTGCTAAACTTCCTTCTATATAGTTTAGGAATTGTGGGCATTTAATCTGGAAACATCTGTTAAAAACATTTTTCTCTCATTTTTATGGATTAAAGTTAAATTTTGCTCATTACTGGCAACAGTTACATCTAAAATAGTGACATGTTTCTAGTACTGTTCATTGAGTTCTCAAGGGTATTTGGAGTCCTGTATTATAGTATGGGGATTTGTTATCTGCCAGTCCATGTAAGCTGGTAAAATTTGGAAGAATAATTCTAGCTATCAGTTCATGTTTCAATATGTGTTTTCAGCCTTCATCGACGTGTGGTCCAAATGCTACCCTTTCTTAGCAAAAACTACATTGTTCAGCTTGCCCAGACTCCTTAAAGATAACCTTTCTGTAATTTCTGATGGTGATGTTCTCGAATTACAATCCCAAAACATATTGCTTCAATGAACAAATCCATGTGATTTAATCATTTGTTCAAAATTTAATTATTCTTTTATCATGATTATTTGATTTGGTTTCTATTCCATATCAGATTAGGCTTTGCCTACATAAAACTACCAATTTGCAACAAAAAACCTATAAATAATTAGAGCAATCATATTATTACTATGCCATAAATTAATTACATAAGAAGAAGAAGAAAAAGAAACCGAATCTTTTTTTGAAGCAGTGGAAAAGAATTTCTCTTATGGGTTAGGACATAATAGGTTGATTCAGACCTGAGTGAGGGCCTTGTCAACTTGGAAGGAAGTCCCAAGGAATATCTCAAAGATCTATTCTTATTCCAGTTCTATTAAGATTTTTGTTCTTAATAACTTTCATGAATCCACAGGGAATATTACCTAACTTTTGTACCAAATGATATTTTGAGGAATACATACTGCATGAGTCAAGATGCAAAAAAGATTTCAACAATCTGAAAGTTTGCACCAAATCAACTAAGATGAAACTAAATAGAAAACAATGTAAATCCTTTAAATGAGTTTCAAAAATCAAACCACAATACGTATTAAATACATATGCATATGTATATTCACAAGGGAAAATGATTGCATGTAATTTCAATGTAAAAAATAAAAAAGTTTTAATAGATTACCCTTTCTTCACCTACTGGCTGTAAGCATATCCATGTCTCCCTGATCTTTATTTTGACTTATTAAGGGAGTTTATTTTAATTAAATTTCCCCAGTTATATGTAGATACAATTTTAATAGTTGTTTTTTAACATTTTACAATCCATGTTCTCTCACTTTCTCCTCTTTCCCCTCAGAGGCCTCAGATAATATGATATAGTTTACATATGTGATACGATGCAATACATATTTTCACGCTCATCAGTTTGGGAAAAAAAGACGTATCTCTTATATAAGAAAAAAATATTCATGAAGAAAATAAAATGAAACACGGTATACTTTAATCTGCATTCAGATCTCATCATTTCCTTCTATGGTAGTAAACAGTCCTTTTCATCCTGAGTATCTTGGAGTTGTCTTGGATCCTTGCAGTGCTAATAATAACCAAATTATTCACAGCTGATCATTATACATTTTTGCTGTTACTATGTACAGTGCTGCCCTGGTTCTGATCAATTCACTTTGCTTCGCTTCATATAAGATTATACATATTTTTTCATGATTGTCCTGTTCCTCATTTCTTATGCTACAAAAGTATTCCATCATAATCATATACCACAACTTGTTTGGCCATTCCCCAATTGATGGACATCCCCTCAGCTTCCAGTTCTTTGTCACCACAAAAAAAGCTACTATAAATATTTTTTTTTGTACAAGTAGGTCCTTTCCCACTATATTCAATTCCTTTGGGTGGAAATTGGGCCCAATCTTTAAGAACACTGTATTTTACAATCACCTTGACATTTCTTTTATTTCAAACACAGACTTCCAGCAAAAGCTATCTGTACTCATGACCTGCACTTCTTTTCTCACTTTCTTCTAAGCTTTTTATCTGACTTCATTCATTCCTCATCATGAAACTGAAACTGTTCCACCAGTAATATCTTAATTGCTAAATTTAGCAGTCTTAATCCTTGTCCTCCTTAACCTCTCTGCAGCATGTAATGCTGTTAACTTCCCTTTTGGTTCTTACTGCTCCTTTTTAGAATAGATCACTCCTTTGCTATATCATTATTCGTACTTTACCTTGGTCATTCTTCTCCAAATCTCATAAAAAGAATATTATAAATTTAAAGTGTTACTCAGAGTTTTGCTATTTTTTGTTATTGTATTTCTGGCCTCATCCTCTCCATTAGAGTCAATATTATCTCTTTGGAGATGAATTCTACATCTCTAAATTCAGCTGTCTTGTTATGCCCCTACACAGGCTGCTTAATCGCTACCATGCCTCTCCTTGCCACTTTCATCTCTTCTTTATGTTTCTATTAAAATGTAGACTCACTGAAATTAGGGAAATAGCTTGTTTTCTTGATTTTTATATGCCCAGTGCTTAACTCAGTGTCTAACACAAAGAAAGTACTTAATTAATGCACTTTCTGTCTAAAAATGAACAGAACATCCAATCAATTAGATTCCATTTATTCTTCCCTAGTCTTTCTCATTCTCTTATACAGGTAATAGGAATAAAGTGATTGGACAGGAACAAGGGACTGGTAGTAAATTCTATAGGCTAAATTCTTATTGAGAAAGGGAAGCCAATAGTGCTTCCTATCAGTACCTAATTGTTTAACTAATAACATACCTGTGATTTCCATTTGCTCAGTGCATAGTCTTTGGCCAGCTCCAGTCCATCTGTTTTCACTTTTAATTTGTTTCCATTTTAAATTTGTTTCCATGGCTGGCCTTCCCTTCAGCTCTTCTTAGCCTTTATTCCTGTGATTCTGTGGTTATAGTGGCAACATGACATCTCAATTGCTCGGTCATTTCGACAAGATGGAGACTAGCCTTGCATGGTTCCACTGACTTCTTTCTGGAAATTGTCTCTCACCCAAAAACCATTGGGAACTGCAGTGACCTGCCACTTCACCAGAGATCTGCGTTCTTTAGTCATTCATCTTCTTACCTCCTCTGAACAGCAACCTGAGAGGAAAGAGGTTACACTGACATTTGTGCATGTTATTTTCTTTCATGGAATCTCCTGGAGACTATTTCATTGTTATCTTTCTATCCCTAATACCTAGCCCAATAACTGGCACATAGGAAAATGAATATTTGTTTGTTTGCTTATTTGTTCAGACTCATCGCCTATAAGAAGCTGTCCATCTGTGCCTCTGGTCCTTAATGTCTTCATCAACAAAATAAAAGGATTCGACTCCCACCTGGAACTGGTCCTCCTGGGAATCTTCCAACATATATGATGGGCATCTGTACATTATATTTTGAAAGGAATTACTATAATATGGGTTGGATGAGACCTCTGAGGTCCCTTCCAGCTCTTAGATTCTGTTATATTCTATGAAACAGTAAGATATGCTCAAAGATTTCACTAAAAATAGACTATTCAACTATCTTTATATTTTTTTCCCTACCTAAGGCCTATGCACCTAATAGGTTGCTGGCTGGAACTAATTACCAGGTGAGACCATGCAAATCTTACCTTCAGGCAAACCTCAGCAGTTCAAATCTGCAAAAAAGAACTGGCTATATGAACATCAAATTGCACTAATAACTAAACACTTTTAAGTTTAAACCTGAATTACTAGTTCTTAAGTGCCCTGGTGAATCTCCCAGGCTCTACAACATGCTGGAAGCTCTGAGATTCAGGACCACTTGATGAAAAGTATTCAGATGTGCCAGATTATGCTGATAAAAACTATTCCTTGTGTGACATGGGGGTGATGGTTATCACTGTTATAGTTATATGAATAGAAGTTGAAAAGTATTTTAAAAATTTCCTCCACCAAAACATTTATTTTCTTTGCTTTCCTGCCTACAATAACCTATTGAAAATATTAATTTGTCAATAAATTATTTAATCTTACTGACTGTCCTCCCCCAAATCAATGGACTTAATTGAATGTTTTTGCTATTGTTTATAATGCAGCTGACCAAATAATAAAATTATCTTTCCTGTTTAAAATAGTCAAAAATCTATATGGATTACTCACATAGGTATCATGACATTATGTACCAATTTTCAAGAAAGAAAAAGAATTGAATCTGTAACAACCCACCAGTTGCCCTTGATTTTGATTTCTGACAAAATTCTAGACTACTAGAATACTGAAGGAGTTATTAGTGAATAATTAGAAAATTATATATTTTAAAAGCCACCTAATTTACATGAAGAATAGGTTTTACAGACAAATCTTATTTCTTTTTTATTGAAAAAAATCAGTAAACTAATAGATCAAAGGTACTAAGGCTATAGTTTTTCTAGAGTTTAGTAAATAATTTGATGAAGTCTTTTATATTATTTGTGCAGAAAGATGAAAACATGCAGGTTCAAATAAAATGAGATGGATTTTGAACTCATTGAATATCTAGACTCAAAGAATGAATATTAATGATTGGATTTAAACTTAAAAGGTCTCCAGGCAAGTCCCCCAAGGATCTTTGTTTACCTTTTCATATTTAGTATTCTTATTGTTGATTTCAAGAAAGAAATAGAAGAAATGTTTATCAAAGTTTCAAATGAAACAAAGTGGGAAAAGGGAGAAATTGATAGTGTTTGCCAATGTCTGGATCCAAGATCTTGACCACACATATGCCTAATAAAAGTGTAAAAGTTTACTTCTTAAAAGTTAATAAAATGTAAAGTCTTATGTTTGGGTTTCAACTACTGCAATATAAGACTCAAGAAATAGTAGATAACATTTAATCTGAGAATTGAGTTTTTTTATTTGACTTCAAGTTTGATATGAGTCAATAATAGTATGATAGCCAGAAACACTGAGATCTTAGGCTTCATTCAGAAAGGCACAGAATTCAAGAATAAGTAGGAAATAGTTCTGCTCTACTCTTCCCTAATCAGACTTTAACTGGTGCAGAGTGATTCTTTGTACCATATTTTATTCAGGATCTTGAATTAAAATCTCATTGTAGAGACAGTAGAGGTAGAGTGACATTGGGGGGCAGATTAAATTAGAGAAGATTGGAGATTTGATGACCAAGAATTGATGACCCAAGGAAATAAAATTAGCAGTGTCCAATAGAAGCTTAAAATTTAAAAATTCAGGCCATAGCTTCCTTGTCCCATTCCTTCCACTGAAGAAGCTAACTTTAAAAAAAAAATAACAAAAGCAAAAAACAAAAACAAACAACAAGCTTTCTACTCATTATTTTTTTTTCCTTCAATGCCATCAAGATAAACTAAGAGGAGAGGTGAAAACAAAACAGGGTGGGGGAACATCAGCCTGTTATATTATTGCTACCTGTACTGTTGAACAGCTTATCCTTTGTTTAAGAAAAACCCAAACATGTAGACATTAACAGTGAAGTATTGAAACTTATGAATAGAAAAGGTCATATTGGGTTGGAGGGTAGGTAAAGAATTCACTCCATAGGATAATAGGGAAAAATATTTTTGTATTTTAGAAAATTTTGAGTATATTTTATAACACACCTAGTAGGTTGCCATTGAACCTGATTAATTAGAGAGGGGAGGGAGGGGTTGAGTATTCATTTGCAACTGTAGTGCACTGTGGTAGCCAAACAGTATCCTACCCTTCATTCAGCTGCCATAACAATTAAGAGATGACATCTGTCATTTCTCTAGAAGTACATAGAGCAAAGAAATGAGCTTAGGTCATCAAAGTTGTCACTAGCTCATGTTTTAGACTGAATCTACCACCACCATTAATCACCCTGTTACATAGATAAGAATCCCTAGTAAGCATTTTACAATTCATTTTTTTGCACACATTCACTTCATTATTTGAATCATTTTGTCAGAAAAAAGCTTTGTATTTATAGATAGATGTAGATCACATATGTTTGTAAATATATATTCATGTATTTATTTTACGTTTCCGGAACATGGATTTTTATTTTTCATTAACCTTCTGTTCCTAAGATTAACCTGGAAATCAAGTTAATCATCTGGAAATCAGGTTAATCAGATTCCAGATCCCATGATATGACATATAAATCTCCTGATCCAACCTGATCTTCTCTCTATATTCAACTCTAAACTTGATTCATTATTCACAAATAGCACCAAAAAATTTAGGTCTATATTGATAGAATAACTCAAGCAGTATTTGACATATCTATGTGTCTAAAGTACTTATCTATATGTTTTAAAAGCCACCTAATTTATATATATGTTATATACATTGGTAGTAGTAAGAACTTATAGAGCCTCCTTTCTCTCTCTCTGTCTCTCTGTCTCTCTACCTCTCTGTCTGTCTCTCTCTCTCTTGCTCTATCTCTCTGCCTCTCTTTTGTCTGTCTGTTTGTCCGTCTGTCTCTGTCTCTGTCTCTGTGCGTGTGTCTCTATGTCTGTCTCTCCTCTGTCTCTGTCTTTCTCCTCTCTGTGTCTGTCTGTCTCAAAATATATCAAAATAAAAAGAATCAAATTTCATACATTAAAGATTATCAGGAAAAAGCCCTTCATTCAAGTTGCATCTTTGAACATAATAACTTGTGTATAATCATAGACAGGCCACTTAATTTCTCTGGCATCTCTGGAACACTATAAGAAGCAGATAAATGAGGCCTATCTAAACTGGTGGAAGGAGTTTCTGTATTAGGAAATTTAAAACACTAATGAAATCATTGGCTCTACCCTCCCCTTCCTTGTGCAAGTAAATAGGGTCTATGGTATTCCATTATAATATACGAAGATTTTTTTTTTTTGGTGCTGCTTATAAACAATCAACTGACAGTATTGGATACTCAGAGAAGATCAGGTTGGATTATATTTGTGCAAAGGTTCAATGCTTTCAAAAATCTCAAATTGGTCACTGACACAAAACAAAACAAAAAAACCCAAGTCTTTAAAAGCAATATTCTTAGAATATAGTTTTTGGTGACAAATCATGACACTGTGAATCACAATTTTTATAAGAACCACTATTAGAAGTGATCTAGAGAAGGGGGAAAAAAGAGTTCTAGTGGGTAATAGATCAATAGACACAATGGGCATAATTCAGTTATAATATATCCAGGATCATTAGCAAATGAAAATTTCTGTAAATTATTTCATTGAGGGCAACTATGGGGATTGTAGGGGTAGAAAGTGATCTAGTCATATAAGAACTTATATGTAATCAATAAACTGATCATTGAAAAAGCATCTGTTGAGCACCATGTGCCTGGCATTGTGATAAGCCCTAGGGATTTGAAGAAAAGTAAGAACACACAAAAAAAGACAACTTTGAGGAAATTTATATTTTAATTGGGAAGATAAATAAGAAATAGGTACATAGATAATAGATATAGAGTGGATTTTTTAATACCCACTAGAAAAAACTCTCTAAATAGTTATCTTTTATAATAAGCAAATAGTCATAACTAAAAGTAAAAACCAACTTATACAAAAAACTGTGTCTGAAGCCAGAGTAATTGGTATAAAACTTTGGACAGAAAGTGACTACTCTCTAATCTTAAATTGTCCAAAATCTTATTCTTTATGAGGAAAATAAGTCCAAAGAGCATTTTCACGCTATTTATTCCTCTAGGCCTGCAGAATCACTGACTTATGGGTCAATGCAGATCCTTAAACAATGTAAGTACTAGTAAATACTAAAAACTAACTAACTAATGTTAAGAGAGCTTTTTATTAATTTCTCCTTTTTTCTATATAAGAGGCAAAGTAGTAATAAGATTTCTCAGTTAGAGACCCCCTGCTGTGCAGACTGTCAGTTATAGACCCCCTCTGCTGTGCTGCTTGTCAGTTAGTGACAATTAAAAGGGTGTGACAAAGGGGAATTAGTCAGATGCAGGGAGTTGCAAAGGGCTTTTTGTCTCTGGGTCTCCTGGGGGAGAGGTTGTGCTGCTAGCACTCCCTTTGGTTGGAGACAGAGAACAGAATTGAGGACCTGGTAGCCTTATTGATTATTAGTAACTTGGGTAGATAAGGTTGATAGATAGTGGTTATATGGTTAGATAGTTAGAGTAGTAGAATAGGCAAGGTCTTTGGCCTAGCAGAAGATACTGCCCTCTAGGCAGATAGATTTAGAGTTTTTTAGAAAAAAATTTAGTTATGATTGGAATCTCAGGTATAGGTACAAACTATTATAGGATTACTTTCACTATCCTCCTTCCTATCTATCTATCTAAACTTTTTGGAGAAAAAATAAGGAAAAAATAACAGAAATGATAAAGATTCTCATTGTCTGTACCAAGTTACATTGATATTAAACTATTCCTCCTAAACCAGGAGTGATATGGAACAAAGTCATAATGGTTAATATCCCCAGTCTCAGGATATGACATAGGCTGGCCCATGAAAAACAAACAAGTAATTTTTTTTTCCCCTCTGAAATACACAGTTTACAAAATTCAGTCATACTGAAATCTGTGTTTATATGGATGATATAATAATGAGTATAGCTCCAAATCATCTTATTTTTAGGGTATGTAATCACAAAATATTTAGAACACATGGAAATTTAATTTCTCTACAGTCATAATAGAATTCAACTAAAAAGAGGACACTATGAAGTAAATTAAAGTGATTATGTAAATGGACTCATCTTCAACATTTCATGCAAAAATGATAGTTCCAAACTTCTTTGCTAGGTTCAGATCTCTCCTGGGGGCTCTCAGTTATCTACAACACCCAAGTCATTTTATTTCAATCCTTTAGTCTCCTAGTACAACCTTATTTTTAGCCAGAATCTTTTAAAAGATCTTGGACTTTATTTTCTCTAGACAGAATTTACAGCTGAAGTTACACTCTGAGCTTTCTGAATACCTCAAGTCAATATGTAATACAGTAGCGATGCTGTTTCTCAAAGAGTTCAGAGAAAGTTAGAAATATGCCCTGGATAGATATTGGTTATGTTTATCAGACTTTCCTGGAGGATGGTTAAACTAACACAATTTCATGAAATATTCAGGTTTCTTAGGTTTATGGAATCAATTCATTTTTAGGTCTAAATCTTTGCAGGTGCCTATTGTTTCCATCTGATAGTAGTAGCCAGATAAACAAGATTAGGTAGTTATAAGAAATTTATGAGTTCATATTCATTTGAGAAAAGCTTAAAAATTGCTTCTTTCATCTCTTTCTCTTGCTTTCATCTTCTTCCAATCAACTGAGCACCTCAGAGGCAAGTAGGTAGAGTAGTGGATAGATCACTGTACCTGTAGTCAGGAAGACCTGAGCTCAAACACAGTCTCAGAAACTAGTTGTGTGACATTGAACAAGCGATTTAATCTTTCTCTGCCTCAATTTCCTCAACTGAAAAATGTGGATAATAACAAAATCTACCTCTCAGAATCAAATGAGGTAACATTTGTAAAGAGCTTAGCAAAGTGCTTGGAACCTAGTAAACATTTAAAGTATGCTTTTTTCCTCCTTTCTTCATCCTCTAAGCATGCAGTTAATTCCTAGAGAAAACAGAAGCAAAAAAACAAAACAAAACAAAACAAATAGGTTGTCTCCTTAGGAGAAAAACAAAGAACCATTTGCCAAATATGTATTGGGACATTTAACTGTAAAGATGTATCACATTCATTTTCAGTGTAATTCATAACATCAAATACAAATGGATGATAATTATTAATAAAGTGATAAATGTTAAATAATATAGTTTAAATGTATGGTCCCTTGATATTGATTTAAGGGAGTATCTTTCACTGTATATGTATCTAATACTGATACTGGAAAAATATTTCTGTAAGTGATAAGATTAAACAATGATTCCTACTCTTGTTTTAGTGCTTTAAAATGCTGCATAAAGATGGGTTCAATACTTTTGCTGGGAAAACCTTATCTTACTGAGTAAATCACAGACATTACATCAGCATTAGGCTGACCTAGCTTTGATATGCTGGGAAAAACCTTTCCCAGGGACACCCTCCATACTATAAATAACTCATTAATAAATCATATGAAATAAAGTCTATACCATTATACTTCCTTAGAAATAAGATTGTTTGGCTTAACGGAAATGAGCAATCACATCTTGACTATTGCTTTGAGTAGTACAAAATGAGTCCATGTATTGTGCTGTAAATAAGATGATAATACAGGAATGTGTGAGGTCTTACATGTAACATGAAAGACCCATTAGGTGTTAATTAAGCCTTTCTGGATTGAAACAAGGTATACCAATTAAGTATTGAATATTCAGGAATAAAAGGATGCACTGAAGCACATCTTTTGCAATTTTGTTCTCTATCCTTTCTAATGTTTTCAGTCACTATGCCCGTTAAATAAGTCTTTTGTTGAACACATCAAAACACCTGCAAGCCTTTGATAAAAAGCTAATGGAATTCATAAAAAAGTTAGTGCTTTAAAGAACTTGTATATATAAGGGAAATACTGACCTTACAGACCTTGGCATATCAGAACCTAAAGTAACCTGGTGAGACTTTTTTTTTAACCACATAGTGTCAACCATGATTAGGAAATCATTTTTATAGGCACCAGAAATTTTTTTCAGGAATACATATTGGGTTAAATATGAGGCATACATTTTATCTATACTTAAAAGTTAATACTAAGCATTGTTGTAGATAATGTAGCTAGTATAACTAGAAAACATTATAGAACTATTAAAAATAAAGTTGTGTCTTAGATTCATAAAGTGGATTCCTAAGAAAAAGATAGGCATGCTTTGTGAGGAACAAAATTAAATACTGATAGGTTTCTTTGAAATGAATATACTGCCATTCATTCTGTGGAAGCCCATTGCTTGCTGAGGCCATGTGTTCTTGCCAAAGTGCACATCTACTACAATATAATGTCGAGAGTAGCTTCGAGTTTTTAAAGTGAGGTCATGGTGCACTTGTCATCTTCGATTGACATGGTTCCCACATATGTAATGTTTTCTATCAGTATGTCACAAATTAAATATAGTTGTGATAGATGTCAGAATAGTATCATCTTAATCCAAAGCTGAATTTTGCAATGTGTGAGTGTACAAAATAGAAAGAAATCCCAATTCTTCTTTTTAAAGCAATCAAGAAACTGATTGGAGTTGATATACTGATTTGCCTTAAAATATGTTTAGATAGAAGCAACGCAAATGAAATATTCTAAGTAAAATCTTTTGTGGCATCTGTCAGGACTGCCTAGGCAAACAAGAGTGTGCTAACATTCTGCCCAAATTATTCTTAAATTGAAAGTATGCAAAATCTTAAGTATCTCACACAATCATTGTGGAGATGAAGAGATGTTGGTTGGACAATAATATAATTGTCATAAATTGATCTGAAATTGATTCAAAGGATCATTAATTTAGAGCTAAAAAAAAGAACTTAGAGGCCTTCAAGCTCAACACCCTCATTTTACAAATTAGGAAACTGAAGTTCAGAGAATTTACATAACATAATGAAGGTCACAAAGACAGCAAGTGAAAGAGAAAGGCTATGAACCCATCCAAAAATCAAAGCATTTTTACTGTATGATAGTCAAATGACTGGACCCAAAGAGTAGTCATTAAGGGTTTGGTGTCAGCTTGAAAGGACATCTCTAATGCAGTGTCCCACATATCTACAGTTTGTATTCTGTTAATTATTTTACAATCATAGATGGCATGTTAGGAAAATTTGTAAATAGCATAACATAAAAGGATAGCCAACACACTGTGATAAAAGTTAGCATCCACATAAACGATAGAACTTCCATCTCCTGGCCCCCCCCAAAAAAATATACATATATATATATATATATATATATATATATATATATATATATATAATAGTAGATAATATTGCCACTTGTTTAATTTAAGTAGTTTTGGAATTTTATAATTTTGAGTAGTTTCATGTTAAGCATTACATTTTTCATAGAAAAATCATATTATATATAAAGTACCTATTTATTCATACTTTGGTGAGAGCTTAGATAAGAGAAAAATCTTAAGCTTTGGAAGAGGCAACATAACCCCCCCCAAAAAAATATTGTAAAATGAAATAGCTCCTCATCCCATTAGAGCCTAAGCTCTTTCAGGACTAGGTCTGGTCCAACCACAAGTATGAATCCTGAACAGAGGAGTCCCTAGGGAAAGAAGTAGTAAGTATAAAGCCCCTTTACTCTCTGGGCCCAGAAGAGGTTCCCTATTATTAGGAAATATCAAAGTTGTCACTGCCTCAATCTAATCTAATCTTTTCTGGCCAGCCCAAATCTGAGATACTGGGTTCAATCCTTGGCTTGCATTCTATGTAGTTCATCAGAAAGCCTGAAAAAAAAAAAGAAAAAAAAAGACCAGCAAAAGGAAGGTTTCGACTTCAAAAAATATGAAGATCAGGTAATAAACTAGGATTGTTAAGGATGGAGAAGAGGACAATTCAATGAAAATATCATAGCTATCTTTGAAGAGTTGAAGAAAGGTTTTTTTTTGGAGGATTAGATTTATTATGGATGGTTACAGAAAACAGAAATAATGGCATCTAGTAGAAAATGGCAAGCAGGCAAATTTAAATTTGATAATAAGGGAAGGAAATTCTTAAAAATTAGTCCTGTCCAAAAATGGAATGGGCTACCATAAGAGGTTCCCCTTTTTAGGAGCTCTTAAAAGAGAGGCTGGTGACTATTTGGTAGGAATATTAGAATGGAGGTTCCTTTTCAGAGAAAGGGCAACCTTGATGTCCAATAAGATTCCTTCAACCTCAAAAATTGTAATCCTCCCAAGCCTTTTTTTTTTATCTTTAATAATATACTATGTCATTCTTCTTGACATCTAATATTGAACTTTTGTGCTTCCATGACTCCTCTTCCTTTCCTTTTCCTGGGGATCTAATTTTGGTTTACAATCTGACTCTGACTTCCTATGCTATTAATACTGAATCTGTTAGATCCTTGTCTCCTCAGTACTATCTGACTTTAGTGTAAACCTTAAAATTTCACAGACTTATGAATGTTAAAAATTTTACTCCACATTGAGGAATCCTCCCATTCCCTACTTGAAATAATTCCCTACCAGATAGTGAGAACTCTACTTGAATGTGAAAACTCCTTGCTATGGGAGTATCCCTACTCCACCCCTACTTAAGGCTGCTTTAGGGCAGAAAACTCCTCACTAAACAATGAAAGTACTTGAAAACCATACTTATAAAGGAAAGGAGTTCTTTGAGCCATGGCTGTTTTTGGAATTGATACAATGGGATGCTAGGTGCCTATAAAGGTGGGGCAACTTGTAAACTACTTAGACCTAAAAGGTGAAAACTTTACTCAGAGGTTTTCTCTTAATGAAATTAGTCGACACAGTAGCATTTTTTTCTGACTTACTAAAGAGATTAATCTACTCAGCTGTGAATTCAAAACGGGCTGTCTTTTGGAAAACATCTACAGTGATTGGTAGATGGAAGAATTTAGGGGAGGTGACTGACATAGGAGATTTTGCCCTTAAAAATAAGAGCTCACCAGAACAGCTGGAATTCATTCTGAAACATTCAGATTGAGGAAGTCATTCTGAAACATTCAGATTGAGGAAGGACTGATTATGAAACATTCAGATGGAGGAGGGAGCTGGTGAAAGCAGCTGAGATGATGCTAGCTTGGTGTCACTAGAATCCTTGCTTAGGCAGACCTTGTGGTGAGTGTTAAAAGACTGACTGACTGATCTCTCTCTCTTAAGACTCAGGTCTAGGCCATGTTGGCTTAAGGCCCTTCATACTTATTTACTTTTTCTCTCTTTCTCTCTTTTCTTTAATTCCACATTTGTATTAATTAAAATCTCTATAAAACCCAGTTGACTTGGGTATTTGAATAATTGGGAATATTTCCCTGGCGACCACCTTATATTTGATTTAAAAACCAAGACACTGTAGTGAAACATATTTTCTGAGGTCAAATTTACTCACCCTCTCTTATATCTATCACAATTTATATCTTCCATTTTAATCACTACAGTTTAAGACCTCAACCATTTTAAATCTCACATTAGTCAGGTAACTTTAATTGAGGGAACTGAAATGGTGAAGATTAAAGCTAGTGAAACTTAGAATACAAGAATTCAAGGCCACTAATTAGCTTGAACAACTCAATTCCTCTAGGTCTCAGTTTCCTCATCTGTAAAATAAAGTGTTTCAAACAGAAAATCTCCAAGGTCTCTTCAAAATGCAATCCTTTGATCTTGAAGCTCATATTCTTCCTCAAATTTGTTCTTTCATAGGTTCAGATTATCCTTAGAAATGAATCTTTCTAATGAAATCAGGCAGTTCAGAGGAACAAACATTTTTTTTTACCCCTCAGGCATTATAACTGACTGCTTTATTTAAAACTACATCCCTCTGGCCTCTTCAATGCCCAAGGGAAGATTCATTTTTGCTTCCACTGAATAAATGTTTGATTAAAGTTAAAGTTTTACTTTGGTGTATATCTTTGAATTTTGATTTTGAAAACCATGACATCTTGAATTGTGTTAGGTCAAAGTGTATAATCTAAGTATTTGGGAACTCTACCTTCTGTAGACATTATCTGAGATTTTAGCCAAATGAGAGACAGTAGTAGGCAAACAAATAAATTTCTAGGAAATAGGTTGAAGATGGTAGGAGAACTGTATTAGTAAAATGACATATAATGGTGACTATGAGAAGGGGTTCGTTGTTCGACACTAAAAATTCTCTTTGTTGGTCAACTCTCAGAGCAGCCATCAATTGCAACTATTCAAAGACATTAAGAAAAGGGTGTTAAAGAAAACAGAAAGAGAATTACTTAGAACTCTATGACTTTAGATGGAGAAAGTGGAAAATTGCCAATGAAGTGATACAGTTATATGGATTGTATTTTCTTTGAAGTACAGAAAAATCTTAATTAAGCAATTCTTTTAAAAAGTTACCTTGAAACATTGCTAACTTAAGACTCTGCAGTATTTGTACTGTTTCTCAAAACCCTGGAGGTGTAACCCTCCAAAAAGCTGGAGAGTTGACCTTAAAATGAAGGTCCTTTAAGCCTTTCTCTTTACAGTGACATGGAAAATAAGATCACAGACTTTCAGGATATCTTTTTTATTGTTCTGCCAAAAAGTTTTGATCTGTACCTTGCATGCATCAATTGCAATTAAATGTTGCTCATTTGACTTTTTTCCCACAATCTATTTTCAAAGAAGTAATTATATATTTTTGTTTAAAAAAGGGAAACCTCACATCATTAAAAAAATACATTAAATTGTACTTTAAACAAAGCATCACTAAAAACAAAAAACAAACCAAAAGCAATATGCCAAACATATTGGGCAGATGATCAGAACTTGAAATGAAAGAGAACTCATGGGAATATGATACGAACAGTTCTTTTTCAAAATAAAATCATCAGTTCTGTATATATTTGGAGATGATCAAAGAGGGAAGGATTTTCTCTACATAGAATGTTTACTATCTGAGCCCTGCAGCTGATTCTCAATTCAAATGGACTATAAGCCATGAATAGGAGAGCAAGTGGGACAGAGTCTCTCAATAATCCATAGAAAATGCATTATAGTTGCACAGTTAATTACCTTAGTTCAATGTTTGTCAGTGTTTCTATTCTAAAACTCTATTTTCCAGGGTTTATAACTAGAAAATAAAATTTTGCTTTCGGTCTTGCTCATTTTATTTTCCAGCTAGTGATTTTATTTATTTATTTTTTGGTTGACTACATTTAGAAATGAAATAATTCTCCTTTATTTTCATTTATTCTTAAATGAAAGAAATTCATAAGAAAAAATAAAGACATCCAATAAAGGAGATATTCAATATTTGTAGTTAAATAGCCTAATGTTAACATTGAAAAAAAATCTGATGACAGTTTCTTTACTAAACCCATGACTCCAAGATTTATTTTATTATGTTATCTTTGTATGTTTGTTTATATCTTGCATTTTGATGTCAAATTGATATTTCAAAGCTTATCTCTTCTACTTGCCACTAGAGTTTTTTAAAAAGAATTCTCTATTTATCTTAAAACTTTATAATCTGTGACCAGCTTACTTTTCTAGGCTTTTATCTCATTTTTACTCTGTATGTACTCTACATTCGATCAACAAAAGGATCAATAAAAAGATAATCAGTGCCTTACAAATATTAGACAATAAAGATACAAAGAAAATTTTTTTTAAGTTCCTGTCCTCAAGTAACTTAAGTTCTGCTGAGGGGATTGTGCCCAAAGAGATAAACAAATTACATATATAAGGCAAACACAAAGACAAAACAACAGCTTGAGAATCTTTATTTTTTTATATGTCAATTAAATTTTTAATATTTGCTTTCTGACATTTTTCAACCTATGTTCTTTTCCTCCCTTCCAACCTTCTCCCCTCCCCAAAAGACAGGTAATATAAGTTGTACACATATTATCCATGTAATACACATATACACATTCATTGTGTTGTGAAATAAGACACATATGAATTAAACTACATTTTATGGAGGAAATAATGTGAAGAACATTTTAATCTCTATTCATACTCTGTTGTGTTCTTTCTATGGTGTTAAATAATCCTTTTTCATCATAAGTCCCTTAGAGTTGTTCTGGATTCTGGCCTTTTTGATAATTGTTAACTCATTCACAGTAGAATATGATACATGATTGTTATTCCTGCGTACAATGTTCTGCTGGTTCTGGACAATCTTTAAAAGGTCCTTGAAGTAGGTTATACTTGAGATGAGCCTTCAAAGGAGCTAAAAGTTGTTAAAAGCAGAGGTAAAAAAAGGAGGAAATTTCAGACCTGAAGAAGAACCTGGGGAAGCATCAGAGGAGATAGAATATCATGTAGGGAAAACAGCAGTTTGGTCAGTTTGATGGAGTGTCAAGTGTGGGAGGGAAAGTGATATGTCCAGTGGTACCTTGATACATGAGCCCCTGAAGTCACGAGCAGTTTGAGATACTAGCAGTCACAATCTGGACTTTTTGCTTTAAGTCATGAGGGAATATTTGAATCACGAGCTTCCACCACCCACCACTGGAGAGCCTGTGGAAAGTTTGGCTTCACAAAGGCTGTCTCGTTTAGTTCAGCGTTTATCTGGTCATGTGAGCATCTGTATTAAATTGCTTCACTTTCTTCTTAATTTTTGTCTTTATTTTCAGTTTTTTGGACAAATTTCTTAACTTTTAACCATGGGACCTGATGATGGAAGAATTGAAGGAGTTACAGCAGTAGCAGCATATGGAGGTTTTGCAGGAAATTAGTGGGGAGGAGTCTGAGGTGATGAAGTAATCAATACAAGCGAAATTAAGGAAATGAGGAGTTGGAAATACATTAAAGTTTATTGAAAAGACACACCCAGAAAAAGTTGCAACACGTGATGCTTGGAGCTGCATAGCAACACTTGTTTCACACATCAAAACATTCTGAAAGGGAGGAAGAAACAAACTTCCATGGAAAGTTTTTTGTTGAAACTGTCTCTAAGTGGAATCAAGAAAAGTGTGGCAAAAGAGCCAAAATTCATTGAAGAAAATGATGATAATTAAGGAAAGTAAAAAAATAGCAATTAAGTTTAGCAATAAAGTTCCATATCATATGAAATGTGTTCAATTTTGTATTTAAATGTAGCCTTACATGTGTAGAGAATAAGTTATGTTAAGTGATAGTGCATGAAATGAAAACCTTCTCCATCAGCATCTTCACCTGACCATGAAGGCAAATAACACTTAATGAACAAATTTATTTCTTATTATCTTTAAATATATTTATTTTTATTTAAAAAGTATATTTTCATATTTAAAAACATATATGTAAGGGGGCAACTGGATAGCTCAATGGTTTGAGAGCCAGGTCTAGAGATAGGAGGTCCTGGGTTCAGATGTGACCTCAGATACTTCCCAGATGTGTGACTCTGGGCAAGTCACTTGACCCCCATGGCCTAGCCCTTACCACTCTTCTGCCTTGGAACCAATACACAGTATTAATTCCAAGACGGAAGGTAAGGGTTTAAAATTTTTTTAAATAAAAAATAAAAGCATATATATAAAACAAAAAATATTAAGTATTTTTGGGGGGAGCGGGAATGGATTAATTGCATTTCCATTCATTTAAAAGGGGAAACTCGATTTGACACAAGAGCAAATTGCTGGCCAATTAATTAATTAATTAAACTCATGTGTCAAAGTACCACTGAATTTACAATTTAAAATAATCCGGAACTAGATTATACTGTTAAGGAGAATTAAAAGCAAAACACATTTGTCTTCTTTTTTTTTTAAAGCTTTATTGATGTTTGTTTGAGACTGCAAGTGATTTGGCCTAAACCATTTCAGGAATGCTGGTGTATAAACATGAAAATAAATTATAAGAGTATTTTAGTAAGCCCAGGCAAGAGGTGATTGGAACTTGAAGTAGGTAAAAGTGAAGAAAATAAAGCAAGTACAAGAGGGTTCTATAGAAAGCAAGTTGACAAGATTTGGTAATTAAATTATCCTATTATTCAGGAAGCTTGAAGAATTGAAAATGACTCTGTAGTTGGAAAGCAGAGTAACTAGAAGAATGTCAGTGTCCTTGACAGAAATAGAGGAATGATGAGGAGATAAAGTTTAAGGATAATAATAATAATGAGTTCTATGTTAGACATCTGGGTTTGAGATGCTTAGATGCTATCTATTTAGAGATGTCCAGCAGGTAGTTAGAAACATGAGACTTGAACTTAGAAGAAAGATGAATAGTAGAAATGCTTATATGGGAATCATCCTTAATAGAGAAACCAGTTGAACCCTAAGAGCTTATGAGATTATCAATAGGAGAAAGTAAAGAGAAAAAGAAAAGACAATAGGCCCTAAAGTCAGACCAAGGTGGCATAGAGGGTGAAACTGGGATAAGGATCCTATAGAAGAGATGGAGAAGGATTCATCAGATAGATAAGCAGATAATAATGTCATAATATCACAAAAATCCAATGGACTACTTTATCACGCAGAAAGAGCCATAATGTAATGCTCTAGTCAAGTTAAGAAAGTTGATAGCTGAGAACAGGCCAATAAATTTAGCAATAAAAAGATCTTTGGGTACCTTGGAGTGAATAATTTCAGTTGGGATGGAAATCATTTTGAAAGGGTTTTTCTGGGTGTGTTTGGTTTGTAAAAGGTAAAATTATGGTTGAGACTGAAAAAAATCTAAATTTAAGTGGTCGTCAAAGGAAATCCCAAATAATAAAGTACCCAGGTCAGCTGCCAAATTTTATGGTGATTTAATTGATATAGTATAGAAGGTTTTAAGAAGAAGTAGGAAGGAAGGGGCTAGTACTGGGCAGGAAGATAGAAGATCTAGAAAGTAAGGTTTTGAGTGTGAAGGAGGAAAGAATCAGTTTGACCTCCAAAGAGGTCTTTGCTAAGATGCCCGAACCTGAAATCATCTCCAGGGCAAACTCACCACCCAACACACCAAGATGTCAGAACGTTTAGCACGTTGCCAACAAGAGTCATCTCTCCAGGGAAAGAGAGAGAGAGGCAGCCCATGATGTGCCTTATATGGATGTTTTTACAACACTTTTCTGCGTCTCATCTGTACCAGTGAGGACTTAGTTTGACTTAGGGCAGCCCAGAGGTCTGTCCTTTTTTTGCACATTTTTTGCACATCTCCTCAGATAATTAAATCTTTGAGTTTGATGCAGACCTTTCAAAATCTTGTTAAGCTGAATAGGGTGGAAAATGTGAGTTTTCCAAGACCTGATTCTGTTACTCCAAGTATCTCCATTATTATTGATCAGTAAATAGCTAAATTAGATCTTCTAAAGAATGATCTGATTAGGGTGGAATAGTTTTAAAATTCACACTTTTCAATGAACTTTAATTTTTTTCCAACTCCTCATTTCCTTAATCTCTCTTGTATTCATTATCTCATCACCTCAGGCTCCTCCCTACTAATTTCCTGCAAATCCTCCAAATGCTGCTAGTGCTGTAACTTCATCAATTCCTCCATCATCAGTACCCATAGTTAAAAGTTAAGAAATTTGCCCAAAAAAACTGAAAATGAAGACAAAAAGAAAGAAAGCAAAACAATTTAAGTAGCAGAACCAATATAATATCATTTTCCAAGAATGTCTCTGAAAGGAAACAAAGAAAAATTCTGATCAAGGCAATGACCAACTGTGACTCCAAAGGACTTATGAGAAAGCATATTATCCATTCCATGTTCTGACAAAAAGATAATAGACTAAATGTTGAAGAAATATGATTTTTTTTACTTGCCCAGTATATGGATTTAATTTACTTGACTGGTCTTTTGGGGGCTTGATGTCCTTTTGGCATTTCCTTTAAGACTTCTCATGTTTTCATTTTTGTTTGCTATTTTTTTCTAAGCTTGTTTTTGCTTTTTCTTAGATCTTTGCCCATGGTTTTACCTATATGCTGAAGCTAACCTCTTTCCTAAAGTGGAGGGAGTACTGTTCAGTACTTGTTCTGGGCCTGGGGTCAGCTCAGCTGTCTGGGTGTACAACTGAGCACTCTGCAGAGGCCGGATGGTCAACCTGCTTTGTGCAGGTTTCCAGCTATTCAGTTCAACTGGTTGGAGTTGGGTTCTTCCAATCCTACTGAGGCTGGATGTTGCTGGCCTGAGTTCTTCCCACAGCTGCCTGTGCTGGGTTGTATCCAGCTTCTGCTCCTGTTGTATTATACAGAACCCTTTTCCTCTCACTGATGCTTGTTTGGTATTGCTTTGGTTTCCCCTCTTACTCTGATGAAACTGGGCAGAGCCAGTTGTTCTCTTTCTCCTGCTACTTATGCCATATTATGTCCAGGGTCCACTGAAGCTTGTTCAGTGATCTGTCCTCTTACCCTAGGGAGAAAAGACCTCCTTGGTGTCTCTCAGCATTGTTCTGGGCTGGATCATTGCTCCCATGCCTTCTTCTGTGGGTTCTTCCATCTCAGTGTTTATTTTAAGGCATTTTTGTTCTTCTGTGGTCATTTGGAGAGTAATTGACTGGCTTTGGGATTTTTTTTTTTACTTTGACATCATGTTCTGATCTGCCCCTGCAGTGGTCGGATTGTTCTTTTTTTTTTTCCATTTTTTTATATCCTTTTGGTTATTTTGGGAAAAGAGAAGTGAAAGAGAGAGAAAAAGAGCCATTATGACATTTTTCAAACATCCAGATAGGAGGGAATGAAATTTGGAGAGAAGTAAAGACAAGTGGGACAGTTCTGAAAACAATACTAAGAATATATATATATATATATATATTTAAGAATAGACGTATTTGAAATTCATGTTTTCATGCTGAATCAGAATGTGTTTTTCATTAACTGAGGATCATGATAAGAAAAAAAGAATATGTACAATGCTGGTAACAAAAAAACAGGAAATGGGAAGATGGAAATTCATGTATATAGAGAGAAAAAGTTCAGTTTTAAATAGTGTGGTTTGAACCCTTATACATGATGATGAGATCAGGAATATGATCAAGGTACAAATCATGGGAGTTGAGGAGACTGAGGAAGTGGGCAATAAAAGAGCTTGACAGATAGGGCATCAACCTGTAAGTTGACATGCCCAAATTTAATATAGAGTTGGAGAGCAGAGGGACATGAAAGAAGGGATGTCTGTAACTGAAGAGGTTGGACAGAAATGAAAAATCCTCTTGGGAAAGCCCAGGCTTCTGAGTAAGACTAAGAATCTAAGACTAAAGACTAAGATCTAAGAAATGTGAGAAGAAACAGTTTAATGTGAAGCGTGGCTTGTGACCACTAGAACACTAGTTACACAAGACACAGCGATCAGATGAAATGTGAGTGGAACAACATGAGTCACTAGATGGGTAGAAAAGATAGGAAAGATATGGAGGAAAGAGGAGGTTCCTGTAGGCAGCCCACTACTCTGAAGGATCTGCCTGGAGGAGCTATGTGTTCTGTTCTTTATAGAAAACTCAAGATCTGGACTTTCTAGGGGGGCAGGTTTCTCACATAGAGTCCTTTGCCAGGTCTGGATTCCAGTCTCTTACCCAGGTGCCCTTGGGTTCTCCATCCCATGAATAAAGCATGGGTATTGATTGTACCCTGAGGGTATAGGGAGAAGATATAGCCACAGGCTATAGGCACCAACACTAAAACACAGCCTTATCATCTCATAGAAAGCTGGGGGCCAGGGAGAGAGGCAACTAGGATTTACACGTTTTAATTTTATGTATTTTAAGGGCAGAAGAGGGTCCATAACCTCCCCCATCCTATCTGGTCCACAACTATATCATTATTAGCACTGAATCATATTAAGCTTAAACCTGTCCCTAGTTCTTGAAAAATATACATTTAATTACTTCTTTTGCTTCAAATCTTGACATAGTAGTTTTTGAGGAATACATGCCTTTCTTTTTAACAGTTTTATTTATACTTGCTGAGTGCTTTGACAGTAAAGGGGGGATCTTAAATGTTTAAATAAATAAAGAAGCAAGTGAAAAGAGGGGAGGAAGGAGAGAAGAAAGAAAGGAGGAGAAAATAGAGAAGGTAAAATGAAGTTTAGCTTCTTCTTAAAAATATTATTTTGTCTTTTAATATACTACACTGTATCTTTTTTGAATTGTAGAGTTGTTTTTACTGCTCTCCTTCATTGGTTCCTTTGTTGTCTGCTGTTTCAAATGCCTGATCAGTTTTCAAATCTACTAGTGAATGCTCTAAAGAGGCATTAAACAGGATGCATTTAGAATAAGTGTAAATGTTTCAGATACTACACGGATTTGTACCTTAAATGTGCCATATCCTAAAAATAAAATTGTGCTAAAGCAACTCATTTTTGTTTCAGGTCATGTGATCTTATTTTGCCCTAAAATAAATTTTCAGTTATTGCAGTCATAGCTGTTCAATAGTCTTTGAGGCCATGGGCAACAATTGAATACTATATCAATTTAAGATTTTCTAACTGTTCAATGGTGCAATCTTTTCTTAGTATGTCTTTTGGAGTTATTACATACATTTGCATCTAACTCCAACTCAACAAAAGAGAGACAATATTGATTTATTAGATAATCAACATTTCTTTTTAAGTCTGAATGTGTACTTAGCATTCAGTGGGAAAAAAAAAATGTAAAAATCCCATTATAATGAACTCTGTGTGGAATCTAAATGCTTTCTTCTATAGAGGTTTGCTGTCATTAAGTTTATTGCTAGAAATCATGTTCAAAGATGACCACAGAGATGAGTCAAAGTAGGTGCTGGTCTCTCATTTCCTAACCCTAGAAGCAAGAAGTGAATTAGAACAAGGTTTTGGAATTAGAAGGATACACCGATTTTATAGCTCAAAGCATGATTGAGGAAAACTGTCTAGCGATATAAATTCTGTTTTCACATGTAGTTAAGACTTAAATCCAAGTAATCCAAATCCAAATCTAGCACATGAAAAGTCATACTCAGAACCTACAGAATGCTCAATATTTTTAAATGCTATTTTTGCTTGTTTTGTTTTGTTTTATTTAACTGAAGTAGACTTCTGATAGATTAGAATTAGAATTTATTATTTTGATTGGTTAAGACTAAATCTGTGTCTAAATTATATAAATGGATATATACAGCCACATATATGTAAATAAACACTGTATATGTGTATATTTGTAAGAGGGGTGCCCTATAACTAACAGGATATTCTATGTTCTGATACCTTTTTCAAGTAAGAATGCAGCTTCTAGTTCAGAATCAACCAATCAACCAGCCAATCAAGGTATAAACAACATAGGATGCCTATATTGAACAACTTAATCAAAGATATAGACAAGATCTTAATTAGTTTTGGGGTGGGGATAGTGGTGATGAAGTACTGAAGTTCATTGGATGAAATCATATGCTTTTACACAGGAAATCCATTGGGATTGGTCGAAAGAATTTGACATGCTCCAGGTCCTATGTATATCAAGAGAAGTTCTAATAGGAGCTTAGCCAAGATTGAGAAGGCTGAGCCCAGAGAGGATATAACACTCTTCTCCATCCTGGCTCCCCATGACCGCGAATAAAATCTTGTGAATTTTGAAAGGTTGAACCATTCGAACATCCTTTCAATGTTGGTTCCAATGTCCTGAAAGACAGGATGAGGCCAAACTAGACATACCAGGAAAAGATAGCTTTAGTACACAAAAAAGGCACTGACCCTTTGAGCAGAGTCAATAAGAACTTTATGAGGACTCTGAAAAGGAAGAAAAGGACTTTTAGTACTCTGTAAATTATGTTTACCTCTTTGCTACATGTGCTTTTGAAATTCAAACACACATTACCTTGAGCTCAATATGTATTTTTGGGAGGGGGTCCCTCTGGTTTGGGGAGTAGAAGAATGTTTTTATAATAACTACTTAATAAATATCCTTTCTAAATTGTGATTAATCTGGCTGCTTATAATCAATAAGGAACCTGTTGGAATAGTTCTAGTGAAATTTCCAATTCTTTGGGGTTACTCTGGCTCCCTGAAGGCAGAATAATAGCTGTTCTCCAGCTTCCTTAAGGCAAGTGAACATCAGAGATAGTTGGAGCCCTCACGCTGAGATCCCACCAGCCCTGGGAGTCTCAGCCCAGTAGGTGAGGGATGCATCCTGGGACCTTCCTTCTTTCTTTTCCTTAAACACAAGAATTTACCTTCTCTGCACATTTTTTAAGTTGAATCAAGCAGGAGGGTCCTGTAGCTCTGTCTTCTTGTTGGATTTGGTTTTCTGTCCCCCTTAAAGTGCTTTGTTTTTTATTGATGTGGAAGGGAATTCACAGAGGAATCAATTTTTGTTGCTTTGAAGCTACCATCTTGACTCCACCCAAGAAATAGGCAAATGGTAGGAACACTGTATAAAAGTCAAAACTGATGTATGCTTTCCCCCTCCCTTCATCAAGTTTGGGTCCCTCAGCATGAGATAAAGGGAAATTATATTTTAGAATAGATTGTACATGTGGGGAACAAAGGAAAATGTCTATCATAAAAATTAGAAGAAAAAATAAAAGGGAAATAGGAGATATTTTACCATAGTTTAGAAGGAAAGAAAACAATAGCATTAAGTATGGTAGAATAGCCAATATTTCTATTTCTATACAATTTAAAGGTACTCTTCTCATAAGAATCTAATTAAATAGGCAATATAAAGAATATTATATCCATATCACACAAAAGGAAACTTTGGTCCAAGACCTTTGCTCTTCTAATTACACTACAATGCAAGTGTGGACATTTTCAGAAAATTCCAAAAAGCAAGATTCAAAGGAGAAAGGTAATGATTTGAATTACAGGAGCGTTCAAAGTACCCTAGTTTTTGGTAGAAGAAAAACACTTAGCTGACATCAGGGAAACGGAAATCTCCTGCCTCATGAGTTTTGATAGCAAAAACTACTGAAGAGATAATCTGCAAAGGCAAAGGAAACAAGAAATTAGAGAAAGAACAGAAAATTAAGAATGTAGGTAAGGAGGTTTCCATGTATCACTATCTTACCCTTGTACTTTATATTTTCTTTATTATGTTTAAATAACTATTATACTTTTAATGAACATTTTCTAATATATTCCATTGCAGTTGTTTCAAATCAAATGGAAACAAATCTCTATGGAATCTGCTAACTGACTTAAAAAAGCACAAAATAACATTATTTATGTTATATTGCATGTTTATTCATTTTCTTAAATATTTCCCAATTATATACATTTTTTAACTCTGACTTTATTTCCCGGAATTTATACTGTGCATTGCTTCTACAGGAAAAGAGAGGTAAGAGTTAGTCAATAGGGGTTTAGTGAAATGATCAAGGTCACAGAACGAGGAAGTTTCTAAGACTAGATTTGAACCTAGGACCTCTCCTCTCCAGGCCTGACTTTCAATCCACTAAATCACCTAGCTGGCCCCTACCAATTACATCTTAATCTGACTTGATCTGTGAGCCATGAGTTTGACATTTCTGAAATCTAAACAATGTCTATGTGACATGGTATCAAGTCTATATTACTTATTACAACATGCATATATATATATATATATATATACATATTACCCACAGATGATTTTTTCAATTTTCTACTGTATTTCTTCATGTGGAATTAATTGACAAGAACCAGAGAAATTGGATACTATATAAGTATCATTAATAGTTTATCCTTCACTAGTTAATAATATGAAATTCTCCTGAAATATGACTAAAATAAAGAGACTAAAATTAAGTGAAAGCAATTTTTTTCAGATGAATATGAGGAACAAAGGCATCTTTTGTTTTGCTTTTGTGTAATGGAAAGAGGTAACAACTTGGACAGATGGAACCTGACTTGAATTTGACCCTGTTCCAGCATTTACTAACTTCATTCATCATCTTGGGCAAATCACTTAAACTCTCTGATCTTAATTTCATCATCTGTAACACAAGGATTATGGTCTAAATTACTTCTAAGGTCACTTTTTTCTCCAGAGTTATGATCTATTTTCATTCCAGAGTTAGCATAATTTTAGGGAATGACTTTCTGTGAACCCTTTTTGTAAATTATGGATATTACTAATATTCTTATATTTGGTGGGAAGGGAGTCAAGCCTTGTATATGAAGTTATCTCCTATTAGAGGTGAGCAATCAGGACCTTAACTTGAACCTAAAAAATGTTTCTCCTAGACAAATAATACATAGGAAAACAGATAATTTTACCACTTTAGCCTCTTCTCTGAGCAGAAAAGAGCACATTTTTTGGTGACAAAGAATCTTCCTTCCCTTTTTAACAGAAATCAAAGTCTCCCTTGGAAAAGGGTAGTAAAGGAGACAGGCCATAGATCTCCATGCCTCAGTCTAAGCCATATCTTGATAGACTCACGTGGAGACACGTAACTTACATGGACAACACATATACCACCCTCTTACATATAATACTATGACATTCAGTGCTCAGTTTTTATTACTCAACTAACTAAAGTTGGGTGTTGGTGGTGTATTTTCTTATATAATGAATAGGTTAAATTGCTAACCTACTCAAAGTTCTTTTAATGTGAGGAGAAAAGATGCTACTTAAAGATGCAAGTAAATAAGGATTGGGACAGACTTCACTGGTACATTGAAGTTCCCAGTGAAGAAATTCCCTCAACTAATGTTGGTCAAAACTCTAAAATGTATAGTGTAGGAGAGTTCCTAGAGTACTGTGAAGAGAAGTGAGCTACTGAAGGTCACAAAAACCAATACGTGTCCAGGGTGGGATTAGATATCAGGTCATAAAGGCCAGTCCTGTATGTCATGATGTCATGTAGCCATAAGATCCATTCATCCATATACTGACACTGTAGACATATGTGCCTATGTATATATTTAAATATACATATGTATGTGGATATATGTACGGATAGTGTTTTAATATCTTTTGTATTTTTTTCAGTCTGTCTCTAATTTTATATATATTTTCTCTCAAAGCCTGCCTTTTCTTACTCTTTCTTCCTACATCATTGCAATTTGTATATCCCTTTCTATTCCCATTTCTACTACTTTTAAAATCTACAGTAATCCAGCCAAAAATATTAGTTTTTTTCTTTATGATGTGGTTCCATTTAAATGTATAACTATTCTCATTGCCAGTTTTTATTTTTCCTACCTCTCATTTGCTTCTATTTTTATATCTGTCACTTCCTCTTTAACTTTGAGGGTTCTGTTTGTGATAAGGATCAGAGGACTTCAGATAAAATTGCAGTTTATATTTTCCAATTCGTCTTCTCTAATTCCATATTTTTTATACACTTATCTGTCCCAGTGGCCTCCACTTTTTCCTCCTTAGTGCCCCCAACCTCATTCTCTCTTACCTAAAAATAAAGAAATTTGCACATTAATTATAACTTGTCTAGAAAAAATGAAACACATACCTGCAATTATAGAGGCTCAACACACTTGCATGTTCGCAGATCAGTGATGAATGAAAAAGAAGGTTTATTTAAATGAATAACGAATTTACTGTATAATACAACTAGATTTTCAGAGAATAATAATTCAATGGGGGCTAAACATGTAATATTAAATAGCATTTGTGGAAATGTCATCATGTGTAATTTATGCAATAAAAACTCTATTGGACTCAGAGTGAGGTTTATTTTCAGATTGCCTTAGCTAAACTTTTTTCTAATTTAATAAATCAAAAAAACCCCATTGCATAGATATGAATTTCATTTGGTCTCACATAGACTACAGACCATTTTTGTTATAGTGAAGTAGTGATTTTTATAAACATGGCAAAATACAACTAATAAGGCAGTAATTTTAACTCAAACTTTTGTGTTTGTGAAAAATAATTATTTCTTACAAGATTAATAAATAATGTTTATTGATATATTAAAAGTGATCATAAGATTTATGAAAATATCTTAAATTAGAATGCAGTCTTGTTTAAATAGTTCCTATTGTTCAATCTGGCTTAAATAGCCACAAAATTGCAGACAAGCAAATTGTTATTTCCTTCTATTAAGGCATAATTTCATTTTAATCATGATCTGGCTACCAAAGCCACAAATTAACTAATCAGAATAGTACCTACTCTCATCTCTCTTTTGGTCATAGTCAGTGGAGTGAATAAAAAGAAATTTCTTCCCTAAAGTAGACTCTACCAATAGTACAGGAAATCTATTGAAATTCAGTATGCAAAGAGAATTTTTCTTTTCTTTTTTTTTTTTGGTTAGGCTCAACAATTCCTCCATACACACACTTCTTAATACTTTTTAGTTAATGTGATTATAGCTAAATAGTTTTTGATCGATAAATTTGTATTAATTTCTATGAATTGATACAGCTTTCAACTCTATAAGTAATAACCAAAGAAAATCAGGAAAAGCAAAATTATGCACAAGAATAGCAAAAAAATAATAATTCACAGAACAAACTAAGTATAAACGAAGCAAAAACAAAATTTCAAAAACAATTAAAAATTATTCTATATTTTCCAAATAAAAACATGAAGATGATGCATCAATTTTAATAATACAGAATCTATGTTATGCAGCATATTTGTGAATTTTTATTACTGCATGATTTTTGCCTTCCTATAAAAAGTAATTTTAAGTGTGCATAAAGATCTCTGGTTTCAACTTTTCTTTTTCTTTCTCATTCTGCATCATTTTCTTCTCCAGTGGATTAAAATGAACAGAGGTAAGTGGCTTGCCCTGGGATCACACAACTACTAAATATCTGAATTTGGATTTGAACTCAGGTCCCAATGCATTTTAACATTAAGGGCTTCCATTTTTAAAAATATATATTTCCTATTTTCCCTGGGGTAGCAAGGTCATGCTCTGGATAGAGAATTTGAGTCAAGAAGGACTGAATTTAAATTTAGTCTTTCCTAATTACTAGCTCCATGACCCTAGGCAAGTCACATCACCCTACCTGCCTCAATTTCCTCATCTTTCAAATGAACTGGTAAAGGGAATGGCAAACCATTATAGTATCTTGGCCAAAACACCTCCCCCCCCAAAAAAAAACCCACAACAAATGAAGTCACAAAGAGTCGGACATGACTGAAATAACTGAAAAACAGCTTCTTGCCTCCAGGTCCACTGCTCTATTCATTGTGCCACCTAGCTGCCTCCTAGGCAAACAGAGGTTAAGTGGATTGTTCAATGTCACATATGCATTACAAGGTAATAAATAGTTATAGAGAGCATCATTTAAAAAGTCAAAAGTGAAAATTACTCCTTAACATGAGCCTGCATTGAATAGATGATGAAAATAGCTAATGCCATGACAAATAAAATCCAGAAAAGTCATTGGAAAAGTTAGAAACTAAGGTGTCCTATCATGAAAACTCAAAGAGAAAGAGTTATCTAGCAGGAACTTGTGAACAGTGGCAAATGGTACAAGAATGGTCAAGAAAGAAGAGCTTTAAGGAAAAAAAGATCACTAGTTTTGACAACTAATAAGTAAATGATAATTTTGGTAAGAAAAATTGATGAAATGATGTTAGGAAGCTGAATGAGGAGGGTTTATAAGAGATTGAGAAGAGAGGAAATGGAGGCATGCAAGAATTTACCTAAGTTGGTCTATAGAAATATAAAATTCTATCTAGTGCATACATTAGAAACAAGAAGGTTTTATTGGGGGGATGTTTGTTTTAGATTGGGGAGAAAAGCATGTGTAGGCAACAGGAAGTGAGAGATTTTCTGTTAAACACTAAAGAAGATGACGGGAAAAAATCTGTTGAGTCAGTTTTAGTAATCAAGGATAATAACTATATCTTGATCAGAAATTGTTAGGCAGATATTATAAGGGGGGAAGGGATCTCTTTAAATGAAAAATGAGGTGAAATCTCGACTGAGAGGATGAAAGGAAATAGTGGTAAGGTGAGGAGTGGAGGTTTGGAACAGGGGAATGTCATGGACGCTTAAGTAGGGAGGAATTGAAGGATTATCGGAGGAGATTGTTCTGAGTAAGGATGTAATCACTTGGGAGTTGGGAGGCAGGATGAATCAATATGTAGAGGGAAATGATTATAATGTAAAAACAGAGGACATCAATAAAATGTGTTTTTAAATGTTTTTTGACTCAATGATTATTTACTGATAATACCGTGGAGGGATGGCTTGTGGTTCTTTTCCGTCCTGAGCTTCAGTCAGTGCAGCCTATCATTTTCAGCAGGGTACAATTATTAGGCATGATTCTTGGAACCAGTTAGAACTTTCTCCTTTTAGAGAGTCATGATCTGAAAGGTGAAACTCTCTCAGCAGGCATCATCTGAATTGAAACCTCTATTACCTCAGTTAAGAATCTCCCTGGCTATTTCAGTGCTCACAAAGAATCAAATTATGTTCCCTTGACACGACCAGCTTCTCTAGTCTCTCAGTATTCACGGCCACCCTTCAAGGCCAAACGCAGATTCCTTTCAAATAGTTATAAATGATTAATTTGGATAATTCAAGCCGATTCTTTTGTTTTCTCACTTAACATGAGACTAATGTGAATTTGCTATTCTGTTTCTAGTGATTTCAGATCAAGTTTATGACCACAAAGGACGAAAGTAATATGTATGTTACAATTAGGTCATTACCTTACAAAGCTGTACCTAAGGAAAAATGAATGAAACGGACTGGATCGATTTTTGGTGGAGTCTTCATTCGAGCAATATAACACGTATTATAAGTGTATAATAAGAAGGGAATTTAGACTGACTCATGCAGGTCCCATACAGCATGGCTTTGTTATATTTTTAAATTCTACTTTATAAGAAAAAAAATACATTTGAAAGTAGCTCCAGTACTTAACAGAAATCTTACAAAAGAATATTTTAGTTTTTGCAAAAATCACAATTGCTTTCTGCTACAAAATAGAGAGCAAGAAGAGGAATGCATGTTGAAGAAAAGTCACCATCAGAAGTGAATTTCTGTACTAAATATCTGTGGTAAAAGCATATGCCATTCAGCTTGCCTTCAATATACAGTAATTGGTAGGTGACATAACATTGACACTGAGTGCTTTCAAATTATCTTCCATATTTAGGCCTTCTTTACCCACATGATGGACAGTGCTGTATTAAATACTTTCTCAAAACAAAATTAGACTCAAAAAGTAGCAGTTTTCTGTCAATGTGTACTTCTGGAAATGACAGTTTTAATCTTTTCAGTGTCTGCTGATAATGGATGTTCAAAGATTCTTTCATCAAAAATGACCTCTAGAACCTCGGATTGTAAACCAGGAGAGGCTATAAAACAAGAAGCCTTCGTGTGAACTGGGACAATAACAAAAATGCAATCAGTGTTTTAAGGCTGGATCTTCTCTTTCTTCATATAGTATCATCTGAGAAACTCTAGTTAAGAGTAAATAAATACAACTTTAGACTCCAATAATTGTTTAACCCTAGAGAGCCATTGGATCACTAAACATTTTATTTAATGATCGTGTGTAATACACCATGCCCTACTTATAAAATTCAAAGGCATGGAGCTTATGGAACTATGTGAAGAAATATTTTAAATGGTGAATTGTTATTATAATATACAATCTTAGGTAAAAAAAAAAGAGGCCCCCAGGATTTAAGTTATAGCCTAGTTCTATTTTGGACTTTTATGGAAACTACCTAAATATTTTAAGGAATCTGTCTCTTTAAATGTAATTTAAGGTTTAAATTAATATAATACTTATATGAAATAGACTTATATGAGATAGATAGATAAAGAGAGAGAGAGACAGAGAGAGACAGAGAGAGACAGAGAGAGACAGAGAGAGACAGAGAGAGACAGAGAGAGAGATGATAAGATAGAGGGCTTTGAAAATCCAACATTCTGATAGTCATAGATTGAGGCAAACAATCACACATAATCCAAAAGAATAAAAATTTGTATAATCTGGGTAAAGACCATAGAAAATTGACTAGAACACAGAAAAGTATGCCAAAAGACAGTGCCTAGTTCTACCATGAAGACCTGAATAGGAACTAAAGGTAGGTAGATCAGTAAACCAAAGAAGTCTATGCTAGAAAGAATATTAGATTCTAAGATACCCAAGAACCCATACTATCAGGAAAGAATAGTAATTCCCTTAACAACATTAAGCAAAGATTCAAAGGAAAAAGTTTTATCTATAAGAACTTCTCAGATACCTAGATGAAATAAAAAAAGAGATTAAAAAATATGTTTTAAAAAATCAGGAGAGTAAGTAACAGACCAAAAAGAGGTAAACTTATCCAAACAATTATCTCTAAAAATAAGACTAGATGAAGCAATAATTATTGTCTTCATGTGATGGTAAATATTAGAGCAGAATTAAAAGATTTAAAAAAAATACTATCTTATAAAGAACAAACAACAACAAAAACAATCTGGGAAAACAAATTAAGGAGAGAAAATTCAAATTAGATGCCTTTAAATATGTGATTTTAAGAAAATAGTGTATTTCAAGAAAGAAATCAGGAATAAAAACCACCCAATCTATTAGAATCTGAGGGTAGAGCTATGATAGACTTAAAATGAATGCAACTACAAAAGGAAAAATCTCAGAAAGGTCATAGACAAAATCCAGAGTTAGATGTCAAATTAAAAATGCTACAACCATCCTGAAAGAAGTTACTATACTATAAAATTTTAGTAAGAATCACATTAGACCTGATTTGCTCCATAATAAACATGAAGAGATCTTGCAATTCATTATTTGCAAAAGCAAGAAGATCTAGAATTCCAACTGAAAATAACTTTCCCTTTAAAGTTAAATATTATCTTAATGGGGGAAATGGATTTTTAAAGGATTAGAGGAATTAAAAGCCTTGCAGTGAAGACAACAGAACAAAGAAGTAACTTTGAAATGCAAATTAAAAATTCAAAAGAAAACTAAAGAGACAAAAAAAATTATAATTAAAGAAAATCCTGGGGAGTAGGAAATGATTCAAAGTAAAATGAGCAGAACCAAGGAAAACAATGAGGGAAGAGACTTAAATACTCAATTGCCTTTAGAATTTTTCAAATTTAGGTTTTTAGAATTTGGAGAACAAGATAAAAAATGATTTCCCCATAAAGATGAACCAGTCTAATAGCAGGAATGTTATTTTTTCTACTCATTCAGTTTGTTCTACTGTTATGTATTACAAATTAATACCTCCAATTCATCCATGAAGAAAACAAATGGGAATTTTTTTTTTCTTGGATAGTCTTCTCTGCCCTATTCTGCCTTAAATTTTGGCTAATTTAAATTTTTTTTCAAACAATAAATTAAAATTGTAATTTCATATTGAATGTGAACACTGCCATTAAGGAAAAAATTACAGACAAAGTTAATGTGAGTAATTTATATGTCCACAATTTGCAGCAGTGAGAAAACCTTCTCTAGAATGGTTAATTTGTAGAGATGAACAAATAGCAGATAGCAACAGGATTTTGTCTGCATTGTGTGTAATCAAACAGAAAAATATTGTCCCCAAACAATGACATAACAATTGTCTTGAGATGAGGCAATAGACTGAGATTTATCCCAAGAATTTCTTGTGGTTATCAGATAATTAACAGGTGGGAATTTTTAGATCCATTTACATGTATAAATTTATGGTATTTTGTTTATTATTCATTAAATTGGCAATATTTTTCCCTTTAGTGCCTTTTAGAAATACGAGAACCTATGACATCAACTCAGGAATATATTTAATATTATATTATTTCAGCATAAAATATATCCATAAAAAATCTTATTAGAGGCAAAATCTATCAATCAAAATTTTGATTTGAAGGAAAAATGTATTGGAAACTAGGAGTTTGGCTATAAATAGAGCACATGATAGATAAAATTGACATAATATGTTGTTTTTAAGCATCTTGAGAAAAGTTCATTCTAAATTTTTGAAATTAGGTTTGGGCACACAGTTACTCTTAATATCTAAGTTATAATTTTTAACTTTAGTTTTAACATTGTAAAAAAGTTATTTTGATAAAAAATACTTTCTCAAATTAAACCATTTGTTTTCAAGCAAAGGCAGTGAAAATTATAGAAACACATTCTCTTGATTCAAAGGAATGAAAATAACTTCTAAATCGCTTACTTACAATGTGACCTGAGGCAATACATATGATTGAAAAGAATTAATATAAAATTTAGGAACATAATAAATGGTTGTTAAATGAATTGATGAATATACAGTAAAATCGTTGAATGAATGTATCTGAAAGGAGTTTAAAGAACTAAATTATGATGAAATAACTATTGGTAAGGAGCTTCTAAGGGGACTAAAGGATCCTAGAAGAACTAATATTCAAATGTTCTTCTGACACCAAATTCAATGTATTTTCAAAATACAACACTGTCCAACTTCTAATAAAGAAGGATATGGAAGTTTCCAACATTCTGCCTCATCAGTGCCCACCACTGCAGCATCCAACTTGACTGCTCTCAGACATCCATGACATGACTGCTGTTAATGGGAAAGGCCTCCTCTGCTTTTTAGCCTAGTAGGTAAGATATATAAAAGAGACAAAAACTAAAGAGAGGAATCTACTACAATGAAATCTGGATACTATTTACCGAGCTTAAACAACTGTTCTTGGAGGAAGGAAATATATGAAATATCCAAGGATAAATGTTCTTCACATGCACATATTGAAACATCATTAAAAGATCAATAAATAGAAAAGTGAAAAAAAGATAGAAAATTGAATACTAAATGGAAACCCCAAAATTAAAATACTACTTAAAATTGCAATATTAAAAATTTCAAATAATTTTAGGAAAACAAAATAATAAATAAGATTTAAAAATACCAACAGCAAGTAGATAAGTAAATTCAACCAATTAACAACCTTCATTAAGTGCTTACTTTGTGCCAAGTACTGCTTTAGATCTTGATGATGTTGTCAAAAATGTTACATTGCATGCTTTCAGGGACAGGATATTCTACCCAAAGAGGTAAATGTATATACAAAAGTATATAAAATGCATATGCATATAAATGTATGTCTACAGATATATGCATATAACCATTGTTTTCAGTCATGTATAACTCTCCAGGTTTTCTTGGAGAAGAGCCTGGAGTGGTTTGCCATTTTCTCTTCTAGCTCCTTTTTATAGATGAGGAGACTGAGGCAAAGAGAGTTAAGTGATTTATCCAAGGTCACAGAGCAAATAAGCGTTTGTGGAAGATTTGACTCGGGAGATAAATCTTCCTAACCCTCGGCCCAACACTCTATCCACTGTACCAGGCAGCTGCCCCATATCAAAAGATACACATATACAATAAGTACAAATTTCAAGGGGATGCACTAGCATGAAGTGGATTCTCATATAGTAAGTTGTGATTGAACTGTGCTTGTGAAGGAAACCAGGGATTCTTTTATTTAATTTCTAAGCACAGGAACACAAATAAGAGAGACAAAATCTCCAAGCCAAAAAGAAATAGATTTATTGGGAGAGGGCAGGTCTCACAATAAAGCTAGACTTCTGGTCAAGACCAAAAGACTCAGAGTCTTGTGAGAGGACTGCTTTTACACCCAAAGAATTAGACAAATTGTACATCAATTTAAAAATAATTCAGGACAATGATTAAAATAGAAATATTTCTCCTTGGTAGAAGAAGTCACTTGATGATAACTTGAAAGTCATTTGATAGATAAGAGAGGAGCAGGGGAGCCTGAACTGATGATATAAATGATTAGAGTGGGTGGTGCTAGGTGGTATCAGGCTTTGAACACAGGGTCGGGCCTAGTAACATACACTGGATCACAAATTCAAGACCTTAATTATTGCTAATGGTGCATGATATAGCAAATGAAAGCTAAGGCCTAAATTGAGGCCCAGAGTTGAGACCAATGCTAATAATGATCAACTATGCTAAACTTAATTCAGAACCTTGTAAAAGTTAAAATAAAATCTCAATAATAATATTATATTTTAAGAGATTCATTAATGATCATTAGAAATCAAGGACTAAAGAAGATACAAAATAAAGACCACATACCCATGACTGGTTAGCCATTTTTTAGTCAACCCCACTCACCACAATCACTGCTGATTCTACATCAGAGAGAGGGAACCTCCAAAGCCCACGCCCTTTATCCTCTGTCTACAGGAAGTATGTAATGACAGGAAGCAGTGGGCTCTTGGGATATGTAGTTCTTTTTTAGGGTAACAGATTAAAGTAACAAAAGGTCCATTAAAATGATCACTTATGATTATCTAAAGATTACTGCTAACACTGAAATCTAATCCTCATATTAGGGGGTTGGGGATTTTTCACTCACAATTCTAAGAAGCAATGGTGAGGAAAGAATATATTTCAGGGAAGGGGGTGGTCCAGATAGTAGAAAGAAAAGAGATAGACATGGTGGAGGTGGATGAGGGGACAACTTGACCTTCTTGCAAAAGATGGCATTAGAGCTGAGCCATGAAGAAAGCCAGTAAGGAGAACATCCCAGGAATATAACATGCAAAGACAAGTAAATGGCACAAGGTTGAGAGATGGAGTGTTGTCACCTGTGATGAGAAACAAGAAGTCAAGCGTCACTATTATAGTTGGATTGGTTGGAATGATGGCAGTAGCTGACATATTTGATATATTTTATTTCCAGTCTCTCTCTCAGGTGCTTTAGCTATGTTTTTATAGTACTGATTTAATAATGCTACTTTGTTTGTCCTGGCTGTGCAGTAGTGAGTAGTTGGGCTAGAGGACCCCTAGTTTGATGAAAACTGTCATTATTATTTGCCATATACTAACTTTTGCAAAAGCCTTTTGATTTCACTTTTGCAATATCTCTTACACATGCCCCTTCTCTCCTGTGCTGCAGTCACTGTCCTACAACAAGCTCTCATCATCTCACTTCTAAATGACCACAATAGCCTACTGGTGGGTCTTCCTGCCTCCAACTCCAATCCAACTTCTATTTAACCACCAAAGTGACTTTCCTAGAGCATAGGTTTGGCCATATATACACACACACTCAAGAATCTCTAATAGTTTCCTTTGCTCCCCAGGATCAAGTACAAAATGATTTCCTGGGCAATCAGAGTTCATTATAACCTTGCCCTGTCCTCCTTCCCAAGTCTCACTACTTTGATTAGACATTTTCTCTTCTGTTTAGTGACCCTGGGCTCCTGGTTATTGCATGAATAATATGCTCTTTTCAGTTCTGGTCATTTTCTCTTACTGATCTCTGTCCCTTTAACTCTCTCCTCAACTCTACATATTGACTTCCCTGACTTCCTCTAAATTCCTACTAAAATCCCATGTTTTGTATGAAGCCTTTTCTAATCTTTTTTAATTTTAGTGATTTCCCACTGTTAATTATTTCCCATTTATCCTTTAAATAGATTGTATATATTTGTTTGTGTGTTGTCTCCCCCATAGAACTATAAATTCCTTGCAGCCAAGGGATAATTTCTTGCCTTTTTGTATCCCCAGTGCTTAACATAGTGCCTGGAGTAGAGTGGGTACTTAATAAATAGTTCTATATTTAATGATTATTAGTAATATATCCTGGGAGTCAATTCCATTAAACCCAATAAAAAGTTTCCAGGTATGTAAAAAATACTACATTGTAAACATTACTTGTCATATGGAGTTCAACAGTATAAAGGAATTATGCCCCCTACCCTCTATTCTTCTATGAGGATGTAATATATAAATGATTAATAAATAAAAGGTAATTTGAGGAGAGAGAACATCAACAACTGGGAGAATCATGGAAATCTTCACAGAGGGGATATTTGTGTCATGCTTTGAAATGAGAAGAAATTCTAAGATGCAGAGAGGAGGATATTATTTTTAAAAAGGGTCAAGGAAGGCAGGGAAAAAGATATATGTTCAAAGATATCCATAAAAAGTATTATTATAGCAAATCTAGAATGGAAGAAATATTTGCAGCATATCAATGTAATGAAGAAATATAATAGGATGATTAACATTGATATGTATGAAGAACATAAAGAAATATGCAAATATCTATTTGAAATAAAGTGGAACAAAGAAAGTATAACCAGAGGAATAGAGCCTATAATGACTATAATTATGTCAAAGAAAGACTATATCCTGATATATGCAGGGATGAATGTACCTATATATATATATATATATATATGTATATATATATATATATATTCTGACAAAGAGGACACAGAGGAAAGTAATTGATGGGTTATTATGGACATTTTATGTGATCAAATTCATTTGTTCATGAATGAATACTTGACAAGGATACTTAATTTTGTTGATGTTTGGAGTTCGTTATAAATCATTTACAAGAACAAAAAATTTAATTTTCATCTTAATAATCTACTTATTAAAAATGTACCTTCACTCTTAAAGAACTGTTACCAAAAACCTCTATCTCACTCTGGGTGGTATAACATATACTCAGGTGATTATTTACTAAAAGTTATGTGGTGATGAGGAGTATAATTAAATGGGAAGAGTGAAATGAGTCAATATATCAAACTAATGGTTCTGAAAGATGGTAATGGCCAAAGAAAATGTGAAAGACTGACCTCAGAGATCATTATTGGATCATTGATTTAGAGGTGGACATCCTGTCTCCTTATTTTATAAATGAGAAAACAGGCTCCCAGGGATTATGCAATCACCTAAGCCCATACAGATTGTTAAATGGCAAAGTTGGGGTACAAATCTATTTCCTGTGTCTCCAAATCCCATTATCTCCATCATTCATTTTTATGATTATGCAGGGATCTTGTAGTGGAAGTATGGTTTCATAGGCAAAACACTTTGTTTGGAGTCAAGAAGACTCCAAGTCAAATTCTCCTTCAAATATTTGCTAGCTGTATGACCCTAAACCAATGACTTGTTTCCTGGACCTCAGTTTCTTTACCTGTAAATTGGAAACAATAAAAGTGCTCACCTCATAGGTTATGAGAATGAAATGAACAAATATATGTAAAATATTATTCAAATTTTAAAGTGAGCACATGAGTGTATATGTAAATATATATGTATTTATATGTATATGCCATATATAGATTTATAGTTATAGCATCTCTTTCTCCATCTATATCTCTATACCTCTCTCTGTAGCTGTATCTATAGCTACACACATATATACATGAGTAAATATATGAAACATTTGACTATTTTGGCCCCATTGCCTAGAAGCCAGGTAGGTTACACCTCCCACCCTGAAAGGGTGTCAGGATGTCTAGACTCTCTGCCAACGACTTTAGCCCTTCAGCAATGGAGTTCCTCCAAGCATAAAAGTCAGTCTTCAGTTCCCCAGTTCTATTTAAATACTTGAGTTTAGATGACATTTTACAAAGGAATATTCACCTCAAAAAGTATCCTGACAAATAAACAAGTATAGCCAGAATACCTAGAACTATGTCACCTCGGTCTCTAGGGAATGGAAGGAATTCAGATCCTATATTTTTGTTTTCTTGTTGTTGAGTCATATTTCAGTTGTGGCCACCTCCTCGTTGACCCCATTTAGGGTTTTCTTGGTAAAGATACTGGTGTGATTTGCCCTTTCCTTCTCCAGGTCATTTTACAGATGAGGAACTGAGACAAAGAGTGTTAAGTGACTTTCTTGGGATCATAAAAGCTATTATGTATCTGAAATCAGCTTTGAACTCAGGAGATGAATCTCCCTGACTCCAGGACCAGCATTCTGTCCACTGGGCCACCTAGCTTCCCTGGTTCCTATATTGCACAGTTCTAAGTTCTAAGTTCAAAACCCATCCCATGGGCTCAAGTCAAAGGCATGTTGACTTCAGTGGAAAGGAAAACTGAATCAAGCTTTGGCCTTTTTGCCTCTGAGTTGGAGCAAACAGTAGTTGGAATGTTAGAGTGAAGATTGATGGACAGTGATGACAGTTGGAGAGTGACAGTTGTTCTCAAGGTCTCTCTTTCCTGGCCCTTGGACTAGAAGGAGCTCTCTCTCCCTGTGTGCTCTACCTGAATTCCTATGATCATGTCATCTAACAAAAGCATTTAAGGGGAGTGGTTGGAACTGTAAAACCAGTATTTAGAGGCTTCAGCCTGAAGAGACAGGCTCAACCAGTTGTGAAGGTCAGAACCTTTTCTTCCTCTTGCTGTTTACTGCTAAGACTTTGAACTTAAGAAAGCTAGCATAGATTAGCATAGACAGGAATAAAGGATACCCTCCATAAGCCTGCAAGTCCTGACTTCAGCTGAAAAGCTGAGAGAGAGACTCAAACCCAGTCTGGGGCAAAGTATAGGGAAATCCCTACTCCCACTACCCTGATACCTTCCCAATCCAAACTTGCTATTAAATTCATCTAGAGTTAAAATAACCCACAGTCAGATAAGAGGGGGACTATCATTTCAGGGGAAGATAGAAGGAGCAGAACTTAAGGACAGCCATTCAACCATAAATGGTCTTTATCAGAACCCTGTCAGGTGACTTTGGTCAGGTGAGAGGCTTGCCCCTTAGGATAGTCCATGCTTACCTGCCCTGGGGTATCTTCAACATCAATCAATAGAGAAGACATCCGCTCAGGCTATCATAGTTGGCCCATTTCTCAGGAACCCCATTTTTCAAAGATAGTCTCTCAGTAGGGCGTACCTCTCTCATTTTACCTCACCAGCATCCATATTCCCTCTATCCTTTCAACTCCTCCATTCCCTGTTACAAAACCTTTATTATCCCCTTTACCTTTTCAATCCTTGACAATTTCTTTAACTATTACACTTCTCAGGCAACGTCCCACCTAGAACCCTGTCTTCAAGATTACTTTGGCTCTACCCCTTAGAACTGCAGGGTTCCAGTAGGAAACACCATTGTGGCCTGAATATGAGAAGAAACAATGAAACAAAAGAGAAAAAAAAAAACCATGCCCATACCAGATCCAATTTATTTTAGCTTGTGGCATTCATTTATGCTTTGGGTCAGCTGTCTATGATCATCACCTTCTGAACATAGCAGGAAAGAGCAGGTAGGAAAGATAAAAAAAAAAGAAAGAAGAAAAAGAAACTGTCCCAGTTTAGCAATTTTAAAGATGTAGGCTATTCTTGCTACATAGCCATTGGCTGCTCATACCCATATGATAGAGGAAATGAATAAAAGCAGGATGCTTCCATGTTAGACAATCTTGGCATCTCCAAAAGTTCTATTACAAATTGACAATTTGTTTTTATGAAACCTCAAAATTTACCTTTATTCTATGAGAACTTGCCTTCAAAGAACTCCAAACTGAACAATAAGCCATCAAGCACCCATTAAGCACCCTGAATAGACATGATAGAGATGTTGAAGTCTTAAGTTCCCTTTTTGCTTTCTTGTTTTCTGTTATTGTATTTGGGCCTCTCCCATGACACCCAAGCTTCTTTCCTAAGCCCTATGTAATAGCCAGTTGTTTCTAGGCTGATATTCTGTAAAGTATGTATAAGATCCCAAGTTCAATGGAAAGTCTCACCAAGAAAATTCTCATGATGGACATTTCCACTCATAGTGCATTTCCCAGACAATTTTTTCCCAGAGTCTAAAAGCCTAACTTGGTGTGGTGGTACTGGTTTGTGTGCACATGACTGTGTGGAGACCATAAGAACTCTATCTCCCTTGTCCTGATTAAAGACTTATTCTTTTTAACTACATTAGTGGTTCTGTGTTTTTCCAGGTTGACAACAAAAATACACATACATGCCTATATTCATAGAAAAACATTGACACACATTTGCATATAGCTTATGTATGTATAATGTCAACCTGAAACACGAAACACACACAACCACCAGAGTACGTATGGTCCTTAAGTGAAGTAGGCACATTCATCTGGGAAGACACATAGAACAGCAGGCCAGGCCCAAGACTTCCAATGAACTACAGAATACAAGATGCTTATAGGTTGTGGGAGAGGGGGAAAGGCATAGGCCCTGCCACCCACTTGGGAATGAAGCACTAGTCCTAGTCTAAGGTTGCCTGGAGAGGTCTAGAAGCAATAACCAGAGGCTGGGGTACTTGGGAGAGGCCTAGATACAAATGGAGAAACTAAGAAGGCAAAAAAGTTACTTAAGATATGATTTTCTCTGTTAATTCTGACTATGGTAATCAAAGGATGCTTGAGGATTTATTGATCAGTCCAGGACAAGGGTCAGTAAGGGGGATTATTGAATACAGATTATCAGGGACCAAGGTAAATTTGGGGTTTCATAAAACAAAGTTGCCCATATATACATGTGTGTATGTGTGTATATACATAGAGATGTAATATATATTGGATATAAACTGTGCCTCATCTCTCCCTTCTTCAGCCCTTTATACACTGCTGTGAAAAATTACTAAAGCACAGATCTGGTCATGTTACTTCCATGCTCAAGGCAGTTTAGTGATTCTTCATTCCCTCAGAATATAATCTCCATATTTTGGCATTTAAAGTCCTTCAATATCTGACGACAGCCTTTTTCTACCATTTTTCTACCCTCAGGCTACACATTATCCTTCCTTATTCATTTAATTCTTCAGCCAAAGTGGCCTAAAGGCTTGTTTCTTGTACTCTACATCTCCCACCTCTGTGCCTTTGTCCATGCTATCCCTCATGCTTTGAATAATTTTTCTCTTCTCATCTGGAAACTCCTAATTCCCTTCAATATTCAATCTGAGTGCCACATCCTTTAATAAGACTTCTGAGTACCACTCCCAGTTGTTCATGTTCCCCACAAAACTCTATATCTGTTATATGCTTACTTTGAATAGGTTATGTTCACCTAATTAAAGATGAACTCCTAGAGAGCAGGGATTGTCTTACTTTTAAATTTATATTCCCCATCTTTGGCACCTAAGAAAGCACTTAAAAATTCTTTAAAAACTGATTACTGATTCATTTGGTACTCAATCCATGATGAAAAAAGGAGAAAATTAGGGAAGACATTTATCTAGATGAACTAGGAAAGTTCTTTCAACCAAATCTACATCAATCAAAAGAGGTTGTTTCCATAAGAACTTGGGTTGCTAACCAACTATAGTGCTCCATAAAAAATCAAGTAGTTCACATAAAACAAAAGTTAAAGAGGGAGAATACTAATCAAGACAAGGGGGAGAGGGTTCAAATAGTCAACACAGAGAATCAAGCTCCGGGACTCTGGGAACAATATCTCCTAGAATGGGAATGGTCATCATGGTAATTGCCAATGAACTGAACATCTTGGGGTCCTAGAAACATTTTGGAGAATAAAAGAATGGGAGAATAATTGACTGGTTTACCTGTAGGCTAAGGAAGGTGGATTATAGCCAGAGGCTGAACTTCTTTGGAGAGTCCTAGATATAATGGGAGAAATTTCTAAGACAAAAGGGTACTTAGTGATGGAGTATATACACTACTTCTGTCTAGGCTGAGTTCCCTGGGTACTTGAAGGTTTATTGTTCAATCTAGGACAAACCCCCTAGTGTTACATAAAACAACTTATCACCCTAAATATTGCTGTTTTTTTCATGGGGGCGGCATATATTCCTGTGTGTGTGTTTATAATACATAGTTAGACCTATTCCTTAGAAAAATCACCTTGTCCACTTAATGCAGAATGGATTGGAGTAGGGAGCAACCTGTGGCAGGTAGAGTAGGTAATGAGTGTCTGTGCCAGGGTGGTGGCAGTATCTGAGGACAGAAATGAGACTATGCAAGAGGCTGCAGAATTGAAATCCATGAAATCCTTGGCAACAGATTAGGTAGGAGGGATAGAAGAGAGGAGTAGAGTATGACACCTACCTTTAAAGTCAGAGAATCATAGATGGTGGTGCTTTTAATAGTAATTGGAAAGTTTGGAAGTACAGAGGTTTAGGAGAAAAATAAATTCACTTTTGGACATGGTAAATGAAGATGTCTGCTGCATATCTGTTTCAAGATATCTGAAAGGGAGCTGGAGATGAAAAATTGGGAGTCTGCAGGGAGGGTGGGAGCGAATGTGTAGATTTGAGAGACATCAGCGTAGAGATGATAATTAAATCCATAGAAGCTGAAGAAATTACCAAGTAGTTTAAAAGGAGAAAAAAAAGAGGGCGTAGTACTAAACCCTGAGGGACCCCTTTGGTTAGAATGTGACCCTAGCAAAAGAGACTGAGAAATGTTTATAAAGGTAGGAGGGGAACCAAGAGAGCACAGTATCCCAAGAACCCAGCAAGAAGAAAAGGATATCACACCATGGAAAGGTCAAGGAGAATGAGAATTGAGAAAAGGCAATTGGCAATGAAAAGACCACCAATTTCAGAGGAATAATGAAGTCAGAAGCCAGATTGTAAGAGATTAAGAAGAAAGGGAGCAACAACAAACTGAGGCACCTGTTACATATAGATGGTCTTCTCAAGGGTTTTAGTCTCAAAGAGCTATTCCAAAATAACATCTTTCATGGATAGCTTAATTTATCAGTTCTGATGATGATCATATATGAGCCTTATTTCTTATTTCTTTTTCTTTTTTTTTAGTTTCTTTGCTGTCTGAGACTTATTTCTGAATATAAAAAAGAACAAAATGTCACCTTAGGTTTAAGGCCCAAATTTATGTATAGTGGTTACTTAAGGGAACTTCAGATTGACTTCAGGCTTCTCAAAGCATTTTAACCACAACTCTTCATGTCATTTAATGAAAAAAAAAAGTTTAAGGCACAAACTAAAATGTTATTTCCATTTTTTAAATGTTGTTTTGGACTTAATATGCTGAAACTCCAACTTCAGCAAGAGGTGTTTCTGATTCCTAGCTCCTAGTTGTTTATCCTCTGAGATTACCTTCCATTTATATTATCTTGCAAGGAATCGTGTATGTATCTAGTTTCTTCCCTATAAGAATGAATGTTCTTTGATGGGAGGGAGTGTATTTTTCTTCTGTATTTGTATACACCAAAATATATTTAATCAATGACTATTAGTTATCTCCTTAGTGCTTAGCATGATGCCTCAAATAATAAACACTTAAATGATTTTGACTGATTGAACAAATAAAATATTATCTCCATATTTCCTTGTCTAAGAACCACTTTTAGACAAGAAAATATCCAGATGCAAAAAGCTAAATGTACTTCACCTGAATTACTGCTGAAAACATTCACAAGTGCCACCTTACTTTGGGTATGCTGATTAGTATCCAAAAAGTTCCTTTGTTGCCACAGAGCTACTTTCAGAATAAAACCATGAAGATTTTAGAAGAGAGATTTCCTTAAGGTCTTCCTTTCAGCAAAGAAAGAACAAACAATCATGTAAATATGTAGTGAAGTTTACCAATTACAAAGTATCCATTGATATATAAGGGTTTGTCCAGAAGAAAGTACCTGTTTGATATGGGTAAAATTATCAGTCTATTTTCCAGGTACAGTACTGATTCTCTGAATGCAGAATGTCTCATTTTATTTCTGAGGTCGTATTGTTAAAAAGAAGATAGACTTTTTTTTTGTTATGACTTTAAGAAAGTTGTTAATCAAATATTTTCTAAATTTTCATCTGTAATTTCTTGTGGAAATATTGTCAAAGAAAGTAACTTTAAACAAGGATGCATTTCTTTACCACATTCTATGTCGAATTCTGAACAATATATCTGCATTTTATGTTTGAGAGTATCTTCAAAAGAAAAAAGATTTTGCATACATATTGACTGACTATTGGCTGACAGAAAATTTTGCATTAAAAGTATAAAGGGTAGAATGGAAGTATATAGAAAAAAAAGGTATCAGAGATTACATTATCATTAATAGAGGGAAGCTAGCCGAACCTTGAACATGAAAATATATAATACATCCATCTTCTTTAATAATTTAATGTATTTTTGATGATACATCTCATCAATGTGGCAACTTCCTTTAGATTTACAGGTAACGATCCACCCAATGCTTTCTCAGCTTATAATAATCTTACCTATATTCTTCTATGAGAGCAAATGAAATAACATGTATAAAGAACTTTTAAAAATGTAAAGTCCTATATAGCTGTAAATTATTTTTACTTTGATGGGATTCAGATAGTGACAATTATAGGATATTTCCCTCATATTTCTTCTTGCTTTATAGTTAATAGTCTCTAGGGTATTATGAAGGTCAATAAAATTACTGTTTTGTGTAATTGAATTAAAGTATTAGATGTAAACTCATCTTCTGTAGACTCACTGGAAGTATCTGGGGAGCAGCTCTAATAACAAACAGAACAACAAGAATGACATATGTAAAGGTGAAAATTAATGGTTGGACAACCATTTTATGAAATTATGTGGTCACCAATTTTATTGTATCTTGAGTCAGAAATTTATTTACAAAATAGAGAGGAAACAATAGAGAAATGTGAAGGGGATAGAAAAGTTATCTATCCTATCTTAATCCAGGCAGAGATTAATTAGCTTTCAACCAGGAAGGCTGATAGTAATCACTGCCTCCTCCAAGGTGGAGGCCAGTCTCTCTGTTATGGGGTTCAGATGTGTACCCCTGGGGTTCAGGAAGGCTACCTTTTGCAAGAATGCAAGACTCCAAAACTTAGCTTAAAAACAAAAAGAGAAATTTATTAATTTAGGAGATAATGTTGAGAATGGTCAGAAGGATAGCAAGGTGGAACAGCAAGATGGAGAGAAGTTCCTTGGGAGGACAGCATGGATGGAAAAGCTGTCCCCCAGAAGACATCAGTTCTGGGGATTTTATATTCTTTACAACTGATGCTATGTCATGGTGTGACCATGACCCAGAGTGCTAGTCACTCAGGCATTTGGTAAGGTGAGGTGGTCATCTGACTGGGGTCTTCCTGGAGGCATAAAGATTCCTTAACAAACAGATATCTTGAGATGTAGCCTGATAGGATGGAGGGGTAGCCTGGAGGTGCATCTCTCTGTCCATAATAGTTTGCTTGAGTTTCTGGGGGTACAGTGCCCATGTCACTCTTTTATCATAAACAAGATCACATGACTCCACAATTTATCAATACATTATTGACTGACTTCATAAGGAAGTAGCTCATGAACGATTTTTTGATTTCACTATTTTTATAACTTGGCTATTTCATGGGCTCCATCTAGAGATAAACTATTTTCAATCCAGTGACATACCCCTCTCATTAGTCTTTGTTATTGTATGGTGAAATGATAGCTTTGTTTCAAAACAAAACTTTAGTGAAAGAGATCTTTAGTGGAGAAGAAGCCTGCTACCACCACTATCAATAACTGACCAATTTCAAAAAATAAGGTAATCTTAAGAACTCTGGGAAGAGCACCTTCATTTCCCTGCAACCCCATTCACACACAGTACAAATTCTGCATTTAGCTAGCTCTTCTCTAACCATCATAAAATTTGACTTGGCCACCACTGCTTCTGCAGATAATGCAGCTCATATCCTTAAGCAATCAAGCTACAGAAAAACCAGAAAACACATTCTTATTACCAAATTCCTTGATACCATCTGTTTCAAGGGACATGATTTTAGCTCTGGAATTGACAATAAAGATATGAGTTCCTAGAGAAAGGGAGAGAATTATATTTTTATTTGTATCCAATGATTAGCGTATTACCTTGCACATAGTAGGTGCTTAATACATGTTTATTTATAGATGATCTCTAGTGCTTAACTCAATGCTTTGTACAAAGTAAACACTTAAATTCATTCATTCATAATTCATTATTTAATTGATTATAGCTCTGAGAATATGTCTTCTTTTTGAAAAGGACCTACTAATCTCTTTATAGTTCTCTTGGGGTGATAAACTCTGTTTTTCTTAATGTGATACTACTATGTTTATCTATTTTCTAAATACATTATCTTCCTTTTTCCATTTTTGAAGTATGTTAAGACTGGCATCATAAGGAAGATCAAGGCATTTATTTCACCATCATCTACTGGTTAAAATGATCTTTAAGATCAAACTCAAAAGTCTTTAGCTTTCTCATTCTCTATTTCTCACCATCTATATGTCTCTGACTCTGTTGCAGTCTGTTTGCATGCATTAAAAATTTTATTCTTACTCAATCCAAATGCATTTTAATTGAAAAAAATTGACACAACAAAAGTATTTAATGTGTTTTCTAGTAGAATCAAATAATTTGTCATTTATATACAAGTGATAAATATAATTTTGGAGTCTGAAACTCTTTTTGACTTGGAAGACATTTTTAGTTCCACTTAAGACAGGTGATAGTGAGTTTAAGGCTGGGCAGAACAAATTTAAAATGTCTTCCCAAAGGATATCACATTTAATAATATTGATGCTAAGTTGTTGTTGACAAAGAGATGCTTCCCATGTAGACATACAATGCTATAGCATTCTAATGTAGCTGGAGTCTATTTTATATGTTTTTATTATATAAAAGAGCTCTTTGTGGAACTGAATAAAAAGTTTTATAATAATCATCAAAGGTAAATATAAACCGGGGTGTATGGGGTGCTCAGGGAGGGGTAGTATCTCTAGTATTGAGGGCTTGTCGTGCCCTCCTAGGGCAGCTCTCCAGCCTCTGACCCCCACCTGACCCCCAGCTCTCACTTGTGGCTCCCAGCAGCTGCTAGCATGCAGCAGCAGCCACACCCCGGGCAACGGCTTTGATGGTCTAAACTTCGTGAGGGTAGCCATCAGGTCATCGACTGCTGGTGAACCAGGGCTTTGCTCACCCAGCATGTGAAGACTGCTTCGGCGGAACAGGCAGAAGAAACCAATAAGAAGGTTCAACTGCTGAGAGGGCGATGCAGCAAAGCACTGTGGAGTGCTTAGGGCATGTTGGAGCACAAAAGACAACATGGCCATCCAATGCAGCTGAGGAAGTCTCCAGGTGTAACGACTTTTCATACCACTAGACTCAGGCTTCCAATGCCGAGAGAGTGGGACTGTCACTGTGCATCGGCTTTTCCACTTAAATCTCTTTCACGCACAAGTATCTTTGTGCACACTCATCTATCCTAACCCTGTCCACCCTCTTCAAGACCTGCGGCGATGGGGGAGTGACAACACAACAGGTGGAGGTGACCACTGGCAGTTGCAGTCATGATCCTGCACGTAGGCGGCCCACGGACCAGTGGTCACTCGGCCCTGTGGGCAGCAGGGACATTCGGCAGCATCCTGGGCGACTGAGCAGCCCTCTCTAGGACAGCACTGCTCACCCTAATCAAGGGAGGGGACTAGAAAAGGTGTCCCAAACATTGCCTGCCCTACGAACATCTGGTCAGCACACCGCGGCTGGAGGGTCATCCCCTTTAAGTGGTCAAAACCAAAGAAAAAATACAAAGAAACTCCTACCAGGAGCATGGAACATCAGGACATTACTTGATAGAGAGAATATCCCAAGACCTGAGAGAAGAACAGCTCTAATCGGTAAAGAACTGGTGCTATATAACATCGATATCACAGCCCTAAGTGAAACACGCTTACCAGAAGAGGGATCACTCAGCGAACCCACCACTGGATACACCTTCTTCTGGAAAGGTAGAGCCTCAAATGAAGACAGAATCCACGGTGTTGGCCTGACTATCAAGACCAATTTGCTCAAACAGCTGCCAGACTTGCCTGTGGGCATCAGCAAGAGGCTCATGAAGATCCTTTTGCCTCTCAGCAAAGACTGGTATGCCACAATCATCAGCACATATGCCCCAACACTGACTAGCACAGAGGAGACCATTGAACAGTTCTACTCTGACCTGAGTGCCTTCCTGCACTCAGTGCCCACAAATGACAAGCTGATACTACTGGGAGACTTCAACACCCGCATTGGCCAGGACCATGAAAGATGGAAAGGGGTGCTCGGCAAACACAGCGTGGGCAAAATGAACAACAACTGCCTACTGCTACTCAGCAAATGCTCAGAGTTCGACCTCACCATCACGAACACTGTGTTCAGAATGACGAACAAATATAAAACAACATGGATGCACCCACGACCAAAACAGAGGCATCTCATTGACTACATCATTGTAAGCCGGCGAGACATCCAGGATGTACAGATCACCAGAGCCATGAGAGGAGCTGAATGATGGACAGACCACCGATTGGTTAGAGCAACTCTTCAAATGCACATTGTGCCTCGTCATCCAAAACACGCCCAGACAGTTCATGCATTTTACAATGTGAGTCGTCTTAGAGATCCATCTTATTTGCAAACATTCCAGTCCTGCCTGGACGACAAGCTGTCTGCCAAGGGACCACTCACTGGAAGCTCAACCAAGAAATGGAACCAATTCAGAAACGCAGTGAAGGAAACATCAAAGGCAGTCCTAGGCCCCAAACAACACAACCACCAGGACTGGTTCAAAGAGAACAACACTGCTATTGAAGATCTATTGAGCAAAAGAACAAAGCCTTTATGGAGTGGCAAAATAACCCAAACTCTGCTCCTAAAAAGGACAGATTCAAGTCTCTCCAAGCCACGGCGCAGCGTGAGATCAGGAATATGCAAGACCGATGGTGGGAAAAAAAAGGTAGAAGAAATCCAGTCTTTTGCTGATACGAAAAACTACAAACAATTTTTCAGTGCCTTCAAGACTGTCTATGGGCCATCAAAACCCACCACCATTCCCTTGCTATCCTCTGACGGTGACACTCTCATAAAAGATAAAAAAGGCATCAGCAACAGGTGGAAAGAACACTTCAGTCAGCTTCTCAACTGACTCTCTTCAGTAGACCAAAGCGCCCTTGACCAGATCCCCCAAAACCAATCTATTGAACAGAGGTTCAATAAAAACAATGAAAACAGAGGTGGTGTTCCAACCTGCACCAGGGAGGCCAACGAACCAGCTGTGCATTACAATCAACGGCATGCAGCTTTCTAACGTCAACACTTTCAAGTACCTGGGCAGCACCATTGCCAACGATGGGTCCCTAGACCACAAGATCAATGCCAGGATCCAAAACGCCAGCCAGGCACTCGGGCGGCTACGCTCCAAAGTCCTCCAACACAGCGGAGTAAGCACTGCGACAAAGCTCAAAGTATATAATGCAGTGGTCCTCAGCTCTCTCCTGTACGGTTGTGAGACATGGACACTATACCGGGAGCACATGAAGCAGTTGGAGCAATTCCACCAATGCTCTCTCCAGTCAATCATGAGGATGCGATGGCAGGACGGAATCACCAACCAGAAAGTCCTCGACAGAGCCAACTCCACCAGCATTGAAGTCATGGTCCTCCAAACCCAGCTACGATGGTCTAGACACGTCATCCACTTGGACCCACAGGGAATACCAAGACAGGTATTCTACGGTGAACTGTCAGCTGGACTCAGGAAACAAGGCTGACCAAAGAAAAGATACAAGGATCAGCTAAAGTCCAACTTGAAGTGGGCTGGCATTACACCAAAGCAACTAGAACTCGCTGCCTCTGTCAGAAGCAGCTGGCCAACCCACATTAACCATGCCGCCACCATCTTTCAATATGATCAACGTCGACATCCTGCCGCTGCCCGTGAATGCCGACACCAGACCACAACCGCACCTCCCCTAACAACTGGCATCCCATGCCCCATGTGCCACAAAGTCTGTGCCTCAGCCTTTGGACTCCAAAGCCACATGAGGGTACATCAATAGATGTTAATGCACAAAGACAATCGTCATTCTCGGTCACGGAGAAACTATCACTACTAAATATACACCATAGTATTTTCAAACATTTACTAAATTACCACATCATTAGCCTTTACATCCCTAAAACTTCATGCCATATATATTTTTTCTCTTCAGACGATATATTGTCTTCTTGAAATTTGCATAGATTTTTTGAGTGATATAAAATTTGAATTCTTTATGTAAAATATAAACATATAACTGGTCAATAGTTGTACAGACATTGGTTTTCCTTTTTGGTAGTAATGTAGGTTTTGGTCATACAGAGTCTGGTGAAGCGGTATGTTGAAGAATTATGTGGCACTGGGCAGAATTAGATTCAAAAATGTTTAAAATTATCTGGCCCTACCACTTTCTGCTTTTGTGGAAAATATAACATTGCATTCATTTCCACGTAACCATTTGTTCGTTTATTTTGTTAATAGTAATTAAGTTTTCTGTTCTTAACTTCTTGTAGAATACCAGTGGGGTTGATATTGGTGATCACCACAGGCAGATTATTTCTCAACACAAAGGGAAAATACTCTCAACTAAAGCTGTCTAAAGTAGAATTGGATGGCTTTGTACATACTTAATTACCTCTCACTAGAAATCTTTAAATGAAGACCAGGTGACCATTTATTAGAGATTGTGCAGAGGGTTTCCATTTTATGTATAGTTTATAGTAAACATCTTCTGAGATCCTTTACAATGATTATGTCTAAAGATTCTAACATTCTAATAATACTTTCAGAGAAAAACAGTTCTTTAGAGATACAACTGTAAATTCACTTAGAAGAACAGGTTCCATAACGAGTGGATGAAGGTATAACCATTTGAATTCACCAAGAGTACTAAGGCAACCCTACACCTTTCAATTATGTACTTTCACTTAACTAATGGCATAACTGCTTATAGTTAAGGTTAACATAAGTGAGGGGAAATTGATCATCTGAAGGGGCTCTTAGTGTGTCACTAATCAGGGATACCTGGCAAGATGGATTCCACAGGGCAACACAAAATGAACAAGGAGGCTTCAAACTAACCCCATCAGGTAAGTTAATGGTCTAGTGGTTGGTCAGAAATGGAAAAGGTGAAATAAGTTGATGAGTTTTATCATTTGATGGATCTTTCTCTTATATCCAGAGGTAAATGATCTGAAAGAAGGCTTGAGTAAATGAATAAATAGCACTGTTATCTCTTTTACTTTGAGTTACTAAAAGAAGAAACATGTTATATACTTTGTCATACTGGAGGAAACACAATTTCCAAGGCATCGTGGAACTAAATTTTAGGGTATATGAATGAGTGGAGAATTCTACAGGCTTGATAAAAAAATCAATTTTAATATTATTCTTTTTTCCCAAGGGCAGTGAATAAATATCAGTATCTTCCAAATTTACTTTTTTTGCCTTATTTTCTTACTTTCTGATATTACTCAACCTATTTTTCCATCTCTTAAAAATTATAACAATAAATTACATATTGGTTAAAAACATTCTTGGAAAAGATATAAAAAAGAAAATGGTGGTCTTTTCAAATAATATCATACAGCATCTTTGCAGGCAGGTGATTGACTGAAAGATAAACAAAATACACATCTCACTCTGTTTTTTTGTTAGGTAACCAAAGCATTTATTGGTACAGCAAGACACTACTTTAAAATATTTCTCTCCAAAAAAGGTGTTTCCCATGCACGTGTAAAAATCATTCAAGATTTAAAGAAGTAATAACTTTAACAAAGTATTAACTGGTAATTTTGTTCAATAAACCTCACTGTTAATTTCATCTAAATCACTGAAAAAGGAAGTATATGCTGAACAAAAGGTGCTTGTCATTGTCATGGAAAATGTACATTGAAAAGTTAAAATGGAAGAGAGATTTCATATAGATTATGAAATCCCAATTATTATAGTTTGCAGATTACATTGTTCTGATTGCATAAAAACTTGACAAATTGCAGAACTCCGTGCATGAGAGATACATTCATTCAAAAGAATTCTACTTATCTATAGTAAGAAACAAATAGAGTTGGTCCATCAGTCTTTGGATAGACACAGCAAATATATCACAAATTTGGTCCAAATTCAAACAGGAAAAGCAAACTGTATTAATACTGAGAAACTGGACAGTGAAATTAATGATCCTGTGATTCTTACTGGAAAAAAAAAGGCCTATCTTTCAAAAACAATATTCCTCCAATATTAAAACTTCTCTCATTTTTTCTCTCTATGTCTCTGTGCCTCTGTCTCTGTCTGTGTTTATCCGTCTCTCACTTTGTCTCTGTCTTATACACACACACCACAATAAACTCCAATGGTTCAATATTACTTTATTATCTATAGATCAAAAATAAAACCTTCATGTTTTTTAAAGCTGTTCACAACCAAGCCCCTTCCTTCCTTTCCAGTTTTATACTCTATTTCTCTCTACCTACTCATTGCTTCTTTTTTACTGTTACTTACACAAGGCATTCTACTTCCAACATCATAACATTTCACTAGTTGTCCCTCTGTCTGTGTAGCAGTCCACCCCTAGCTATGGGCAAGGGGAACAGTTGGTATGTGCAGATTGCCTTAAAAGAGAGCATGCTCAGTCTTGAGCATGCTCAGTATTGCTCATGGCTGGGAAGGCCTCTGACCCTTGACCCCAGCTTCCCCCAGGTTAGGCGGGAAAACAAGTTTCTTTGTTCTCACCTGGTTAAGAGAAACCACACCTATGCCTTGTCATTAACCAATGAGGGTCATCCCTATGTACTATGTATCAGAGGGTATAAGTAGCCCAGCAAGCTCCGCCTCTCTCTCTCTCCCTCTCTTTCAGGCTAGCTGATGGCTGTCCTTGCAGGAGGGCCAAGCTCCATCTTTAATCTTTCTCTATTCATCTCTCTGACCTGTGTGGTATTAAATATGGATCTCTGGACTGGTAAAAGCCTTCGGAATGGTCCTTTGATCAGAGCTTGGCTGTGGCTCATTGGTAATTAATAAAGACTCATTCTGACCACCTCATATCTCTAATTTGACTCCATCATCCCCCTCGTGGTATCTAAAACTTCTATCCTGTCTCTATCTTCCTACCTTGAGGCTTCTCTCCCCTCTGAGAGAGCTTCAGTCTGGGATTATTTCTCACCTCCCTGGCTTCTTTCAATTCTCAGCTAAAATCTTTCTTGGTTCTGCTTAATGGTAGTGTGTTTTCCCTGTATATATCTAGTGTGTAATTAATTGCATGTGCTCTTCCCAATTAGAATATAAGCTCTTTGCAGGCAGGGAAAGTTATTGCCTCAGCACTTAGCACTACTGCCTGGCAATTAGTAAATGCTGATTAAATGTCTGCTGACTTTATTTATATTTAGGGCTATGAGTAATAGAATAGGCCAGTCTTTAAGGAGTCTTAAGTTGATGACCAAACAAAAAGCCATGGAAAAACACATGGCATCATAAGCAGGATGCAACATATTAAAATGGAGAACCATGAAAAAGCATTTGTTAGAATGATGTAAGACCCATGGAGAAGAAAGATAAACTATTCATAAAGGAATGAGGAGTGTACCCAATGCACAACTCAGCAGATTCTCTGGTATCCATACAACATCAATAGGTGTAGGAAGATGCACATGCCAAGCCATATTGGTTTTACATCTTGTGAAATATTCTTGTGAAGGAATGAACAAGGAATTCACAGATTGAACAGGTGTGGGTGTGTTACTATATCTCAATTCTGGGAAGAAGTACTAATATCTCTGAGATCAAATTTTCCTGAACATACCAAAATAGAGGTAAAATATGAGGTAAATATTTAGGGGACCTTGATCTCATGAACCCTAGTGGCAGGACATAGAAGTCACAGAGTCATGTGTCCCCTGCCATGACCAGCATCCCCCAGTGTAGTCAACATCCCTCAACATTGCCACAAAGGGAAGAGTTATAAGTTAAAAAAAAAAGAGAGAGAGAGAGAGAGAGAATTGGAGCTCTCTCTTTTCTCTGAACCAGACTCTTGAACTAATGGGCTCTCTGATCTCACCTGGCCCTCTCATAATTATATAATTATAATTTTTTTCCCTTATGATTGAAGAAGTAGACCTAAGCTAAGAAGGAAATGTAAGAGGGAAAATTATGAGACTGGCCATAAATTAATAATTTTATTAAATCAAAAGTAGTGGAAGGGGGAAAGATGAAAAAATAGGAGAGAGAGATATATGTCATGTTTCTTAGCTTGCTATTCTGTGGCTGCCATTAGGGCCCCCTAGCCATGTTCACAGGGAAGTCCAATCAGCAACAAACAAAGAAGAAAAGAATGAAATCCCCTGTTGCCTCAGTTTATCAAGCTTTTTCTCAGCCTACTAACTCTCACAACATATCTCAGGAACCAACAGTGGCTTTCTATTTGGCCTGAGCCATGTTCTGGGCAGTCTGGGGGGCAGTGCAGGGGACATACCCCTGCCCCCTGTCTCATGGTCTCATGACTCTATGTGCTGCCCTTTTTCAACTGCCTCTCTATCCTCATGACCCAAACCACTCAATGCTTTCCTTCACACAAAACTCAGTTTTACAGAATGACTTATTTCCTTAGGGTTTTTCCTCCCCTTTTTAAAGAATTTGAAGGTCCAAGATATTGGGTATTTTACCTGTTATTAGCCAGAATTATAATAAGTTATTGTAGAATGAATGTTCTCTAATAAGTATAAAGTAGTAATGGTAATTTAGGATGAATTAATATTAGTTTTTTCAATTATTTAGGCAAATTTTTTTAGAGTGTATAATTAAGAAAGTTCACTACATTACATTCTTTAATATATTATCTTTACATTTCAGAAATGGAAATAGTTATGCCTGTATTGCCTCATTAATTCACTATATTTTCCATGATGTATTATGTTGTTCTCAGTTTCCAGGCCATAACTTGAAGACTATAATACTACACTAATTTGAAATATGCTTTATTTGTTTGTATATTTATTATGCAATATAAATATATTCAAATATTTTTCTAGACATCTTAATATTGAGATTACTCAGAATCCTTTCTAACCTTATTTCACAAACTCATTACCTTTATACAAAACACATCTAAAACATTCCCCTCCCTATCTCCTGGTCTTTGATTATGCCATTTCTTATGCTTGGAATGTCCTTCCACTTCACCTAATTTCTCTCTATTGATTCTTACCCTTCCTTCAAGTCTGAAATCAACCAAAATTCATCTTTATATCCTCAGATTTTTATAGTAATTTTTGAGGTTGAGTTTTAAAATAGAAAAAGCATGGAACTTGGAGTAAGAAGGCCTGGGTTCTCTGAATAATAGATTTAGATGTGCTAGGGCAGTCACTGAGGTTTAGAAAATACAATTTCTTTATTTCATAGATTAGGAAACTGAAGCACAAGGAGTTTAAGTGATTTGCCCAGAGTTACATGGCTAGTAGAAATCTGGGGCAACATTTGAACAAAAGTCTTCCTAAGTCAAAGTCCTATCCACTGTACAGTCTAGTTGCCTCAGATGGCTCAGACATGTTTCATGTGTGTAACCCAGGGCAAGTAAAAGGGGGAAATTGCATTTATATTACATAGTTCATATTTTTTTAGGAGAAAAAGAGTGCTATAATTTTTAAAGTACCATTTGAAGGTCAATTACTGAAATGAAGGTATACAAATATAAATAAATAATACATATGTGTATGTATATGTGCCAGTTGTGTGTATGTGTATAATGCCTTCTCCCTGGGATATTTTATAATATATTATTTATTCATTTATTTGTCATTTCCCTAGCTAAATTGTAAGTAAATGGAAGGAGATGGTACAGAGGAAAACCTGGATAAATTCTCTTAATTTGAAAATTCTGGCAGCAATCAACAATATGATTTCAGCACAAATTATAATAAATCTTTGCTGATTAAAAATTCAGAGGTCCTCCCAAAGAAGTGTTTTGATGAAAGGCATTTGAGTTTCCTACTATATCATTTTAACTTTAGGAAAACAGATCATTTAATAAGTCTACTTATTCCTAAATGGATGTCTTACATTACTAAAAGAAGACCATGAAAAAGTTAATTTGATTACAATCTCACTTTTTTTTTCCATTTTCTGTTAACAAAAAAAAAAAAACAAAACCAGAATGGTTCTGCCCTAGGACCATTGACTGGTACTGATTTTAAAATATTCATTCTACTACCTAAAGAAACTCAGCATTTAATTCCTACTTGGAATTTTATATAATTTCTACTACAGATTAAGCTAAGATTTTTATTAAAAAGAAAAGAAAAAGAAAACCCTATGTTGCTGTCTAAGAAAGAATATTTGCTTCAATTTATATACAATCTGAATGAACAGATATTGAATTAATGAGCATTTATTGTAATCATCAAATTAGAGCTATGCCTGGAGCTTGTATCTACTCTGATTTCATTCACTGTTCTGAAAACAGTATAGCAAGAAGCACAGAAACACAGAGAATGAAGGAAAAATAAATGTAAGTTTGTTTTCTATCAATTTCATAATAGAAGAATGAAATAGTGCTGAGCAAACACGGGAGGAACACAATAGGAGCATGTGCTATTTCAGCAAGGTTTATAGACAACATGAAGAGGTCTGTTTAAATAAACATAATACATTTATAGGGGGAATTGATTAAGTGACTTCTGTAGCAGAATATTGCTAGCATGTGCAATTATTCCCTTTGAAAATATGTGCTACTCTTTTTGTTAGCATGGGTAATGTATACATTGGAATGATAAAATGTTGAAGGCAATGACAACAAATTAATTCACAATTCACTCTAACTTTGTTGGATCATAATAAAATACATTCTCATTATTGTTTTCAGCTCAGGCTTATTGGATGCCATAAATGTAATAAATCATGATATATATGTATATATATGCATACGTACATGATATGCATATATTCATATATATATATATACATATATACTTTTTCCTATATATAATTTGTATACACACAATTATGCATAGCCTGTTACGTACTTCTAATAAATTTAACCAGCTACTATTCAAAAGAGATCTATGTTTCTGGTTCTAACATCTTTTCCATTGTCTTCACAGAGGTAAAACCAAGTCTAGAGAATCAGCAGAATAGTAATAGTCAAATAGAGCCTTGACATAATGATCAGGGTTCAAGGTTTAAATTATGGTAATTTACTTAATCTTACCCACTTACCACTTAAACTTAAGGTAAACTATAGTAAGCAGAACTCTGAGGACAGTCATACATATGGAAGCCAAGTGATTGGAACAGGGTTATGACTTCAGATCCTTGAAGAATTTTATAGCTATTAAACATATCTTGATGTTCTCATCAAGTTCAATCCCCTCATTTCATTGGTAAGAGTGCTAAAACTCAGAGATTTTAAGTGGTTTAATCAAAGTCACACAGCAAGTTAGTTATTCAGATCTTCTAATGCCTAATCCAGTTTTCAGATTCCCAATCCTATAGTAAGGGAGAAAAGCTAAAATTCTGGAATATAGGAAACCCAAGCAGAAAAATGTTTAATAAGCTCATAAGTGGACTTCTATGGGCAGATTCAAGATGGAAGAATGGAGAAAGCACTCAATCAATCAAGCTCTCCCAAAATCCCTGTCAAAAAACAACAAAACAAAACAACAACAACCTTAAAACAGCACTTCATCCAATTCTGGAGTGACTGTCAATAAAAAATCAGTGTAAGACATTCTTCCACTCCAAGAAAACTTTGGAGATCAAAAATAGAGATTAGTGACAGAGATATAGATTCTATCCCAGAGCCCATGTGGAAGAAACTGGTGGGATGGGGCAAGATGGTGGTAATAGAACCATTAGAAGCTTCAGGGGTTTACAAGCCACAAATGGTAAAAAGATTTGGCAAATGATTTGAAAGAGATTATTAGAGAAACCTATGCTAGTACTGTATGCAGGACAAAACACTGTTTGGTAACTCCACTGCCTACACCCACTTTGGGTTATAGTTCAAGCATAGAGAGGAACACTTGCAAATAAAACACTTTCAAATGACTTTCATCTTCCCTTTCACTGGGAACAGAGAAAAACTTCAACATCAACTTCAAAATCAAGAAATAGGATAGAATGATGAGCAAAAGACAAGAAAAAAAATAGAATACAGCTATAAAAATTTACTGCGGTGACAGAGAAGGTCATGATACAACTCAGAAGAAGATAATGAAATCAAAACAATTATAAACAAAGCATCAGAGAAAAAATGTGAATTTGACAAAATTTTCTGTAAGAGGTAAAAATTTCTGTAAGAGGTAAAAATGACCAAAACAAAATAAGAGTGGTAGAAGACGAAGAAAAAAAGAGGCAAAGAAATGAGAGCAAAGTAAGAAAATTATGGAAAGACAATAAAACAGCTTGGTAAAAGAGGCATAAAAACCATCAATAAAAATAAAATCTTAAAAACAGAAATAGTCAAATATTTCTATAAAAGGTACAAAATTACACTAATGAAAATAACTCCTTGAAATTAGATTGGGGCAAGCGAAAGTTAATGACTGCATGAGATCTCAAGAAATAATTTTTTAAAAAGAAAAATGAAGGGAAAAAATAGAAGAAAAGAAGAACCATACTATTAGAAAAACAACTGACCTGGAAAAAGAAAGAGGAGAAATAAATGAAAATTTATTGGACTACCTAACAGCCATGATCAAACAAAAATCCTACACATATTTTAAGAAATTATTCAGGAAAACAATCCTAATATTCCTGAATCAGTAGAAAGAATTCACCAAACAGCTCAAAAAAGAGATATATTGAAAACTCACAGGAATATTATAGCCAAATTCCAGAGCTCCTAGGTCAAAGAGAAAATACTTCAAATATCCAGAAAGAAACAATTTAAATTATTTGAAAAAAATAGGTAAAGTATGAGTCCTACTTAATTTCCTTTGTGACTCAAATATGGTTTTGATACCTAAATGAGGGAGAGAAAAAATAAGAGAGAAAAAACATAGCCCAATTTCCTTAATAAATATTAACATAAAAATTTAAATAAAATACTAGCAAAGAGATTATAAGCAATGTATCACAAAGTCATATGCTGTGACTAAAGGGATTTAAACAAAGAACGCAAGACTTGTTCAATATTAGGAAAACTATCAGTATAACTGACCATATGAAAACAGAATCAACAAAAATTATCAATAGATAGAAAAAGCCTTTGACAAAACGCAATACCATTCCTATAAAGAACATTAGAAAGCACAAGAATAAATTTTCTTTCTTAAATGGTAAGTAAAACTTATCTACAATCATCAACAAGTATTATTATGTAATAGAGATATATTTTAAATCCTCCTAATAAGTGAAGAAAGAGTATCTATTTTTGCCACAAATATTCAATAATGTTATAGTGATAGTAATAAGAAAAGAAAAAAAATTTAGAAATTAGAATTAGCAATGAGTAAATAATTCTATAACTTTTTGAAAATGATGTTATGATACACTGGGAAACCCCTAGAAAATCAACTAAAATAATAGTTTCAACAAAGAATAATTTTAGCAAAGTCACAGGATATAAACTAAGCCAACATAATTCATCAATATTTCTATATGTTACCAATGAAACTGCAAAAAAGAAACAGAAAGAAAAATCCATTTAAAATAACTGCAAACAATATAAAATACTTGGGAGTCTACCTTTAAGGACAAATCCAGGGACTATATGAATATAATTAATCACTATGTAAATAAAGACAAATCTAAACATCTAATATGGAGGAATATTAATTGTTCATAACAGGCTGAGCAAATATAATAAATTATAATAACAACCTAAATTAATTACTCAGTGCTATGACAAAATACCAAAAGATTATTTTATAAAGCTAAAAAAAAATAATAACCAAATTCATCTGGAAAAACAAAAGGCCAAGAATACCAAGTGAATCAATGAAAAGAAATGTGAAGGGAAGGAGACTTTACAATATCAGATTTATAGCTTCATTACAAAGTGATAATCATTAAACAACATGAAACTGATCAAGAAATGGAGAGATGGATCACTGGAATATACTAGGTTCATAACTGAGCTTAGGATAAGAAGTCATCAGCTGACAAAAATTAGTGGGAAAACTGGAAGGCAGTTTGACAGCAACTAAACATTGACAAACATCTCACACTATATAGCTAAATCAAATCAAAATGGATAATTTACTTAGATAGAAAAGGTGATATCATAAGTCAATTAGCAGAATATAGAGCAATATACCTGTCAGATCTATGGATAAGTGAAGTATTTATCACTAAATGAGATACAACAGATCACAGGAAGTAATGTGGATAATTTTGATTTCTTTAAATTAAGAAAAGCTTTTTTCACAAACAGAACTAGTCTAGTCAAAATTAGAAAGAAAAAAGGAAACAGGGAAAAATTTAAAGGAAGTTTGTCTAATAAAGGGCTCAATTCTTAAATATATAGTTATCTGAGATAATACATGCAGTAGTTCAGGGAGGTCTAGCACCTCTCGAATAAGAGGTTGCCAATTCCTCTCCAGGGCTACTCATTTACCTTTGGTTTCCATCTTTTCCCCATTCTCCTCTGTGGCTCTGAGAAACTGTAGTATGTAGCCCACTCTGATAAAACTGTATAGGTAGGGAGGTTAAACCAGATTGAGGGTAGCCCGCAGGTCTCAAACCCATCAATGAGTTAGGAGGGCATGTGAGTTGCTTTGTCAGAATGGGCAGATGAGAAAAATTTGATCTAATGACCATGAAGGCAACAGAAGCAGACAATTGAGAAGTGTTTAGAGCTTGGTCAGACATCAGAAAAGCCATAGTCCCTTTACTTTATCTCAGGACATTACCAGTTCTCCTGACTTTTATCTTGTAAATGGACTTTGATAAGTCTGGAAGAGACTGAGGTTGTTAAGTTTGTGCGACTCCACCTCACTTAAATCCAATTCATGGCAAGTCAAGACTTCACCATGTGATGCCACTGGTCCACTTTGAACTTCTTTGAACAATAACTGGACCAAATTTATAAAAATAAAAGGCGTTCCCCCACTGATATATTGTCAAAGCAAATGGAAGAGATAATTTTTAGAAGAAATCAAAGCTATCACACAAAAATGCTCTAAATCACTATTGATTAGAGGAATGCAAATTAAAACAACTTTGAGATATCACTTCACACCTATCAGATTGGCTAATATGACATGGATAACATGGCATTAGCTAACATAACATAATTCTTTCTATTCAAATTATTCTTTCAAATGGCTACATTCTATTATCTGGCTTAAAAAATACATCCTGGTGAGTGATTAATTCAAACTAATGACTTTTTAAAACAATTTAAACTTAGATTTATATGTTCATTAACAGAGAAGGTAATGTAGATAGACAGGTAGATAAACAGATTGATAATTATAGATGCTGCCATGGTATAATATATATATACATATTTTTTATATGGCTATATATCTAGAGCAATATATCCTACATATATTCCTTTTTCTTCCTTTCATTTTATTCTCCCTCCTTCCCTTCCTTCTTTTCTTCCTCCCTCTCTCCCTTTCCCTTCCTTCCCTTCCTTCCTTCCTTCCTTCCTTCCTTCCTTCTCTTCCTTCCTTCCTTCCTTCCTTCCTTCCTTCCTTCCTTCCTTCCTTCCTTCCTTCCTTCCTTTCCTTCTTTCTTCCTTCCTTCCTTCCTTTCTTTCTTTTCTTTCTTTCTTTCTTTCTTTCTTTCTTTCTTTTCTTCTTTCTTTCTTTCTTTCTTTCTTCTTCTTTCTTTCTTTCTTTCCATTTCTTTCTCTTTCTTTCTTTCTTTCTTTCTTTCTTCTTTCTTTCTTTCTTTCTTTCTTTCTTTCTTTCTTTCTTCTTCTTTCTACTCTCTTCTTTCTCTCTTTCTTTCTCTCTTTCTTTTCTTTCTTTCTTTCTTTTCTTTTCCTTTCTTTCTTTTCTTTCTTTCTTTCTTTCTTTCTTTCTTTCTTTCTTTCTTTCTTTCTTTCTTTCTTTCTTTTCCTTCTCTCTTCACCTGCCTCTTTCTTCTTCATTTTGTTTTGTGGAATAAACTAATTCTTTTCCACCAGACAGGGTACAATCTCAATTGGCACAATCTAAGACTGTTTCATCACTAGGAGAAAAAAAAAAGCTGGTAGGTAGAGGGAAATTGATAGAGGATCCTAGGTTTTAATTGCATCAGAACATAGCACCCTTTCCAATTCTATACAAATATTCTTTTTCTCTCAATGGGAATGAAAGGTCCAGCTACTTGTAAAAGGCTCCTTTCTCATCTCCACTGAAGTCATATAAATTTTCAGTACTAACAGCTTCAATTTTTAAAGCTTTTTCCTTCTATTAATATTGCAAAAAAAAGAACCATATTGGTTAACCTTCAAAAATTTCTGTAAATACCTATTGCCTTAGTTCAATATCTCTAACTGTGAAAAAGAATCCACTCTGATTGGCAGAGAGGAAATTGGCAGGATAACAGTGATAGATTTCATGAAAACATTTCCTCACCTTTAATGGGTAGGTTTAGTGATGTAGATAGAATCATTCAACTGAATTTTGTGCAATGAAGGCCATATACCATGATCTAATGGTATGCATGTGCTTGTTCATAATTTTGTAACATGAGGCAATTTTCATGTTGTTATATATGGAAAAAGAAAATGAATGATTAAATAGAATTTCTCAATAGAATATTTGAGAAAATTATCCAATGCTTTTGTTTTCATTGTCTTTATACCTCTCCACCCAAGTATTTTGGAGATCTTCAATGCTATGTCTCCTATGGCACAATGAGATACTGTACAGAGCAAGCTAGCTGAAGCAGCAGGAGTGGTCTACTGTGCCTTAAAGATCAGTATAATCCCTTGGCAACTTGGCAATTTGCTTATCTCTGTGTGTGGAAGAAATCCAGTCATGAGATGATGATCTTTCTCATTAGTTCGAGTCTTCATTTTGAATGTATAGTCACAAATATAGTTACAGGGAGAACATTATATTCATAATGCTTAGACAATGTACCAAATGCAGGACTTAGAGCACATATCTTTAGTTCTAGCCACTATACACTTCAATTCTTTAACCATTTTTGGCATAATATTTTCCTTGTTCTGAGTAAAATACGTGTCCGCTTTTCAAGGACAATTAGTTCATTTATATTTCTACGAATTGAAAAGTTCTTAAAGAAAAGCCAAATTCTTCAACAAATAAGCAAACTATGCTTTGAATTAACTCTGCTCTTTGGCAATGACTTTTGTTCAGAGTTGGAAAGTAAAACACTTTTTTTGGGTCAATTTTAGATTTGATTTGACAGAACATATTTTGTGCTATAATCATTAGCTTCTAAAACATGACAACTTAGGGATCTGGAAAACTCAAGAGTTGGCAAAAGAATGTAGAATT